>NC_041382.1:23579832-23652875 GCF_002162155.2 Triticum dicoccoides
TCTAGTTTTTATTAGGTTCCTTTTTTCAGTTTTTAGTTTTCTTGTAGGTTTTTTTTGGGGGGGGGGGGAGTTTCTCCAAACCTTTTAACATGGCATCAAATTTCAAATATGTCAATAGGAAAAATCCAACAATTAAAACAGTTTGTGATTTGGACACACGGTTTGAGGAGAAAAAGTGTTTTAAAAAAATAGATCCATGGTAAAAGCGCAAAATTCCCAAGTTGAGAAAAGATTTGCACAGACAGTATCCTTTTTGTCACCTTGAAAGAAAGTGGGACTGAACTTTACACAGGAGCCAATCGGACATTACAACCATGCCTCCTTATTACATCCCATCAAAGCTCACTTCCATGGCCTTTCAATCTTCCTCATTGGTCTATTTGTTGGGGTTTGACGGCAAATATGCACATTAAACAACCCCCTCCACCATTGGTAAACTTTGAGGACATGTTCAATCAACAATGAAGAAGCGCAATAACACAAAAAACATGCACATCTCACACAGAATTTAACATGGAACAACCTCCTCAACTTGAGGAGTAAAAAACAACAGTTGTGGACCAAATGGGAAAAAAATCTTATATATAACCTCTAAAGAGATTTGTAACACACTCTCTGCGTTGCTGATACGTCTCCATCGTATCTATAATTTTTGATTGTTCCATGCCAATATTCTACAACTTTCATATACTTTTGGCAACTTTTTATACTATTTTTGGGACTAACATATTGATCCAGTGCCCAGTGCCAGTTCCTGTTTGTTGCATGTTTTTTGTTTCGCAGAAAATCCATATCAAACGGAGTCCAAACGGGATAAAAATGGACGAAGAATATTTTTGGAATATTTGTAAGATATTGGAAGAAAAATCCACGCGAGATGGTTCCCAAGGGGGGCACGAGGCAGGAGGGCGCGCCCCACCCCCCTAGGCGCGCCCCTGACCCTCATGGGCCCCTCGTAAGGCGGTTGCTGCTATTCTTTTGCTGCAAGAAATCTCATTTTCAGGAAAAAAATCTCGGCGAAGGTTTCAGTCCAATCGGAGTTACGAATCTCCATATATATACGAAACGGTGAGAGGGCAGCCAGGGAGAACGCGGAAATAGAGAGAGACAGATCCAATCTCGGAGGGGCTCTCGCCACTCCCACGCCATGGAGACCAAGGACCAGAGGGGAAACCCTTCTCCCATCTAGGGAGGAGGTCAAGGAAGAAGAAGAAGGACGGGGGCTCTCTCCCTCTCGCTTCTGGTGGCGCCGGAGTGCCACCAGGGGCCATCATCATCACTGCAATCTTCACCAACAACTTCACCGCCATCATCACCAACTCTTCCCCTCTCTATGCAGCGGTGTAACCCCTCTTTTACCTGATGTAATCTCTACTTAAACATGGTCCTCAACGCTATATATTATTTCCCAATGATGTATGGCTATCCTATGATGTTTGAGTAGATCCGTTTTGTCCTATGGGTTAATTGATGACCGTGATTGGTTTGAGTTGCATGCTTTATTATTGGTGCTGTCCTATGGTGCTCTTTGTGTCGCGCAAGCGTGAGGGATCCCCATTGTAGGGTTTGCAATATGTTCATGATTTGCTTATGGTGGGTGGCGTGAGTGATAGAAACACATAACCGAGTAAGTAGGTTGTTTGCGTATGGGATAAAGAGGGCTTGATACTTTAATGCTATGGTTGGGTTTTACCTTAATGATCTTTAGTAGTTGCGGATGCTTGCTAGAGTTCCAATCATAAGTGCATATGATCCAAGTAGAGAAAGTATGTTAGCGTATGCCCCTCCCTCAAATAAAATTGCAATAATGATTACCGGTCTAGTTATCAATTGCCTAGGGACAAATAACTTTCTCGTAACAAAAACCTCTTTACTAAAACTAACTTAGTTATGTCTTTATCTAAACAGCCCCTACTTTTTATTTACATGCTATTTATTATCTTGCAAACCTATCCAAAAACACCTACATAATACTTCTAGTTTCATACTTGTTCTAGGTAAAGCAAACGTTAAGCGTGCGTAGAGTTGTATCGGTGGTCGATAGAACTTGAGGGAATATTTTTTCTACCTTTAGCTCCTTGTTGGGTTCGACACTCTTACTTATCGAAAGAGGCTACAATTGATCCCCTATACTTGTGGGTTATCAAGACCTTTTTCTGGTGCCATTGCCGGGGAGTCATAGCGTGGGGTGAATATTCTCGTGTGTGCTTGTTTGCTTTATCACTAAGTAATTTTTATTTGTTGTTCTTAGTTGTTTTCTATCTTTAGTCATGGGTAGGAAACGCAAAATACAAAAAAAAAATTAGTTGTACCTAATGAACCAATGGTTGAAGAACCACTCAAAATCTATCACACTCCTGAAGCTTATTACTTGGATCATCTTCGATCCCTATGTGCTCGTGTTGAAACCCCAACTAGCTTAGTTGAGGGCAAATCCTTAGATGAGCATGCTTGTTATGTGCGACACCGTATATCTGAGAAAGGGAAACGTTTACTCGATCAAATTCATCATTTGCAATGCTATGCTTGAAATTTATGTGAAATATATGATGTTACTTGTTGTTATGAAAACCCTAAGAAACACCTTCCCTACCAATGTGAGTTTATTGATAATGGAATCGTATCTTTGTATGCTAAGGGTGTTTATAATTACTATGATGTTCAACAAATTGAAGAATTTGTTGCTTTTAAGGCTGCTTACGAAATTGCTTCTTTGATTGAAACCTATGATGCTACTCTTTACAAATCTGAAAATATTGCCATACTTGAATATTGTTATGAGAATTATGCTTCTAATGCCTATGTTAAACCATATATCGAGGTATCCTCCGCTTTTTGCAAGAAGAGAGTAATATTTTGCAAAGGTCTATGGAAGAAGAAATTGATGAAACTGTGAGCTCATTGGATGAAAAAGATGATGAGGAGAGTGAAGAACAAAAGGAGGAAGAGCGGATTAGCTACCCGTGCCCACCTTCTGATGAGAGTAACTCTTCAACTCATACATTGTTTAATTTCCCTTCGTGCTTACCGGAGGATGATTGCTATGACGATTGTTATGATCCCGTTGATTCTCTTGAAATATCCCTTTTTGATGATGCTTGCTATGCTTGTGGCCAAGATGCCAATATGAATTATGCTTATGGAGATGAACTTGGTATAGTTCCTTAAGTTAAACATGAAATTGTTTCTATTGCACCCACGCATGATAGTCCTATTATATTTTTGAATTCTCCCAACTACACTATATCGGAGAAGTTTGCACTTATTAAGGATTATATTGATGGGTTGCGTTTTACTATTACACATGATGATTTTGATGAATATAATATGCGTGTGCTTGCTGCTCCTACTTGCAATTATTATGAGAGAGGAACTATATCTCCGCCTCTCTATGTTTCCAATACGATAAAATTGCAAGAAACTATTTATACTATGCATTGGCCTTTACTATGTGTGCATGAATTGTTCTTTTATGACATGCCGATGCATAGGAAGAGAGTTAGACTTCGTTGTTGCGTGATATATGTTACCTTGTGCCCAATACTAAATTACAAATCATTGTTAATTAAAATTGGCTTTGATATACCTTGGGATCCGGGTGGATCCATTACTTGAGCACTATATGCCTAGCTTAATGTCCACATATAATATGAAAAATGCTACAGAACTCCCACTCACGTTCTTGTAAATAGAGGCTTCACCATAAGTCTGTATAAAGAATATATTCCAACTCCTGAGATGCTTGCACCAGTCCATAGATGGATCGTTGGAGCTTGCACACTTTGTTAGCACCTTTAGGATCGTCAAAACCTTCTAGTTACATCATATACAACTCTTTTTTAAGATATCCATTATGGAATGCAATTTTGACATCCATTTGCCAGATTTCATAATAATAAAATGCGGCAATCACTAACATGATTCGGACGGACTTAAGCATCTCTATGGGTGAGAAAGTCTTGTCATAGTCAACTCCTTGAACTTGTCGAAAACCTTTCGTGACAAGTAGAGCTTTGTAGATAGTAACATTACCATCAGTGTAAGTCTTCTTCTTGAAGATCTATTTGTTTTCTATGGCTTGCCGATCCTCGGACAAGTCCACCAAAGTCCACCCTTTGTTCTTATACATGAATCCTATCTCAGATTTCATGGCCTCAAGCCATCTGTCAGAATCTAGCCTCATCATAGCTTCTTCATAATTCGTAGGTTCGCCTTGGTCTAGTAACATGACTTCCAGGACAGGATTACCGTACCACTCTGGTGCGGATCGTGCTCTGGTTGACCAACGAAGTTCAGTAGTAGCTTGATCTGAAGTTTCATGATCATCAACATTAGCTTCCTCTGTAGTTGGTGTAGGCATCAAGGGAGCGGTTTTCTCTGATGTACAACTTTCCAAATTGAGAAAAGGTGCTATTACCTCATCAAGTTCTACTTTCCTCCCACTCACTTCTTTAAAGAGAAACTCCTTCTCTAGAAAGAACTCATTCTTAGCAACAAAGATTTTGCCTTTGAGTCTGTGGTAGAAGGTATACATAATAGTTTCTTTCGGGTATCCTTTGAAGACGCGCTTCTCCGCTTTGGGTTTGAGCTTATCAGGCTGAAGCCTTTTGACATAAGCATTGCATCCCCAAACATTTAAGAAACGACAGCTTAGGTTTCTAGCCAAACCACAGTTCATATGTGTGTCATCTCAACGGATTTACATGGTGCCCTATTTAACGTGAATGCAGTTGTCTCTAATGCATAACCAAGAGACATCATAGCACGCACCATATCTAATAAAGTACGGTCATGATGTTCTAACACACCATTACGCTGTGGTGTTCCAGGTGGCGTGAGTTGTGAAATAATTCCACATTGTTTTAAATGAAGGCCAAACTCGTAACTCAAATATTCGCCTATGCGATCAGACCGTAGAAACTTTATTCTTGCTACGATAATTCTCCACTTCACTCTGAAAATCTTTGAACTTTTCACGATGTTTCAGACTTGTGTTTCGATCAAGTAGATACACCCATACCTACTCAAATCATCTGTGAACATCAAAAAATAACGATACCCACCATGTGCTTCAACACTCTTCGGACCACATACATCGGTATGTATTATTTCCAATAAGTCATTATCTTGCTCCATTGTTCCAGAGAATGGAGTCTTAGTCATCTTGCCCATGAGGCATGGTTCGCAAGTATCAAATGATTCATAATGAAGTGATTCCAAAGTCCATCTGCTTGGAGTTTGTTCATGCGTTGTATACCAATATGACCTAAACAGTAGTGCCACAAGTATGTTGCACTATCATTGTCAACTTTGTATCTTTTGGCATCAATATTATGAATATGTGTATCACTACGATCGAGATTCAATAAACCATTTACATTGGGTGTATGACCATAGAAGGTTTTATTCATGTAAACAGAACAACAATTATTCCCTAACTTAAATAAATAACCGTATTGCAATAAACATGATCAAATCATATTCATGCTCAATGCAAACACAAAATAACATTTATTTAGGTTCAAGACTAATCCCGAAGGCAGAGGGAGTGTGCGATGGTGATCGAATTAACCATGGAATCATTTCCAACACACATTGTCGCATCGCCCTTAACTAGTCTCTATTTATTCGGCAAATTTTGTTTCAAGTTACTAATCTTAGAAACTAAACCAGTATCAAATACCCAGGGGCTACTATGAATACTAGTAAGGTACACATCAATTACATGTATATCAAATATACCTTTGTTCACTTTGCCTTCCTTCTTATCCGCCAAGTATTTGGGGCAGTTTCGCTTCTAGTGACCATTCCCTTTGCAGTAGAAACACTCAGTTTCAGGCTTAGGTCCAGCTTTGGGCTTCTTCATAGGAGTGGCAACTTTCTTTCCATCCTTCTTGAAGTTCCCTTCCTTTCCCTTGCCATTTTCTTGAAACTAGTGGTCTTGTCAACCATCAACACTTGATGCCATTTCTTGATTTCTACCTTCGTTGATTTCAGCATCGCGAAGAGCTCAGGAATCATTTTCATCATCCCTTGCATATTATACTTTATCGCGAAGTTCTAGTAGCTTGGTGATAGTGACTACAGAATTATGTCAATCACTATCTTATCTGGAAGATTAACTCCCACTTGATTCAAGCAATTGTAGTACCCAGACATTTTGAGCACATGCTCACTTTCTCAGCTATTCTCCTCCATCTTGTAGGCAAAGTACTTGTCAGAGGTATCATACCTCTTGACACGGGCATGAGTCTGAAATACCAATTTCGGCTCTTGGAACATCTCATATGTTCCGTGGCATTCAAAATCTTTTTGAAGTCCCGTTTCTAAGCTGTAAAGCATGATGCACTAAACTATTAAGTAGTCATCATATCGAGCTTGCCAAACATTCATAATGTCTACATCTGCTTCTGCAATAGGTTTGTCACCTAGCGGTGCATCAAGGACATGATTTTTTTTGTCACGGACCCAGTCCGCATCATATCACGGACCCAGTCCGCATCATTTCTACTATCATCTTTCAACCTAGCTTTCTCTAGAAATGCACTAAAATTCAATGGAATGGTAGCTCGGGCCTTTGATCTACAACATAAATATGCAAAACTATAAGACTATGTTCATGATAAATTAAGTTCAATTAATCATATTACTAAAGAACTCCCACTTAAATAGGCACTACTGCAGGATGGTCCAAACGCGACAGTCGAATCAGAGACCCTTCGACGAAACTGTGTGCGATGCCATAATCGCAAACGGTGGTGTAAAAAACCGTCAAAAAGGTGCAAAATGTTTGCGATGATAGAGGCATCAAACACGATTTAAAATTTAGTTGCATGTGCGATGTAGGGCATACGGTTCATCTCAATTAATTGTTTGTGATGAGGAGGCACCAAGGAAATGGGCAGCCAGATGAAGGCATGTGCGATATACAGCATACGGTTCACTGGGATGAACTGTGTGTGATTAGGTAACACAATGGAAATGGTACAACTAAACAAGATGTGTGGGATACGCGGCAAACAGGTCCGTAATCTGAAATGTGTGCAAAGACCAATAATAACACAGACGATTGCTGCTAATAATAACACAGAGTTTGCGATGATAGAGGCATCAAACACGATTCAAAATTTAGTTGTGTGTGCGATGTAGGGCATATGGTTCAGCTCAATGAACTGTTTGTGATGAGGAGGCACCAAGGAAATGGGCAGCCAGATGAAGGCATGTGCGATATACAGCATATGGTTCACTGGGATGAACTGTGTGTGATTAGGCAACACAATGGAAACAGTTCAACTGAACAAGATGTGTGGGATAGGCGGCAAACAGGTCCGTAATCTGAAATGTGTGCGAAGACCAATAATAACACAGACGATTGCTGCTAAGAAGTTGTCTAAAGTAGAATAACATGTATATGTGTGTGTGTGTGTGTGTGTGTGTGTGTATATATATAATATAAAAAACTGAAATAAACATCGAATTACATAAGTTACTATATAGATCATTTGCACACACCTCAATAAGCAATTGCATGGATTCTAAAGTAGGAGAAACGATCGTCTAGTCATCTACTTCTTGTGACGCTCCCGCCACTGCTATGTGGCTCCATTCCTCGTCTGGGTCAGGAAGAAGACAATTCCTCATGTCAATGATCCGCCTGTACATCTCGTAGTTTGTGTACGCGTCCATGGCCGCGTACTTGACAGGTTGTTCATCCAATCTCTTATGCCACACACTGTGCCAGGCGTTCTTGTCCTTATTGCTCTCTTGCTTCATCTTCGCGTAGTAGGGGTCAATGATGGCCAAGGCGAGGTCAACCAGGGAGTTTAGTTTGCTTTTGTCGGTGCCCCAGACCTTATAGTGGTGCTGGATGTTGACAAGATTCGGGCATTTCAATTCTGAAACCTTGAGCGCTTTTAGATCGTTGGTGGTGTCCACTGTAGTGAAACTATACTCGGAGATCTTGATAAACCTGGAGAAACGCTCGCAAGGCCTTGTGGCAAGGTGGAAGTGGTAGACGAGGACGCCATGTCGCACGCACAACTGGGCGACGGCAACCTTCTGATCATGCCCGGCACGACCGATGGTGTACATGAGGTCGAAGCCGACCACTTGGTACTTGTCCTCGGCAAGGAATTGTTCCATAGTTTGGATGGAGCTCTCCACCAAGACCGGATCATTCCTGTACACCACCAAGAGGGCCTTCCCCCTCACGTGGGTGTCCACTACGTGATGCGTGGTGAACTACCCGCCGTTATCGTCATCGGCCGCTGGGAGCGCCATTGGAACCGATGGATGTCCTCTTTTATGTGTCCTCGTGGGTGTGCTTATTTTGACGTGTGAGACAGGAGATGAAGGTAATTGGCCGTAGGAATAAAAGGGGACCGGGCGGTGTGGATTCTCGGCGCGTTGGCATGGCAGTTTTTGCAGCGGGTAACTGCATCGTCGTGTCGCGCCCGGTGCAACCGCTTGCACATGAGCGTGCGTGATCATGCGCTGGCCCAAAAAACTCGTAGCGCACGTGGAGGGACGAGGGCAAAGCACCCGGAGGGATGCGAAAGCAGACCACGCGGGGCGGGACGTGAGCAGAGCGCGCTGTGGCTGCCTGAATCGCAAGCAACCACACGCATGGAGCAGTTGAACACGTAACAAATGGTTGCCTACAAGCCGGCCAACAGTTACATCACTGCGTAGATAGCGGCCGTATGGTACCACCTCCGTCTAGTCTATAGTCTCCTTTATATTCCATGCCATACTTTTCCCTCAAATTTAACCAACAAAATGTTAATGCATGTTTTAAAAATTATATAATTGGAAACTATGTTCAAATACAAATCCAACTACATAACCTTTGGCGACATGCATTCGTATTTTATTAGTTAAATTATACTTATAAACTAGGACGGTGGTATAGTAGGTAATTAAATCGCAAACATTTTTTATTAACCGTATGTGTACGTGGCCTTTTGTCCTCCTCTCGCATGTCTTGCCACCCCGCTGCCGCAGATGGCTTACAACGCAAGCTTGCGCAGCACGCGGGGGCGTTCTTTTTGCCAAATGGTGGTGCCAATGAATCGTCGGTGAGTCTGTTCTCGCGCAACCTCGCAGGTTCCCGCGCAAGCTTCCCGCCCGACTCGGTGAAATCCACCAAAATCCCAAAGCTTACCGGGTAGCTATAAAAACCCTCACGGCCGGCGAGTCCTGCGTCGCATTTTCCCCTCCATCCCTGTAGCTTGTCTCGTCTGCTTCTCCCACATTCGCCAATGGCACCGGTCTGTCTTCGTCGCTCAGCCACTCCGCTGTCATCAGAGGACAGCTCCAGCCGGGAGGCTACACCGCGGCGGCAGCGCAGTCCCCGGTGTAGTGTAATGCACGTGGCGTCCCTGTTGGATGTGCGTGGAACACCCACCACACGCTCTGCCGCCGGTGCTCGTCGGCAGCTATGGCCGGCCGCCATTGCCGCCACACCACCGTCGAAAGCCAGGGCCATCGCCCGCTTTGTCGCCGCAGCCTGAAGGCGGGAGATGGCCGTCGTGGCCGCCACCCCACAGCCGGCCACGGTGGCCATCACCCCCTCCACCAAGGCATCCCAAAGGCAGGAGGTGGTGGTCGTGGCCGCCACCCCGTCGTCGGCCGCCATGGCCGCCAGCCCACCGTCGACCGCCGGGGTCATCAACCGCTCCGCCACAGTCGCCCGAAGGTGGGAGGTGGACGTGGATGCCCGCACGTGCGACAGCAACCTTGCACGCTACACCGAGTTTCTATGGGAGGAGGAGGAGTGCCTCGTCGAGGAATCAGGAGATCTACAAGGAGAACCACCGTTTCGAGAGGGGTCGTCTGGAGCGGCAGAGGGCGTTCGAGGAGAGCGTCGCTGAAGCTGCGTTAGCAGCAGGAATCGCATTGCGGTTGCCCAGCTTGTCGGTATGCTCCTCCTCCTCTGCCTCTTACTAAGCGCGCTCGGCAGAGGAGAGACAGTCGAAGGTAGTACAAAGCCCCTCCGCAATAGTAGTAGCATTTAGAGGCTATTTTGTTTAGTTCATCTGACTATAGATGTGGTGGAATTGTACAATGTACTTAAAATTAGCTAGTATATACAGTTGAACTAGCTATTTTAGTACGTGGTTGGCAACAATTGAGGAAAAGTTTGGTCGGTTCAGCTATCGAGTTGAACTGTTTGTATAAATTAAGAATGACTGCTTAATCTATGAATGAAATCTATGCTTAATTACTGAATTTTAGTTCCAAAAAATAGATACTGCTAGTGATTTTTAGCTTCATATTTTGACAAATCGCAGTGTTACAAGGATTGACAAATCTTACCAAATTATTTGTACGTGGTTCCACACGGGTCATCCAAAACAACCGTTTGCATTGAAGGGATGCACAAATCCTGCGCTGCTCTCACTTTGCATACAAGTGTTCTATCTAAAACGTTTGCGATCAAGAGCTGCAGAAATCCTGCTCGGCACATTTTCTCTTGGCTTACTGGGGAAGCTGTCGGTTTGCATATGGGTGTTCTAACTAAAACATTTGCGATGAGTGTTTTATATTTAAAGAGTGAATTAAGATGCGGCTTGGGCGCCATTAATGGAGAGGATGCGAGCAAGGCGGGTGGCCATGGAAGTCAAAGGGCTCACTTCCCTGTAAACCTACGTAGCGTACAGCTTGCACGCTTCCTGGTGAGCTTGCACACTCAAGGACAGCTTGCACGCCTCTCGGTCAGCCTACGCACCGGACGGCGCTCGCACGCCTCCCGTTCTGTCAAGGTCAAGCCACTGTCCGCACGGCACCTCCTATAGCCATTAAAACCAAGAGACATGGCGTCACATGAATGGTTAACAGAATTTTGGATTTACTAGAATTTAAAAACCAGGCATCTCACTGTTTTGCCGGCAATCAACGGTGCCCCCGTGTTTGAAATTCATTCCCATTTCTTGCATGGGACCTAAGCATGCATATTTGATTTCTCAACCAATTTATATGCACTAGAGCATGTACATGTAGTTCAAATTTGAACTATGCACATAAATGCATTGAAAACTCAGTTAATGCATAAAAATGTCCAAACGAACCCCAAAAAACACAAAAATTCACACAACACTCTTGTTGTTCTATGTTGACACGAGAAAAAAATTTGAAAGCAATAAGAGGCAATGGATATCATTTCGTCCACAAAGGTGGGACGTTCCCTACCGAAAACCATCATGCTTGTTGTAAGAAGCTCCGGTTTTGGGAACACTACAAGAAATATGTCAACTAGTGACCTTCTGTCAGTGACCCTGGAAGAAATGGTCATAGATTTATGACCATTTGAGACTAATTGGTCAAAAGCTGTTCGGGGGGCTCCAAACCCTAAACCATTGTGACCATTTTGGTCAGAAAGGTCGTAATTTCCTTACACGAAATGGTCATAAAGCAGACAACACTAGTCCGCTGCCTTATTTCTAGCTGATCATGACCAATATATATGGCCATAACCTTGTAAATTGTGGTGGATTGGTATGACTTGGCGCCACCTCATCAGTTTTGCCTATGTGTCATGTCCATGTGTCAATTTTTGTCCTAGGTTGTGAAGCAACCTATATTCCTGTCATTCCCAAAATTCCCAAAAAAATCTCATAAATTATTTGGGTCATATCTTCATCAAATATTTAAAAATCCTTCCTTTCCTAGTTCAAAACTAATTCAACAATATTCATTTTCCTATTCTGTTCACAACAGCACTTTATGAAGGAAGTGTTATTTATATATTCTTGATTGCCCTCGGAATTTTTGGGCACTCTTTCCTATCCAAATCGTTACCGCACGAAAAAATTCAGCTCCATTTGCCTAGCAAATATTCCTCGGCAAATTTCCAAAGTTTTTGTCCACCTGGGAAGCATTGTGAAGGAAGTACCTTTTTTATATATCGAAATGACATGAAATTTATACAGTTCCTTCATATGACCAAATTATCACCCTCCTCCAAATTGCAGCTCAGTTAAATCATCTATGTGAGCCTAGGTTCAATTTATATTTTATGGCCAAATTGGCATGTTGCAAAGCAAGTGTTATCTAGACCTCTCCTATTACCCTCAAACTTTTTGGGCACTCTTCCATACCCAAATCATTGCCACATGATAATATTCAGCTCAATTTTCCTAGTAAATCTTTCCTAGGAAATTTCCAAATTTCTACCTCGAGAGAAGCTTTGTGAAGTAAGTACTAGCTAGGCTTACCCAAATGATCTGAAAATTTACCAACACATGACCATACCTATTTAACTTACCTACACCAATTTGGAGCTCATTTCATTCATCCAATCTCTCTCACTAGTTTTCCCAAGTTTCTGTCCATAGAAGAGCATTGTGAAGGAAGTACACCTTTGGCATGTCAAAATGGTATAAATTTTCTACAATGCTTTCCTATGCCCAAATAACAATACTCCACCAAATTTAAGCTCAATCCATTCATTATTTTGAGCCCAGCTTTAACATTCATATTTTTATCCAGCGTGGTACTTTGCAAAGCAAGTACCACCTAGGATCCTCCTTTTGAGCTAAAAATTTATGAAGACATTCTCCTTAGTAGATGATCATCCTCAGCCAAAACAAACGCCCATATGCCATGTGCATTTCCCGTACCGATAATCAAACACTTGGCTGCTAATTCATCTTTGAGCATAGGTCGGTCTCCTCGTGAGATTCTTCTGTTGTAATTTTCTTCCTAGCACCTACCTGGGGAGTGCCCAACCCACTAGACATGCCTAGGCCTCCCAGAATGGATGTCAACACCAAGGTCACGCGGTGACCACGCGGCGGGCATGCGAGTTTACGCGCTTTGGAGTTGGGGCACTGGGCCACATCCAAACCTCGATGTATCGCCACCAAACCATGTATTTATGATTAAATAGATACTTATGTAACTAGAAATGATTTTTGTAAAAAATAAACAGAAAACAATAAGGTAGATGCAGTTCAAAATTGACCCGCTTCCTACCGAATCGACAAAAAATTGTCTTTTTCACAAGTGGTGGATAAAAACTTTTGACACCAAACCATTTAGTCAATTATGAATTAAATATGGCCTAATATTTCATAAAAATGATTTGGTCCAATTTTGCAACAAATATATGGTAGCTCCTTCACAAAAAAACTCAATTTGGGCATTCAAAAAATGGAAAATGAATTTTCCGTGCAAAGAAAATGAAAACTTCCTCAGACAACATTGTTTGGAATTCCAATATGCACCCTTGTGCACAATATGAGATCATTTGAACAAACTATGCCATGAATATGGCCATAAGATTGATCATTTAGCTCGAAAGTCATGAATCTTCACGCATGATAGCTCATTTCTGAGAACACTTTTTTAAAATAATTGTCGTATTACAAGTTTATTATTTTTTCTGGAAACTTGGTCACATATAATGAGACAATGCGAAGGTTTCCCATTTTTTTGATTTTTTTGAATTTTTTATGCCCGTTTCAAAATGCGATGGAAACGGCGGGTTTGGCCGTTCCTAGCTAGTTGTTGAATCTTGGAAACCTTTTGATGTTTCTCTGATTAAATAGATACTTATGTATCTAGAAATGATTTTTTGAAAAAATAAAGAGCAAACTATGAGGCAGCTACAGTTCAAATTTGACCCGCTTCCTACTAAATCGGTGGGAATTAGTCTTTTTCACCAGAGGTGGATCAAGGCTTTTGACACCCAATCATTTGGTTACCTGTGAATAAAATATGGCCTAGTATTTTAGAAAATTGATTTGGTCCAATTTTGCAACAAATATATGGTAGGTCCTTCACAAAAAGAACTCAATTCAGGCACATGGAAAATGGAAAATGAATTTTCCGTGCAGAGAAAATAAAAAGTCCCTTAGGCAACATTGTTTGGAATTCCAATATGCACCCTTGTGCACAATATGAGATCATTTGAACAAACTATGCCATCAATGTGGCCATAAGATTGATCATTTGCCTTGAAAGCCATGAATCTTCACGCATGATAGCTCATTTCCGAGAACACTTTTTTAAAATAATTGTCGTATTACAAATTTGTTATTTTTCCTGGAAACTTGGTCACATATAATGAGACAATGCGAAGGTTTTCCAATTTTTTTGATTTTTTTGAATTTTTTATGCCCGTTTCGAAATGCGATTAAAACAGCGGGTTTGACCGTTCCTAGCTAGTGGTTGAATCTTGGAAAAAATTTGATGTTTCTCTGATTAAATAGATACTTATGCATCTAGAAATGATTTTTTGAAAAATAAAGAGCAAACTATGAGGCAGCTGCAGTTCAAAATTGACCCGCTTCCTACTGAATCGGTGGGAATTTGTCTTTTTCACCAGAGGTGGATCAAGGCTTTTGACACCCAATCATTTGGTTACTTGTGAATAAAATATGGCCTAGTATTTTAGAAAATTGATTTGGTCCAATTTTGCAACAAATATATGGTAGGTCCTTCACAAAAAGAACTCAATTCGGGCACTCGGAAAATGGAAAATGAATTTTCCGTGCAAAGAAAATAAAAAGTCCCTTAGGAAACATTGTTTGGAATTCCAATATGCACCCTTGTGCACAATATGAGATCATTTGTACAAACTATGCCATCAATGTGGCCATAAGATTGATCATTTGGCTTGAAAGCCATGAATCTTCACGCATGATAGCTCATTTCTGAGAACACTTTTTTAAAATAATTATCGTATTACAAGTTTGTTATTTTTCCTAGAAACTTGGTCACATATAATGACACAATGCGAAGGTTTTCCAATTTGTTTGATTTTTTTGATTTTTTTATGCCCGTTTCGAAATGCGATGAAAACAGCGGGTTTGACCGTTCCTAGCTAGTGGTTGAATCTTGGAAAACTTTTGATGTTTCTCTGATTAAATAGATACTTATGTATCTAGTAATGATTTTTTGAAAAATAAAGAGAAAACTATGAGGCAGCTGCAGTTCAAATTTGACACGCTTCCTACTGAATCGGTGGGAATTTGTCTTTTTCACCAGAGGTGGATCAAGGCTTTTGACACCCAATCATTTGGTTACTTGTGAATAAAATATTGCGTAGTATTTTAGAAAATTGATTTGGTCCAATTTTACAACAAATATATGGTAGGTCCTTCACAAAAAGAACTCAATTCAGGCACTTGGAAAATGGAAAATGAATTTTCCGTGCAATGAAAATAAAAGTACCTTAGGCAACATTGTTTGGAATTCCAATATGCACCCTTTTGTACAATATGAGATCATTTGAACAAACTATGCCATCAATGTGGCCATAAGATTGATCATTTGGCTTGAAAGCCATGAATCTTCACGCATGATAGCTCATTTCTGAGAAAACTTTTTTAAAATAATTTTTGTATTACAAGTTTGTTATTTTTCCTGGAAACTTGGTCACATATAATGACACAATGCGAAGGTTTTCCAATTTGTTTGATTTTTTTGAATTTTTTATGCCCGTTTCGAAATGCGATTAAAAGAGCGGGTTTGACCGTTCCTAGCTAGTGGTTGAATCTTGGAAAACTTTTGATGTTTCTCTGATTAAATAGATACTTATGTATCTAGAAAAGATTTTTTGAAAAATAAAGAGCAAACTATGAGGCAGCTACAGTTCAAATTTAACCCGCTTAATCCTAAATCGGCGGGAATTTGTCTTTTTCACCAGAGGTGGATCAAGGCTTTTTACACCCAACCATTTGGTCAACTATGAATCAAATATGACCTAGTATTTTAGAAAAATGATTTGGTCCAATTTTGCAACAAATATATGGTAGGTCCTTCACAAAAAGAACTCAATTCGGGCACTCGGAAAATGGAAAATGAATTTTCCGTGCAAAGAAAATAAAAATTCCCTTAGGCAACATTGTTTGGAATTCAAATGTGCACCCTTGTGCACAATATGAGATCATTTGAACAAACTATGCCATGAATGTGGCCATAAGATTGATCATTTGGCTTGAAAGCCATGAATCTTCACACATGATAGCTCATTTGTCAGAACACTTTTTTAAAATAATTGTCGTATTACAAGTTTATTATTTTTCCTGGAAACTTGGTCACATATAATGACACAATGCGTAGGTTTCCCAATTTTTTTGATTTTTTTGATTTTTTTATGCCCGTTTCGAAATGCGATGAAAACGGCGGGTTTAACCGTTCCTAGCTAGTGGTTGAGTCTTGGAAAACTTTTGATGTTTCTCTAATTAAATAGATACTTATGTATCTAGAAATGATTTTTCGAAGAAATAAAGAGCAAACTATGAGGCAGCTGTAGTTCAAATTTGACCCGCTTCCTACTGTATCGGCGGGAATTTGTCTTTTTCACCAGAGGTGGATCAAGGCTTTTGACCCAACCATTTGGTAAATTGTGAATCAAATATGAGCTAGTATTTTAGAAAAATGATTTGGTCCAATTTCGCAACAAATATATGGTAGGTCCTTCACAAAAAGAACTCAATTCGAGAACTCGGAAAATGGAAAATGAATTTTCCGTGCAAAGAAAATAAAAAGTCCCTTAGGCAACATTGTTTGGAATTCCAATATGCACCCTTGTTCACAATATGAGATCATTTGAACAAACTATGCCATGAATGTGGCCATAAGATTGATCATTTGGCTTGAAAGCCATGAATCTTCACGCATGATAGCTCATTTCTGAGAACATTTTTTTAAAATAATTGCCGCATTACAAGTTTATTATTTTTCTTAGTAACTTGGTCACATGTAATGACATAATGCGAAGGTTTTCCAATTTTTTGTTTTTTTCAAATTTTTTATGCCCGTTTCAAAATGCGGTCAAAACGGCGGGCATGACCGTTCCTAGCTAGTGGTTGAATCTTGGAAAACTTTTGATATTTCTATGATTAAATAGATACTTATGTACCTAGAAATGATTTTTGAAAAAAATAAAGAGCAAACTACGAGGTAGCTGCAGTTCAAATGTGACCCACTTCCTACTAAATCGGCGGGAATTTGTGTTTTTCACCAGAGATGGCTCGAAATTTTTGACACCCAACTATTTGTTCAATTATACATTAAATATGTTCTAATATTTTATAAAATTGATTTGATCCAATTTTGCAACAAATATATGGTAGATACTTCACAAAAAAACTCATTTTGGGCATTCAAAAAATGAAAAATTGATTTTTCGTCCAAAGAAAATGAAAACTCCCCATATCAACATTGTTTTTCATCACAAGATACACACATGTGCACACTATTCATTCATTTAACAAACTATACGTGGTTAATATGTTGAATGTTTGCCCTAAATAAGAGGATAGAAACTATAAGAGAAACATAAGCTGAATTTTGATTGGTGGAATCCGTTGTGGCATGGATCGGTGACGTGGCAAACATCCGTCCATCCATACGTCCATCCATCCGTCCATCCAACCCACTACAGCCTCTCTCTCACACAAACACGTGAACCCTAGCCCCCACTCCTCTCCCCCTATCCAGATCCGTCCGCCGCCGCCATGTCTTCCCCTCCTTCCGCCACCCACCTCTCCACTACTCCACCTCGCCCCTCGCCTCTGCTACCCACCTCTCCCCTCGTCGCTGGTCTGCAGCCATCTGCACCCTCCCCTCCCCTCCACTCATCACAAGACAAGAGAACAAAAAGGAGGGAGCTCTGTCGCCGGCGGCCATGGCGCACCTCTTCCCCGTCCCAGATCAAATCTAGCACGCCCCCAATCACATCCACAACCCACACCGCCGCGGCTCCCAATCCCTCCCACGCAGCTGCCGCCGATGCCTCCTGGACCGCCACCTCGAAGGGACGAAAATGGCGACTACGACGTCTTCCTCCCCCAGCGACGACGATGTTCCACCGCCGTGGTCGGGCTGCGGCG
This sequence comes from Triticum dicoccoides, assembly GCF_002162155.2. Taxonomy (NCBI): domain Eukaryota; kingdom Viridiplantae; phylum Streptophyta; class Magnoliopsida; order Poales; family Poaceae; genus Triticum; species Triticum dicoccoides. The sequence continues at coordinate 23,597,676 of NC_041382.1, forward strand.
ACCAGCAGAGGAACTCCTCCGGTAGAGGGGGAGTCCTCCCTTGCTTCCTTGTCCTCCACAAAGAACACACAGGCAGGGGAGGAGCCACGGTGTCCAACCTCCACTGCCGCCCGAAGCCAGCAAATCATCTGACGCGTGAGTGCCTTCTCTCCTTCTCCCTCCTCTGCTTCTTCCTTCCTCCCCTGAACTAATGTGTTATGTGCATGCAGAGGCTGTTGAAGGAAGGGTTGAAGGAAATATGCCCTAGAGGCAATAATAAAGTTATTATTTATTTCCTTATATCATGATAAATGTTTATTATTCATGCTAGAATTGTATTAACCAGAAACATAATACATGTGTGAATACATAGACAAACAAAGTGTCACTAGTATGCCTCTACTTGTCTAGCTCGTTAATCAAAGATGGTTATGTTTCCTAACCATAAAAAAAGAGTTATTATTTGATTAACGGGATCACATCATTAGTTGAATGATCTGATTGACATGACCCATTCCATTAGCTTAGCACCCGATCGTTTAGTATGTTGCTATTGCTTTCTTCATGACTTATACATGTTCCTATGACTATGAGATTATGTAACTCCCGTGTGCCGGAGGAACACTTTGTGTGCTACCAAACATCACAACATAACTGGGTGATTATAAAGGTGCTCTATAGGTGTCTCCAAAGGTACATGTTGGGTTGACGTATTTTGATATTAGGATTTGTCACTCCGATCGTCGGAGAGGTATCTCTGGGCCCTCTCGGTAATGCACATCACTTAAGCCTTTCAAGCATTGCAACTAATGAGTTAGTTGCGGGATGATGTATTACAGAACGAGTAAAGAGACTTGCCGGTAACGAGATTGAACTAGGTATTTGATACCGACGATCGAATCTTGGGCAAGTAACATACCGATGACAAAGGGAACAACGTATGTAGTTATGCGGTCTGACCGATAAAGATCTTCATAGAATATGTAGGAGCCAATATGGGCATCTAGGTCCCGCTATTGGTTATTGACCGGAGACGTGTCTCGGTCATGTCTACATTGTTCTCGAACCGTAGGGTCCGCACGCTTAAAGTTACGATGACAGTTTCATTATGAGTTTATGTATTTTGATGTACCGAAGGTTGTTCGGAGTCCCGGATATGATCACGGACATAACGAGGAGTCTCGAAATGGTCGAGACATAAAGATTGATATATTGGATGGCTATATTCGGACACCGGAAGTGTTCCGGGGAAGTTTCGGATAAAACCGTAGAACCGGGGGGTTACCGGAACCCCCCCGGGGGGTTAATGGGCCTCATGGGCCTAAAGTGGAGAAGAGGAAAGGCAGCCAGGGCAGGCCGTGCGCCCCCTCTCCCCCTAGTCTGAATTGGACAAGGAGGGAGGGGTGGCGCCCCCCTTTTCCTTCCTCTCCTCTCTCCCTTCCTTCCCGATCTCCTACTTGGACAAGGAAAGGGAGGGGAGTCCTACTCCCAGTAGGAGTAGGACTCCTCCTGCGCGCCTCCTACTAGGGCCGGCCGCACCCCCCTTGGCTCCTTTATATACGGGGGCAGGGGGGCACCCTAGGACACACCAGTTGATCTTCGTGATTGTTCCTTAGCCGTGTGCGGTGCCAGGAATCACCCTTGGACACAGCTAACCAGTACACACCCATCCTACCTCTCGATGCCAGGAATCACCCTAGACATCGTCCAAGAAAAACTTTTGAGATGGGGAGATCACAATCTCGAATAGCATGGGATCAAATTTATATACGCGCGCTCTAAGGGGTGCCCCCCTCTCGGTCCCAACCGGAAACACCCATGCCCCCTGACCGGATGACTGGCTTTAATCCAGGGCCATGGAACCATCATCACGGCCTCTCCTTTTTGGTGTGTACCAGGAAAGCGGTTTGCAACTTACTAAGCCATATTCCTTGCGGAAAACATGTGGTAGTACGGGGAAGGAAAAATAGGAGGAACTGGACTGATACGGGTTGACACTGAAGTCATATAGCCTAGCATAAGACTGGCATGCTACAACACTGCCATCTTACCCATCCTCATGCCAACACATGGCCATGCATACTCACATCCATCCACTTATGGATTTTCGAAACTCACTTGCCTCATCGTTGCATGTAACATGACATTCGTCGGTATGCTCATCAACATGCCATGAAACTACTTAATGCAAACATGCCAAAACAATCATCATATCAAAAGTTCAAACATGCTTGCCTGGTTCAGAGTAGTCGGAGCCTAGCTCGGTGAAGTTCGCGGTCCCGTCACCTCCTTCGGTATCTACGGTATAAAGAAAATATACGCGCTATCGTGAATACCGTGAGGTGCACAAAAATTTCTCCAAATATTTTTAAAATAAATCTGATAAAAAACTAGACAAAATTTTAAGGAGGACAGAAAAAGAATCAATCAGAAATACTTTTCTGTTAAAAAGTTATAAGGGTTTTAGTCCAGGGACTCATCTGTAATGAAACAGAAAGTTCCCAGGGGCTAACTTATAAAAATAGAAAACGATTCGATAAAGAATACGCCGGCCCAGAGGGAAAACGCATTTGGCAGAAGACGCTTTCAGAAAACGGTTCGATTAGAACGGACAGAGAGGTTGACAGGCGGGTCCCACCCGTCAGGTTTGAATTTTCAAACGGGGCGGTAGAGCTCGACGGTGCCCGAGAGCCACGATGGTCGTCGGCGGTGATCCACGGCGAGGCTGGGAGATCGGAGAGTACCTCCGTGTTCAGGGCGCCATTCCGTGTCTGTGGGAGGTGGTGGTGGTCGCCGGCGAGCACCACGTCGACGGCGGCCCTTGCTCCGGCGGACAGTGGTTCGGGCGGTTGTGGACCTCGTCGGAGAGAGCATAGTGAATCGAGACGGAGGCCGAGGTGGAATGGGGCGGCCGGAGTTGGGGGAGGAGACCTCCTCGAGGTCCTCCTAGTGGCCTTGCGGGGCGTTGGTGAGGTGCAGTGGTGGTGCGTGCTCGAGGGTGAGCTCGGGGTCCCCTTTTATAGGCGATCCGAGGCGGTGGCCGTGAACGGAGTTCTCCGGTGATGGATTACGGTGGTGCAGTGCTTGGTCGGGAAGGTTTAGAGGTTGAGCGTCGTCGTGGATGTTCCCTGGTTCCATTTAGGTGCTAATCGCAGCGGGATTTGGTTGCTTAAGGGGAGCTCGACGGAACGGGGCGGCACGGGCCCGTCGGCGGCAGGGAGCGCGCTCTGTGCGTGCGCGCCACGGCGACGGTGCTGCATGCGTGCACTGGCGAGGAAATGGCCACGCGGAGCCACCAGGGGGTTTGGGCGGCGCCGAACGGTGTTATGCCGCCGTTCTGCTCCCTGTCGGCCGCTATGGTGGTTCGTCCGCCGCAAGACACGCCAGCGCAGGCGGGCCAGGGTGCCACCGACGCCAGGAACGTGCCAAGCGCGCGTGTGAGGCTCCGGACAAGCAAGCTAGGCCGTGAGCAATGTGCCAAGTGCACTGTGAGCATGTGACTTAATTTCTGACGAAGATCGACACTGAAACTCTGAACTTAACTGAAGATGAACAGAAACAGTGCATGCAAGGTGTTCGACAGAATGATTCTGGCATGTAGGGATTTTTCCTTGAGCTGATTTTTGGTGGAGTGGCCTCACATTGCACCAGGAGACTGCCTGGATTTTTGTGGAATTTTTGGAGAAGTGTAGATCTGAATTTCACCAAATTTGTCAAATCTGGTCCAAACTTGCAATGAGTGAAATTTGAAAAATTTGAAAAGAAGAAGAGTGGATCAAGACGGTTCTAGGTTGTGGGTACTAAGGACTATCCAGGGGATTTGGTTTGGGCTCAAGGACCAAAGGCATTAGGGTACTTGCTTTGAAAATCACTCAAGCTCAAAATAATTGGAAGAAATGATTTGAGAGATAAAATAATTGAAATAAAACCCAAAACTTGTTTGGACTTGTTGAGACAGAGAATTTAGATTGTTCAAAGGTGGAGGGAGGGATTTTGAGAAGATTTACTATAGGAGACATGGTAAAACCATGGGTGGTTTCAAGATAAGCAAAACCTCAAAATTCACAGAGTTCTTTTTATAAGAAAAAGAATAATTTCCAAAAATATACTTTGAGAAGGGAACCATCAGAGAAAGATTTTTAAATGATCAAACACCATAGTTTGAAGAAGATACAAAAATAAAAAATCCTTGCCAAAGAAGTTTTTAAGAGGAAGGTTTTCTGGAAAAAATTTAAATGGCCTCTTTTCAAAAACCAACAAAGTTTTTGCTGAAAACAAAAATAAAAATTTTGGAGTGTCACAGGCCAGCCCATATGGGAGGGGCGCACCAGCCCCTTAGGGGCTGGTCTGTCCCCCTCTTGGACCATTAAGGCCCATGTAGTTGCCGGGGGGATGCCCGGAACCCCTTCCGGTGACACGATATGCACCCGGTACCCCTAGAACACTTCTGATGTCCGAATATCATCGTCCAATATATGAATGTTTACCTCTTGACTATTTTGAGACACCTCGTCATGTCCTTGATCTCATACGGGGCTCCAAAAAACATTCGGTCACCAAATCACATAACTCATATCATACAAAATCGTCATCGAACGTTAAGCGTGAGGACCCTACGGGTTCGAGAACTATGTAGACATGACCGAGACACCTCTCCGGTCAATAATCAATAGCGGATCCTGGATGCTCATATTGGTTCCCACATATTCTACGAAGATATTTATCGGTCGTACCGTAGTGACAACATACGTGATTCCCTTTGTCATCGGTATGTTACTTGCCCGAGATTCGATCGTCGGTATCTCCATACCTAGTTCAATCTTGTTACCGGAAAGTCTCTTTACTCGTTCCGTAATGTATCATTCCGCAACTAACTCATTAGTCACATTGCTTGCCAGGCTTATCATGATGTGCATTGCAGAGAGGGCCCAGAGATACCTCTCCGATACTCGGAGTGACAAATCCTAATCTCGATCTATGCCAACCCAACAAACACCTTCAGAGATACCTGTAGAGCATCTTTACAATCACCCATATAAGTTGTGAAATTTGATAACACACAAGGTATTCCTCCGGTATTCGGGAGTTGTATAATCTCATAGTCGAAGGAAAATATGTATTTGATATGAAGAAAGCAATAGCAATAAAACTTAATGATCATTACACTAAGCTAACGGATGGGTCTTATCCATCACATAATTCTCCTAATGATGTTATATTGTTCATCAAATGACAACACATGTCTATGTCTAGGAAACTTAACCATTTTTGAATAACAAGCTAGTCTAGTAGAGGCTTACTAGGGACACTGTGTTTTGTCTATGTAACCACACATGTATCAAGTTTCCAGTTAATACAATTCTAGAATGAATAATAAAAATTTATCATGATTGTCGGTGGAAACGACATGTCGGTGTCAAAACCGGTGGATCTCGGGTAGTAGGTCCCGAACTGTGCGTCTAGGCTGGATGGTAACAGGGGGCAGGGAACACGATGTTTTACCCAGGTTCGGGACCTCTTGATGGAGGTAAAACCCTACGTCCTGCTTGATTAATATTGATGATATGGGTAGTACAAGAGTAGATCTACCACGAGACCAAGGAGGCTAAACCCTAGAAGCTAGCCTATGGTATGATTGTTGTATATGGAGTTGATGAAGTAGTCCTACGGACTAAAACCCTCCGGTTTATATAGACACCGGATAGGGTTAGGGTTACATAGAGTCGGTTACAATGGTAGGAGATCTTGAATATCCACATCGCCAAGCTTGCCTTCCACGCCAAGGAAAGTCCTATCCGGACACGGGACGAAATCTTCAATCTCGTATCTTCATAGTCCTGGAGTCCGGCGGAAGGTATAGTCTGGCTACCCAGACACCCCCTAATCCAGGACTCCCTTAGTAGCCCCCGAACCAGGTTTCAATGACGACGAGTCCGGCACGCAGATTGTTCGGCATTGCAAGGCGGGTTCTTCTCCAAATCTTGTGTACCTGTAGGAATAATGCCCGATTTTCGTAATGTAGTGCTCCTCGGCTTCTACGCCCAATAATGCCTGATTTTCGTAATGTAGTGCTCCTCGGCTTTTACACCCACACCCCCAGTCGTATGAACGAGCCGCCTATTTAACGGGATGAGAACTTAGGTCCAAACCACATCTTCTCCTTTCCGTGAGTTATCATCAGAGCGCTTCCAGCAAAGGTCCATTCCAACATGGCCAGCTGTCCCAGCTCCTCCTCTCGCCCTTCCAATCCTAAACCTGGAGACTGGGAGAGGTGCTCCATCCCGCACAGCGAGCTAGTGTCGCTTCAGGCCAAGGGATTTCTCCCTCAGGCCTATATGGTCCCGGTCCGAGCCGGACTCGCCACCTATAAGGAGGGGTCAATGTATCAAGTGGGCGGAGCCGAAGTGTGGCGCATCGCCGGGACCAGATATCTATCCGGAACCCCAAAGAAGGCGTCCGAAGACTGGCCCTCGGAATGGTTTTATATAGAGGACGTCCCGTTGCCGGATCCTGTTCGGATCGGCCTTCCTGAGTTCAACAGTGCTCCCTTAAACAAGCGCCTGAGCTAGCGTCCACGGAGCCCTCAGGGGGAAGTGACAGGGACATCATTTACCTGATGGGCCGAATAAGATTGTTAGCCCATTCCGGACTGACCATGATCGGGGTTATGGCCGAATGCATTATGCGGGGGGTGCAGCCACTTCAGTATAGAAGCCACCCCATGTGGGACTTCAACGGGGAGGACGACGCCACCCGCTACGGCCGTAAGGGGCCGGATTCGGCTGCCGCTCTACTAAAGATCTTGTCCACTTTATATAAGGGAGAAGAGGAGGAATTCCTCCGCGTCAACCCACAGGGTGGATTCTCTATGCATAATCCACCAAGCTGGGTAAGCGGTCGCATTTACTTGCCCATTCGTCTTGTATTGCCGTTGTTAAATATTTAGTCTAACGACTTCAACGCAGGAACTGCGCAGGGCTGTGAAGGAAATATACAGCCCTCCTCCACAACCCGAGGACCCAGAAAGGTCCCTCGACCCGGCCTCTCAAGAGGATCCGGACATATCTGAGGAGCTGATTGATGGAGTGTTCCATCAATTGAGCAAGGACAACGCCTTGGTGGCCATTACGGCCGATTACCCAGGGCTAATCCCGGCCTCCCAGGTAACTGAGATCGAAGTCCCAGTACCCCAAATAGGTGTCCGCTGTGACACCCCAAAAATTTGGCCTTGTTTTATTAAGTTAAAATTTTGCCAGGAATTAAAACTTTGGATTTCTGAGCTCCATTTTAATTTTTCATTTCCTTCCCTGTTGTGATGAGTTTTTCCCAAAGAGAAAACTTTTCAAATATGTTATTGGACTTGTTTAACCTCTCAAGAAAAACTTTCTTTTTTTTTCAGTGTAACTAATTTACTAATTTAATTGCTTGATCTTTATTTTCTTGAAAATGGTTTTTTCAGGGTTAAATGGCCATATTTGAACTACAACCATTTGATAGATTCACTTAAAATTTCCACAAAAATTTGGAGATGTCATGTGATGTTTTTAAATCACTTTTATGCAAAAATATATTTCATTCACTAAATATTTTGAGCCCTACTCTCAATTTTTCTTCTCTGGTCCAGAGTGCATTTTGCACTACAACCTATTTAAGTATTCATTTAAAACTTCTACCAAAATTAAGGGAGGTCAGTAGGAGCCTGTTATCCCTCTTTGTGCAAAAACCTAATTATGTTCCTTGAAAAATTTGAGTGAATCAACCTCATTTCCATTCTGGACCAACTTGAGGATTTGTACAGCAACCACCATTTTAGTTGCTCCTATACCCTTAACTATTTCTCCTACTTGTAGTCCCCCATGTTAAACCCTTAAGTCCAGGAGCATGCACCTTTTAGATCATTTTTGGTTCATGGAATAATGTCATTTATTTCCTGTCCAGAATTGAAGTTTTGTAAAACTTGCACTAACAAGTTTCTTCTTTTGTCCAACTAACATCACCACTCTCTCTTTCATCCACAGAGACACTGATCTGGAGATTTTAGCCACTCCAAGAAATGCCTAAGTGCCCTTGGCATTTTGTCAAACACCTGGTATGCATGGCCAGTTTTGACATGTTTTTGTCTTTGCATTGTGACCTTGCACCTCTGATCAAACCAGCATGTCCACTAGACTCCCCGTTCCTCCTAACCTAGGTCTGTTAATTGCCAGTCTCAACCAAGCTCTGTAGCATGCTCTGGAATTTTGTCGAGCACACCCAGTGCGTGCACTGGACGCGCCCAGAGCGCGCGTATTGCAGCCGCGCGCCCGAGCCGACACGCTGGCCCCCACGGCTTTGGCCCGCTCTGCAGCACCATGCCACGCGCTTCCCTCCTCGCAGCAACGGGCCAAGCAGCCCCCGCCGCGCCCGGCAGGCCAAGAGCTAGCCGCCGCCGCCGCCCGAGAGCCCCTGCTCCGTTCAGCACCGCCCAAGCCACCCCGGCTCGCCACCTGGCCCCGGCACAGCCCGAGCTCATCCACACGGGTGTCCGCTAGCGTTCGTCACCACCACGTCGCCCTAGCTACAGAGAGGCGGTTCGCCGGAGAGCTTATCCCCACCGCCGCGGAACCGACCTCGGCGTGCTATAAATTGACACCCCGAGCCCCTCTGAGCATGCACGCGACCTCATGCTACCCCCATGGCGCTCCCCTGCCTCGCATTCGACCCGGGGAGGTCTTCTTCATCATCTCCGGCAACTCCTGCCGCCGTCACCGCCCCGGCCAATCCGGCACCTCCAGCACCTCCCCCTCTCCGTTCTCTTCGCCAGGAACTTCCTCATCCTCCTGTGAACCCAACCCACTACTTGATTTTGATCGGGAACCATCGCCGCCACATAGTCACTTCACCGCCGAAGCTTTCCTCCGCCGCGGAGCTCGCCGCCGGTAGCTCCCTCCACCTCCGACAACCCCACGACCACCGGGAGAACCGCTCCGGCCGTGCGGATCCATCCCTAACCTCTGGAGCCCACGACGAGCAGCCAAACGCCGGCGACGATCGCCGGAGCCCCGCTCCGCTCGGACAGAGGAGGGAGACGACGCGCGGCGACTGGTCAAACATGACCAGTGGGCCAGGCGGGCCCACTGTCAGCGACATCCCGCGCTGTCCACGTCAGATTAAGTGAAGATGTATTATCCCTAGTACGCTTTCCCCGCTCCGAAAGCGTATTCCCCTCCGAAACGTTTTCTTTTTCTGTTTTATTTAAAAACAGATTTTGACCAAATCTTTGACTGGCTATAACTTTTTAAATATAAGTCCAAATGAGTTGATTCTTTTTCCTACCTTCCTCATATTTGATCTAGTTTATTTTAAGATTTATTTGAAAAAATTTCAAACAACTTTTTGGTTCTGTTTTTGAAATGTGTGTTAATTCAAATATATTTTCAAATAGGATTTTTGGGAGAGAGGAGAAACTTTCAAAAGTTTGGAGAGCACCCTGCCTTTCCACACATTGAAGGCAAGCATTCTGAACCCCGGCATAATAATTTTGGAGTGATCGTTGATGCATTTATAACACCACCGCATTTCGAAGGACTTGTTATTTCATGTGATATGATCATATGCATGGGTGCATGTTACTGATTTCCATGCTGTTGGTAATGGACACACTTGTGATGATAATCACCCTCATGAGCTTTACATGCATACCGGCAGGAAACCGGGAAAACCTCTGCCTTGGGTAGGTATGAGTTTGTCGCCGGTCTCCGTCGGGACGGTTCTGTCTGGTATGGCATGGTAAGGTGATATGAGTGGTGACTCTGTTTGATGAAATATATTTGTTATACTAATCATGCAGGGAATACTTGAACCTCCTGAGTCGACCATAGATCGAGTCTTGTTCCAGTAACCCCCATACTTGTTTCGTACTACCACTCGTCTCTACAGCAAGTAGAGTATGGTTCAGTAAGTTGTCAACCTCTTTCTAGCACACACCGTACAGAGAGGCCATGGTGGAAGATACTGGTTGTAACTGGTAGGCAAGCCACCTAGTCCGGGAGCATGGGTGTTTCCGGTTGGGACCGAGAGGGGAGGCCACCCCTTAGAGCGCGCGATATAAATTTGATCCCATGCTACGCGAGGTTGTAGCCTCCCCACTTAGAGTTTGCTTAACAGGTGTCGTGGGTGATTCCAGACACGTGTGTGATAAGCTGGTGTGTGCAAGTTAGGTGTGTTTTCAACAAAAAGACCGTAGATGGAATTAGTCCCGATGGACTAAAGAAATCCGTTACTCGTGGGTAAAGAGTACACCCTCTGCAGAGAATAAACCTATTTGAATAGCCGTGTCCATGGTTAAGGATTACAGTCTGGGATGGGTCAAGTATCGGTCTTAGTGTCGGTCTTCGGAGGTGAAACTATTAAGCCAGAAATGGAATTACTACTTGTGACTGGTGATAACTATGATTATTATTATTTGGCTAACCGATGATATTATTGTTATTATCGTGTATCTCTGGGATGGTTCTACCTCCGGGATATTCACTTTGATTGTTTCTTTCAAAGCCCTTTATGAGGCGTCGCCCAGACGCCCGACTGTGGCATTTCTTTTAAAGCCCTTTATGAGGCGTCGCCCAGACGCCCGACTGTGGCATTTCTTTTAAAGCCCTTTATGTGGCGTCGCTCAGACGCCCGACTGTGGCATTTCTTTTAAAGCCCTTTATGTGGCGTCGCTCAGACGCCCGACTGTGGCATTTCTTTTAAAGCCCTTTATGTGGCGTCGCTCAGACGCCCGACTGTGGCATTACTTGTTATTTATTTCATAAATCTTTTTTTTATACTATCATGTTATTGCAATTTTATAAATAACTTGCTTGCACGCATCCGAGAGTTATTTAGCTTTTATGACTGACGTCATGAGCATAAAATATTTTTCAGCTCATCATTGTTATATTATACCTGTGTTCATAATGTTTGCGAGTACATTCAAAGTACTCACTGGCTTGTCCCTGGCTATTGTCTTGGCCAGATTTTTCTTGCTCGGGGAGGAGCGACGCGATGCCAGCCCCGGAAACCACTCAATGGAGATAGCAGCCTCGCGAAGATAGGAACTTAACCTGGTCAGCTGTTCTCATGGGGAATGGAGTCCCATAGACACAGATGTTTCACAACCCGCTTCCGCCATCAACCACTAGAAACCATTTGTTGTACCCGCAGGACAGAATGGTCTTGTACTACATATTTTGTATTTTGCTTGGAATTTCTGTATCAAGTTGGAGCCTCATCAGCTAACAGTAATCCTGGGGCTGATGAGCACGACAGTCTTTTCTGGAAATTTATTACCCGGAAAACCGCTCGTGACAGACTTGGTATCAGAGCCAGGCTGACCATTGGCAAATCCTATCTTAGCCAGGTCAATAGACTAGGCAAACCAACCCACCAGACCTTAACCAAACCCCAGCCAAGCTTCTCGTGCAAGATAGCCACACAGTGACCCAACACTTTTGGCAGTCGGTGCCCAACCTATCAACCTAACCTGTCACTCATGCGCCAGTGACCGGCCCCTAAATAATCTTTTCTCGCAAGCGTGCGAAGGAAGATTCCGTCCCCTTTTCCCTATAAAAAAGGGGCGTGCTAGTCCCAAAACCAACACACATAGTCGCTACCCCAAACCGAGCCACAATGCCTAGACCTATAGTGCACAACGAAACCACAACAACCAACCTTGGAGGTTTTGTGACTATCCTCGCAAACCTCACCCGTCGTGCCTACGCGTTAGAGGAGCCACCAGAATATGTTGTGTATCAAGGACCCATGAGCGGTGAAGACCGCCAATTCTGGGCCACTGTGCACATTTATGGTAGGAGTCTAGCACCCGAGTGCCCCTACCGGTTCACCGGAAGAACAACTTCCATTGAGCCACAAGCCATTCAGCTAGCCGCTCGAGAGGCTATAGTTCATCTCAGGCACTTGTCGCCCAGAGTTAACTGTCGCTCGTTCCACTACTACCCCAGGCGAGAAGGGTATGGTAGACCACCCCAAGTCGCCAATGGAGACCACGAGACGGACCCTGCATTGTTGCACCTAGTGCGCTATGTAAGTGCACTAGAGGCACTGTTCGACCAGATCACTATTGATCTAATAGCAGCTCGTGGAGAGCTGGTTCATCGAGCCCCGGCGAGAGAAGAAAACGAGCCCAACACCAACAACCCGGTCGTGCTGTTTGGACAACCAATCGAGACCCCGAGATCTGCCCCAGCCATCGGCCAAGGTGCTGCGATAACCCCAGAAGTGCTTCGTCGCATATTGGGAGCACACTCCAACGGGGTTGTGGCCAACAATCCCCGCAATGGTCATTCTCACTACCCCGACCCTGTAGTTCCTCCGCCATCTCCGACTAATCCCGGCAGAGAGACACGTGGAGAAGCCTCGACATCCACCAGGCACGCCCGTTTAGACATAAACGAGGTAGACTGAGCCGTATGAGTAGTACCAAGTTTCAAAGTATCCTCGCTTTGTAATCATGCGACCGTGTATATTAACGCAGCCTGTCTTTGTGCCTCTGTTTTAATAATAGCCTTGCATGTTTGGTCAGCGCATAGCTGCGTATTCTTCCGGGCACAACTACCAAAACCAGCCCGACAACAACCACAGTAACACATCTCTTTATGAGATATGTGTATCTCTAACACTGACCTGACCTTTGGAGCCAAGCTGGCAAATTTATTACTTTTCACCACAGTAAAACGATCCGGCTCCATTGCTATATAAAGGCCACCTTGTGACCTTACCCAGCAACCCTCACTTTGCGCACAACACTCACGCTTCTTCCTGTCATGCCGAACCCCAGCATTCATCTGAGAACCCCAGATGCAACCCCAGGTAGCTTTGTCAAATTATTGTGGGATTTTACCCGCAGTACCATCGGTTCTACCCAGCCACCCCAGTACGAGCTGTTCAAATCAAGGATCACCCCATCCACGTCGGAATATTGGGCAGCAGTACACATTCCTCCTGTAGACCCCAACCAAGATCCAATAGAAGTTTCCTTCGTGGGGAAATCTATGCCAACCCCACACTTGGCCATAGAAGCTGCTGCGAAAGAAGCAATTGCTCGTCTTCGATCCGCAGTACCCTATGCTCGCGAACGAGGATATTATTACTTTCCAAGTCGTGCAACACCCGGAGAAATAACGTCTTCTCCCGGTGGGCGGATTGAGAGAGACCCAGTTCTGGCCAACCTTATCCAGTACATCATTGCTCAAGAGCATTTAAACCAGCGCGTGATGGATTATCTCCAGAGCCTCGCAGATTTAAATCCTCACATTGCCATCGGCAGAGCACTGAGACCCGACCCGAAGAGACGCATACATCGACTGGTCAATCCACTTCCTCCAATAGAACAAGAATGTATTCCTTTACCAGAGACATTTTATCAGGACCCCACCCAGTTACCATTTTCATTTTAGACGTTACTACTGTATTTGTTCTATGCAACATATATTTATGTGTGTGACTTACGTGTAATACCCTGAGTTTGTACGGCAAGTCAATTATTTGGCTTCTGCTCATGTGTGTAGTTTTGTTGTGGTTTACGCTCCTTTAAAGTAACTGTTTTCCCCTCGCGAAACCATGGAGTGAGATTTTCTTTTCCCTGAGTTGCTACATCTACACTTTCTAACGACGTGGATTATTTAATTTCACTCAGCACCACGAGCAGACTCACAGCCATAATCATACGGACACATACACTGTTTGCAAAACTTTGCAACGGTGTTACATCCAGCTAATCACCCCCTAACAACAGTTAGCACCCGGCACACTCCATCTACTCCTCATGATCACCACCACCGCGGAGATCCAACACCCGAGCCGCAGCATCGCGATACTCGTCGAAGATCATCGCGCACAGGAGCACAGAGAGCCCCAGCAGCGTCGCCAGCCCTTCGCATATCAGGATCACAAACCAGTCCGGCATCGCCTCCGCCATTAGAGCCTCGACCGAGCTTCTGTAAGCAGTAACGGAGAAATAAGGAGGAGGAGAAGTGAGGCCAGGAGTAAGGAGGAAGAGAGAGGCACCCCGGCCGTTTTTATAGCTCGAGCTCGGTGTACGGTGGGCGAAGTCCACCAACGCCGCTCGTCGCTGATCGCCGGTGTTCGGAGTCGAATCCTCGAGCAGTGCCGATAGCGCACTGGCCCGCAAGGTGAGTGCATGCTGCACCAGCAGCTAGCACGCCGCGCACTACCACGGTACGGCCTAGATGCCCTACACACTAGGCGTCGCCGGTGGAGAAAGCGCGCGGGAGAGAGGAGGAAGAAAGGGCCAGAGGGAGAAGAAGAGGAGACTGACAGTGGACCCCGGGTCCACCTGTCAGCCAGAGAGAGCACTGTGCTCTCGGGTGCGACCAGCGTATATCTAAATTTAGGAGTTGTCCTAAATTTATATCCAGCATAGAAATCACCCGTTTTGTCCCGAACCGTAGACTTTTCCGCGCAGCCCCAGTTTTTCACACTGTGGTTTTTCACCACTTATTGCCCTCTCACTGTAGCTACATCTTTATTGCGTATTTATTTTCTTAACACCGCTTTTAGCAAATCTCGAGGGCGAGATTTCTTTTTAGGGGGTTAGTATTGTGACACCCCAAAAATTTGGCCTTGTTTTATTAAGTTAAAATTTTGCCAGGAATTAAAACTTTGGATTTCTGAGCTCCATTTTAATTTTTCATTTCCTTCCCTGTTGTGATGAGTTTTTCCCAAAGAGAAAACTTTTCAAATATGTTATTGGACTTGTTTAACCTCTCAAGAAAACCTTTCTTTTTTTTCAGTGTAACTAATTTACTAATTTAATTGCTTGATCTTTATTTTCTTGAAAATGGTTTTTTCAGGGTTAAATGGCCATATTTGAACTACAACCATTTGATAGATTCACTTAAAATTTCCACAAAAATTTGGAGATGTCATGTGATGTTTTTAAATCACTTTTATGCAAAAATATATTTCATTCACTAAATATTTTGAGCCCTACTCTCAGTTTTTCTTCTCTGGTCCAGAGTGCATTTTGCACTACAACCTATTTAAGTATTCATTTAAAACTTCTACCAAAATTAAGGGAGGTCAGTAGGAGCCTGTTATCCCTCTTTGTGCAAAAACCTAATTATGTTCCTTGAAAAATTTGAGTGAATCAACCTCATTTCCATTCTGGACCAACTTGAGGATTTGTACAGCAACCACCATTTTAGTTGCTCCTATACCCTTAACTATTTCTCCTACTTGTAGTCCCCCATGTTAAACCCTTAAGTCCAGGAGCATGCACCTTTTAGATCATTTTTGGTTCATGGAATAATGTCATTTATTTCCTGTCCAGAATTGAAGTTTTGTAAAACTTGCACTAACAAGTTTCTTCTTTTGTACAACTAACATCACCACTCTCTCTTCCATCCACAGAGACACTGATCTGGAGATTTTAGCCACTCCAAGAAATGCTTAAGTGCCCTTGGCATTTTGTCAAACACCTGGTATGCATGGCCAGTTTTGACATGTTTTTGTCTTTGCATTGTGACCTTGCACCTCTGATCAAACCAGCATGTCCACTAGACTCCCCGTTCCTCCTAACCTAGGTCTGTTAATTGCCAGTCTCAACCAAGCTCTGTAGCATGCTCTGGCATTTTGTCGAGCACACCCAGTGCGTGCACTGGACGCGCCCAGAGCGCGCGTATTGCAGCCGCGCGCCCGAGCCGACACGCTGGCCCCCACGGCTTTGGCCCGCTCTGCAGCACCACGCCACGCGCTCCCCTCCTCGCAGCAACGCGCCAAGCAGCCCCCGCCGCGCCCGGCAGGCCAAGAGCTAGCCGCCGCTGCCGCCCGACAGGCCCTGCTCCGTTCAGCACCGCCCAACCCACCCCGGCTCGCCACCTGGCCCCGGCACAGCCCGAGCTCATCCACACGGGTGTCCGCTAGCGTTCGTCGCCGCCACGTCGCCTTAGCTACAGAGAGGCGGTTCGCCGGAGAGCTTATCCCCACCGCCGCGGAACCGACCTCGGCGTGCTATAAATGGACACCCCGAGCCCCTCTGAGCACGCACGCGACCTCATGCTACCCCCATGGCGCTCCCCTGCCTCGCATTCGACCCGGGGAGGTCTTCTTCATCATCTCCGGCAACTCCTGCCGCCGCCACCGCCCCGGCCAATCCGGCACCTCCAGCACCTCCCCCTCTCCGTTCTCTTCGCCAGGAACTTCCTCATCCTCCTGTGAACCCAACCCACTACTTGATTTTGATCGGGAACCATCGCCGCCACATAGTCACTTCACCACCGAAGCTTTCCTCCGCCGCGGAGCTCGCCGCCGGCAGCTCCCTCCACCTCCGACAACCCCACGACCACCGGGAGAACCGCTCCGGCCGTGCGGATCCATCCCTAACCTCTGGAGCCCGCGAGGAGCATCCAAACGCCGGTGACGATCGCCGGAGCCCCGCTCCGCTCGGACAGAGGAGGGAGACGACGCGCGGCGACTGGTCAAACATGACCAGTGGGCCAGGCGGGCCCACTTTCAACGACACCCCGCGCTGTCCACGTCAGATTAAGTGAAGACGTATTATCCCTAGTACGCTTTCCCCGCTCCGAAAGCGTATTCCCCTCCGAAACGTTTTCTTTTTCTGTTTTATTTAAAAACAGATTTTGACCAAATCTTTGACTGGCTATAACTTTTTAAATATAAGTCCAAATGAGTTGATTCTTTTTCCTACCTTCCTCATATTTGATGTAGTTTATTTTAAGATTTATTTGAAAAAATTTCAAACAACTTTTTGGTTCTGTTTTTGAAATGTGTGTTAATTCAAATATATTTTCAAATAGGATTTTTGGGAGAGAGAAGAAACTTTCAAAAGTTTGGAGAGCACCCTGCCTTTCCACACATTGAAGGCAAGCATTCTGAACTCCGGCATAATAATTTTGGAGTGGTCGTTGATGCATTTATAACACCACCGCATTTTGAAGGACTTGTTATTTCATGTGATATGATCATATGCATGGGTGCATGTTACTGATTTCCATGCTGTTGGTAATGGACACACTTGTGATGATAATCACCCTCATGAGCTTTACATGCATACCGGCAGGAAACCGGGAAAACCTCTGCCTTGGGTAGGTATGAGTTTGTCGCCGGTCTCCGTCGGGGCGGTTCTGTCTGGTATGGCATGGTAAGGTGATATGAGTGGTGACTCTGTTTGATGAAATATATTTATTATACTAATCATGCAGGGAATACTTGAACCTCCTGAGTCGACCGTAGATCGAGTCTTGTTCCAATAACCCCCATACTTGTTTCGTACTACCACTCGTCTCTACAGCAAGTAGAGTACGGTTCAGTAAGTTGTCAACCTCTTTCTAGCACACACCGTACAGAGAGGCCATGGTGGAAGATACTGGTTGTAACTGGTAGGCAGGCCACCTGGTCTGGGAGCATGGGTGTTTCCGGTTGGGACCGAGAGGGGAGGCCACCCCTTAGAGCGTGCGATATAAATTTGATCCCATGCTACGCGAGGTTGTAGCCTCCCCACTTAGAGTTTGCTTAACAGGTGTCGTGGGTGATTCCAGACACGTGTGTGATAAGCTGGTGTGTGCAAATTAGGTGTGTTTTCAACAAAAAGACCGTAGATGGAATTAGTCCCGATGGACTAAAGAAATCCGTTACTCGTGGGTAAAGAGTACACCCTCTGCAGAGAATAAACCTATTCGAGTAGCCGTGTCCATGGTTAAGGATTACAGTCTGGGATGGGTGAAGTATCGGTCTTAGTGTCGGTCTTCGGAGGTGAAACTATTAATCCAGAAATGGAATTACTACTTGTGACTGGTGATAACTATGATTATTATTATTTGGCTAACCCATGATATTATTGTTATTATCGTGTATCTCTGGGATGGTTCTACCTCCGGGATATTCACTTTGATTGTTTCTTTCAAAGCACTTTATGAGGCGTCGCCCAGACGCCCGACTGTGGCATTTCTTTTAAAGCCCTTTATGAGGCGTCGCCCAGACGCCCGACTGTGGCATTTCTTTTAAAGCCCTTTATGTGGCGTCGCTCAGACGCCCGACTGTGGCATTTCTTTTAAAGCCCTTTATGTGGCGTCGCTCAGACGCCGGACTGTGGCATTTCTTTTAAAGCCCTTTATGTGGCGTCGCTCAGACGCCCGACTGTGGCATTACTTGTTATTTATTTCATAAATCTTTTTTTATACTATCATGTTATTGCAATTTTATAAATAACTTGCTTGCACGCATCCGAGAGTTATTTAGCTTTTATGACTGACGTCATGAGCATAAAATATTTTTCAGCACATCATTGTTATATTATACCTGTGTTCATAATGTTTGCGAGTACATTCAAAGTACTCACTGGCTTGTCCCTGGCTATTGTCTTGGCCAGATTTTTCTTGCTCGGGGAGGAGCGACGCGATGCCAGCCCCGGAAACCACTCAATGGAGATAGCAGCCTCGCGAAGATAGGAACTTAACCTGGTCAGCTGTTCCCGTGGGGAATGGAGTCCCATAGACACAGATGTTTCACAACCCGCTTCCGCCATCAACCAGTAGAAACCATTTGTTGTACCCGCAGGCCAGAATGGTCTTGTACTACATATTCTGTATTTTGCTTGGAATTTCTGTATCAAGTTGGAGCCTCATCAGCTAACAGTAATCCTGGGGTTGATGAGCACGACAGTCTTTTCTGGAAATTTATTACCCGGAAAACCGGTCGTGACATCCGCCCTCTCATGTTTGTAGTTTTCGGATTACAACCGAGCTTTGTAGGGGAGATTTCCGAGGCAGGAGGCCGAACCTGCGGCGGCTAGCCAACGAGGGGCCGCAGGGCCCCGTGGGACAAAAAGGAATGCAGTCCAGACTGAGATGCCGATGCAAAGGTATAGCGCACCCTCTGTTTCCCTGGTGTTATTTTGTCAGGGCATATTAACGTTCGTGCTATCTTCAGAACGAAGAGACCTCGTCGGACTAGATCCGGAGAGGTTGCCAATCGCGCCTCCACTAGCCAGGCTCCAACGTCTGGCCAAGGAGCGGAGGCGAGCACAAGGCGCGCACCGGACGCTCCTTCAACAGAGGATGCGGATAGGCTGTCTGCCACAAATTCTGAAGTGGAGAGTGCCATGAACCACAGGCGTCGCCGGACAGTTCTACGCGACGCTTGTTTCTCCCAAGAGGCTTTAGATGCCTTTAATTCGGGAGATGCGTACCTCCGTGCCGCTCAAAATGGTTTAGCCAGAGCCACGGAGCAGTATGTAAAAGACATACGGGTAAGAAAATTTTGGTTAAACACATATATGTCAGTAGCCCCCGAGACTTGAAGCATTTAGAGCAACTGATTTAAGGATCATTTAATATGTAGGTTCTTACAGAGAAGAATACCGTACTGTCCCAAGAGCTGGAAAAGTGCAAGGGCCAACTAGAGGCCGCACTAGCCGCAGTAGGGGAGCCCAAAGAGACTCCCTCAGGTAAGATACATTTCGAAAGATTAGTATTGTGCGGTGTGGGTGCAAATATGACAAATCATATTGCAGATGGCGCCGGACTCGATCCGGACAAGCAACAACTCTTACGCCGGATAAAGGCAGGTGAGAGTATGTTGACAAGGGTGAGGCGAGAGAAGAATGATCTTCAGGATGCCAACACCAAGCTGGACGTCGAACTTAAAGATGTTCGTGGCCAGCTGTCGGACTCCACGAAGGAGAATCAGCGGCTTCGACGCGGCATTTTTAGTAAGTGCTTGAGCGAACTTTTGAAAAAAAAAAGTTCGGCGAGGAAGTCGACTAACAGAGTAATGTCTGTAGGTATGCTGACAGGTCGTCCTACAGAGGAGATTCCCGGTTCTACAGGTGACCTTCTTCCCGAACTCTTGCAACTGCATGAGCGAATTCGGCAGGCGATGCGGGGTGTTGCCCAAGCCTTATGGCCTGCCCACTCTATGCCCGAAGGCCTTGGAGAGCTTGCGGAGAAGCTGAAGGGAGCTCGGCGGCACTTCCGGTTGTGGAAGATATCGGCCTGCCGATAAGGCGCTAGGGAGGCCTGGGCCATGGTGAAGACCCATTTTACGAAGTTTGACCCAAACCGCATGGCCGAGGTCGGACCAGTGGGGCCTGACGGGAAGGAGATCCCTGTAAGCTTAGTATACGGCCAAGTAGAGTTGGCCGCGAAGTATTCCCAGCAGGACTGTAAATTAGACAGCCTGTTAGATGGTATAGAAGAGGAATACCATCAGTCAGAATGACTGTGTAATTTTGAATTGACATATGTAATGCCTTCTAGCCGGATTGTAGATCGTTTGTCGTTGCCGACCTTTTCGCTTCAACCTCGGGACCTGACGGTCCGGAGTGTGTCCGAATACCAGAGTGGTTATATAAGAATCGGGGTATGCGTGGAGACCAGGCGTAGGGGTCATTAGTGCTTTATCAAACAAGTGCTCAACTAGTTATGTTATATTACATGCTTAGTAAGAAACATCTTCCAGAGAGAATAGTTCCATTAGGGGTTCCTTTTGCTGGGAGGCATGCCCTAAGGTGCATGTCCGGACTGCATGGAAAGACGCAGAAAAAAGCATCTGGGGGCGCATAAAAATAGTAAAAAGATCATCTTTTATTTCACCGACCGAATATTCCCTTAAGAACGCTTGCTTTCGGCTTCACCCAGTCTGAGGTACACATCCGGCTGACCTGGTAGTAACAATTGCAGAGGTGCTCCCTTTACCGCCTAGCCGAACAATCAGGATCGTAGGGGTAAGCACAGGAGCCAGGCAACCCAGCTTGGCCAAAACTTAAGTCATATCGATGCATATAATGGTGAAGAAAAAGGTACATGCGGAAGTTTGACGCATGTGTTGGGCGTGAAGCCCGTATAAATAAGCTTTTGTTAAAGAAGCCCCCAGGTTTAATGAGCGCGAGTGGCGCGTCACTAGATGAGCCTTTAAGGGCTATAAAAGAAAAGAGGGGAAGGAGAGAAATGTAAGACAGAAAAATGCAAAAAATGGACAGAGGAAGGAGACGAACACAGAGTCTGGCGCTAGGCATAGAATCTTCGGAGACGGGTGGCGTTCCACGGGTTTGGCTCGAGTCGTTTATCCGACGCATCTCGCAAGCGGTACGCCCCACCAGTCAGGACTTGGTCAATTATGAATGGACCTTCCCACTTGGGCTTGAGTTTGTCCTTTTTCTTATCCGGCAGGCGTAGAACTAGTTCGCCAACATTGTAATTTTTGGCCCGTACTTCTCTGCTTTGATATCATCGGGCCTGCTGTTGATAAAATGCGGAACGGGCTTTTGCCACGTCGCGCTCCTCCTCCAAGGCGTCCAAGTTGTCCTGCCGATCGAGCTCGGCTTCTCTTTCTTCGTACATGCGCACTCTAGGTGAGTCATGAATTATGTCGCAGGGCAGAACTGCCTCTGCGCCGTACACCATGAAAAATGGTGTGTATCCGGTGGTGCGATTTGGCGTGGTCCGCAGCCCCAGAGCACGGAGTCGATCTCCTCTACCCAGTGTGTGTTAGATTCCTTGAGGGACCGCACCAGTCTGGGTTTAATGCCGCTCATGATAAGACCATTTGCTCGTTCGACCTGGCCGTTGGTTTGTGGGTGATAGACGGAAGCATAATCAAGCTTGATTACCATGTTTTTGCACCAGAGTTTTATCTCGTCGGCGGTAAAGTTTGTACCATTATCGGTTATGATGCTGGGGGGGATGCCATAACGGTGTGCAACCCCGGATATGAAGTCTATCACAGGTCCGGATTCGGCCGTTTTAACAGGCTTGGCTTCTATCCATTTGGTGAATTTATCCACCATGACCAGTAAGTATTTTTTCCTATCGGTCCCACCTTTAAGGGGTCCGACCATGTCAAGCCCCCAGACCGCAAAAGGCTAGGTGATGGGTACAGTTTGGAGTGCGGTGGGTGGCATATGGCTTTGGTTGGCAAAAAGTTGGCAACCAGCGCATCGTTGGACTAGGTCCTGAGCGTCTGACCAAGCCGTCGGCCAATAAAAGCATGTACTGAAAGCCTTGCTAACAAGGGATCAAGAAGCGGCGTGGTGACTACCGAGTCCGGCATGAACTTCAGCCAGAAGGTTCCGCCCTTCCTCTTCGGAGATGCACCTTTGAAGGACTCCGGTAGTGCTTTTCTCATAAAGCTCTCCCTCATGGACTCTTTAGGCTTTAGATCGCCGCACTATGCAGCGGGCCTCGTTTTGGTCCTCCGGGAGTTCCTGCCTAGTAAGGTAGCCTAGGAATGGTTCTGTCCACGGGGCGATAACCGCCATTATTACGTGAGCTAAGGGTGTAATTTAATTGGCAGAGCCTCCAATTGTGTCAGATTGTTCGGCGTCGAGTGGTGCGGCTGGCTCCGGGCTGTTATTTGCGGGTTCCCCCTCCCATGCTAAGGATGGCTTGAACAATCTTTCCAAAAAGATGTTGGGGGGGACTGCATCGCGTTTTGCTCCGATGCGTGCCAGGACGTCCGCTGCTTGATTGTCTTCTCGGGCTATATGGTGAAACTCCAGCCCTTTGAATCGAGCTGACATTTTTAGGATGGCGTTGTGGTAAGCTGCCATTTTTGGGTCCTTGGCGTCGAAGTCTCCATTTATTTGGGATATCACGAGGTTTGAACCCCCGCGTACCTCTAGGCGCTGGATACCCATGGATACTGCTATCCGGAGACCATGTTGGAGGGCCTCATATTCGGCTGCATTGTTGGAATCCATGTACATGATCTGGAGCACATATTGGACTGTGTCTCCTGTGGGGGATGTCAGGACGACGCCTGCCCCCAGTCCGACCAACATTTTGGAGCTGTCGAAATGCATAATCCAGTTTGAATATGTGTCGTACTCTTTAGGGAGCTCGGCCTCCGTCCATTCTGTGACGAAGTCGGCCAAAACTTGCGATTTAATATCTCACCGTGGCTTATAGGTTATATCGAACGGAAGAAGCTCGATGGCCCATTTTGCAATCCGGCCTGTTGCATCGCGGTTGTTGATAATATCATTGAGTGGTACTTCCGAGGCTATTGTTATGGAACACTCTTGAAAGTAGTGTCGTAGCTTCCGGGATGCCATGAATACCGCGTATGCAATCTTTTGATAATGCGGGTACTATGATTTGCATGGAGTGAGGACATTGGACACGTAGTAGACCGGCCTTTGAAGGGGGAATTTGTGTCCGTCCGTTTCCCGCTCGACAACGAGCACTGCACTGACAACTTGATGTGTTGCTGCAATGTACAATAACATTGGTTCGTCGGTGTTCGGCGCGGCCAGGACTGGGTTTGTTGCCAATATGGCTTTTATTTCATCAAGTCCGGCCATGGCGGCATCCGTTCACTCGAAGTGTTCGGTGCGCCGAAGGAGGCGATAAACGGGTAGTGCCTTTTCTCCCAACCGGGAGATGAAGCGGCTTAAAGCCGCCACGCATCCGGTTAATTTTTGTATTTGTTTGAGGTCCTTTGGGATATCCAATTGTGATAAAGCTCGGATCTTGGCTAGATTTGCTTCAATTCCTCTACCGGATACAATGAAGCCCAAGAGCTTTCCGGCTGGGATGCTGAAGACGCATTTTTCTGGGTTGAGCTTGATGTCGTATTTTGGGAGGTTATCGAATGTAAGCCTCAAGTCGTCTACTAGGGATTCGACATGTCTTGATTTGACGACCACATCATCCACATATGCCTCCACTGTTTTGCCGATCTGGTTTGCTAGACATGTCTGAATCATGCGCTGATATGTTGCGCCGGCGTTTTTCAGCCCGAAGGGCATAGTGTTGAAGCAGAATGGGCCGTATGGTGTGATGAATGCTGTTGCAGCTTGGTCTGATTCTGCCATCTTGATTTGATGGTAACCGGAGTATGCGTCGAGGAAACACAACAAATCGTGTCCTATGGTGGCATCGATAATTTGATCGATATGGGGGAGGGGGAAGGGGTCCTTTGGGCAAGCCTTGTTAAGGTCTTTAAAATCAACACACAGGCGCCAGGATTTGTCCTTCTTTGGTACCATCACCAGGTTTGCTAGCCAGTCCGGATGTTTTATGTCTCTAATGAATCCGGCCTCCAATAGCTTGGCTAGCTCCTCTCCCATAGCCTGTCTCTTGGGTGCGGAAAAACGCCGAAGGGCTTGTTTGATAGGTTTGAATCCTTTTAGGATATTTAAGCTGTGTTCGGCCAGCCTGCGTGGGATCCCTAGCATGTCTGAAGGGTGCCAGGCAAAAATGTCCCAGTTCTCTCGTAGGAACTCTCGCAGTGCGGCGTCTACATCAGGGTTCAGTCGTGCCCTGATGGAAGCTGTTTTATTGGGGTCCATTGGATGGACCTGGAATTTGACTATTTCATCAGCTGGCTTGAAGGATGTGGATTTGGATCTCTTGTCGAGTATCACATCATCCCTGTTAACCGTAGAGCGCAGCGCAGTCAGTTCCTTGGCCGCTAAGGCTTCGGATAGTGCCTCAAGGGCTAATGCGGCCGTCTTGTTTTCGGCACGGAGTGCTATGTCCGGATCACTAGCTAGAGTGATAATTCCGTTCGGCCCGGGCATCTTAAGCTTCTTGTACCCGTAATGGGGTATTGCTTGGAAGATTGTGAATGCTTCCCGCCCTAGTAAAGCGTGATATCCGCTTTTGAACGGGGCCACCTGAAACGTGACTTCTTCGGACCTGTAATTATCCGGTGTGCCGAACACCACATCTAGTGTGATTTTTCCTGTGCAGCGCGCTTCCCGACTGGGGATTATTCCTCCAAAGGTTGTGCTGCTTCGCTCGACGCGGTTCCAGTCTATTTCCATTTTTTGAAGGGTTTCCTCATAAATGAGGTTCATCCATGAGCACCTTGGTGAGGCGAAAGCCATCCACTATGGGACTGAGGACCAATGCGGCTGGTGCTCGGGCTGTTCGGAATCTGGGTTCGTCACTTGCATTAAAGGTAATGGTGGTGTCGCTCCATGGATTTATTGTTGCAACTTCATAGACTTCGGCGAGGCTGCGGAGTGTTATTTTTCACATGTTATTTGATGCAAAAGTATCGAAGACTGTGAGAACGGTAGTGGTGTCCTTGGGCTGGCTTTTTGCGGCCTCCGGAATTAAGAGGTCCTCGCCGATTTTGGCCACCTGCCGGAGTATCCAACATGCTCTAAGGCTGTGAGTTGGTGTGGCGTCTTGTGTACTGTGAATTCTACAGGGTCCATCAAGCCATCTTTCCAGTACGGTTCCATGCCCTATAGAGGGTTTTGGCTTTTTGGTGTTTATCCCGGGTGTCCTGTAATGATGCACCCTCTTTCCATCGCACAGTATTTTTGGACTATGGACACCAAGTCAGCGAAGCGTGTGGTATCACGACGACTTACGGCGTTAAGGATTCCCTTGTCCGTGCAATTACTGCAGAAAATTGAGATTGCGTCTTCCTCGCGGCAATCCTTTATCCTGTTCATAACCAGGAGGAATTTGTCCCAATAATGATGTACTGTTTTCTCGGGCCTCTGCCTGATTTGGGAGAGATCGCTTATGATCGGGTGGGCGGGTGTCGTTGAATCTGAAACCTCACCCAATTCAAGATTCGGAGGCTGAAGATTTTCCGAACTCTGAAGTTCGGATTCTTGGATGTTGTCCAGTGAATCTGGCCCATTGCCTGATCCTAAACTCAGGTCTTGAGTGACATCTCCCCCTCCGCGGGTAACCGGCTTGGAGGGGTCGGGAATTCGGACGTGGCTAGTCCTTAAAATAGATGAAGGGTCGCTGCACTGCGTCTCTACCATGGCAACGTGGTGGGTGACTTGGGGAGAATTAATTTCTCTTAGATCGGGTTTAAGCCCAACCTGGTCGTAATCCGTAGCGACCCCCAGGGCGGCGATGCGATCCAGGAGCTCGTTTACGGAAGAGAGCTCCATTGGATCTAGCTGCTCGACGGGCTCTGAGCTGACGTGTAGGTTGGTTTTGATGACCCGAGAGGTCACCGTCGGTGCAACAGCCGAACAGGCGGTCATGAGGAAACCACCTAGCCGGAGGGTTTGGCCGAAAGCCAAGGCTCCCTTACCGACGGCGCCGTCTTTAAAGACGGGAGAAGGCATCCTTCCTGATTGTGACGGCACAGAGGAACTCTCAATGACAGCACCAATGTCGGTGTCAAAACCGGTGGATCTCGGGTAGTAGGTCCCGAACTGTGCGTCTAGGCTGGATGGTAACAGGAGGCAGGGAACACGATGTTTTACCCAGGTTCAGGCCCTCTTGATGGAGGTAAAACCCTACGTCCTGCTTGATTAATATTGATGATATGGGTAGTACAAAAGTAGATCTACCACGAGATCAAGGAGGCTAAACCCTAGAAGCTAGCCTATGGTATGATTGTTGTATATGGAGTTGATGAAGTTGTCCTACAGACTAAAACCCTCCAGTTTATATAGACACTGGATAGGGTTAGGGTTACATAGAGTCGGTTACAATGGTAGGAGATCTTGAATATCCGTATCGCCAAGCTTGCCTTCCACGCCAAGGAAAGTCCCATCCGGACACGGGACGAAGTCTTGAATCTCGTATCTTCATAGTCCTGGAGTCCGGCGGAAGGTATAGTCCGGCTACCCAGACAACCCCTAATCCAGGACTCCCTCACGACACCTATGGGATCACCAGGATCCCTTCTACGGTTGGCGGGCGCGGGGTTGTGCAAAGAGCAGGTTCGGGCCGCGGAGACCCGTAATACTCTAGTCCTACTTTGATGTATATCTGGATGTTCTTGAGTTCTAGAACTAGCTACGCTGTGTGTTTGGTTCCAAAGATCTGAATCCCTCTCCAGTACGCCTCGGTCCTCCTTTCATAGCCAAAAAAGGGGTTGCCACAGCGGCACACAGGAGGTGGAAAGGTGTATAGTGGCTGAGTCTATCCTCTGGCACCGTTGGACAAATGCATTTAATGCGCTATTGACGTGACCCTCTTGCTTTATCGGGAACGGCAATGAAGCTTGTCCCAACTATCACCGCCTCGCCTGGCTCCGACGCGCGTCCGAACTGACAAGGCGTTGTAGCACACGTTGGCTGGCTGCTGGGTTGGCGTGGTGGTGGAGTCTTCACGAAGATCTGCATGCCACCATATAGGTGCTTGCTGAGTCGGTGTGGAGGCCGCACGCTGCCACGTAGATGCCTGCCCAGCGGGTTGAGCTAGCAGCTGCATGGGAACGGTGGTGGAGTCTTGGCAGACGTGCGTCTGGCTGCGGCCCCACAGATGTCCTCGGCAAGGTCTTGCCGGGGCCCGGCAAGGGTCTTGCGGTGGCACCGCGGTTGTCCCCGGCAAGGATCTTGCCTGGGGTATCGTGGATTTCCTTGGCAAGGATCTTGCCAAGGATCATCGTCTTCTGGTCCTCATCTGATCTTGTGTATTTATGATCTCCACAAATATCTGCATGCCACCATGGAGGTGCCTCCCGAACCTTGGTTCTGATGTGGGTGATGGCGTTGGAACCCCTTGGCTCAAGGGCGGTGCGTTCTGCTGGCATTGGGCAAGTTGCCCCGGCAAGGCTCTTGCCGGGGGGGTCCACCTCACCCTCTTGCTCTTTATGCCTCTAGCCTTGGCGTTGCTTCGGTTGTCTCATGCTCTAGCTTCCCTTCTCTGCCCTGCTCAGTGCGGCCGCGGGCGCGGCTCTGACTGCCCGTGCACAAGTAAAGGGGTACAAAGGAGAGCCCCTACTTTCATACACCGACAGGAGCCCCCAGGCCTGGGACACACATAAGCACGACGCGTTGTTGGGCTAGGCCCAGAATGGTGTGTGGGCAGGCGGGGCGGATTTTTACTTGTAGTAACTCCTTGGCTCGCTGCTCTTCCCCATGACCCGCGTTGAACACGTGGCGTGGAGGGTCATGCGTGACGTGGGGGTCATGCGTGGGGCAGTTTCCGCACGCATGCATCATGTCATAGTAAATGGTAAAGAGGCGGCCCGCGCCTTCCTCGTAAAAAGGGAATAACCGCAGGCACGTTGCTCATCTACCCTCTGTGCCTTCTCCAATCTCGGAACCGCCGCCCCCTCCTTCTTCCTTCTCAAGATCTCGCCCTCGCTCGCCGCCGCCGCGTCTTTGCTGTCCTTCATCCTTCACCTCTTGCAGTCGCCATGGCACCCAAAACCAGCAAAGGAAAGGGAGTGGCCAAGGACGTCGGGGAGAAGGAGCCACCGGAGAGTGAGTTGGCGGTGCGGCGGACGCAGCTCGCCTACTTTCCCTCGATGGTCGACGCGGTCCATCTCTGGGACAACTTCAAGCCCCTATGGGGTGCAAGACGGGAGGAGACGACGGGGCATCCGGCCACGCGCATCATCCCCGCTGATTTCACCAAAGCCGGCCCGAATCGGTACCCATTCTTCATCGATTACTTTTCCTGCAGCCTCTGCCCCCCTTTCTTCGATTTCTTCAATGATGTCATGCACACCTATGGCTTCCACCTTCTAGATTTCACTCCAAATGTCGTGGCGTGCATGGCCCTTTTCGCCCATCTCTGTGAGGGCTTCGCCGGAGTGCATCCCAACACGGCACTTTTCCACCACTACTTCTATATTCAGATCCAGAAGGGCGACGACAGGGCCGAGAGGACCGGAAAGGCCGTGAAGGCCGACAAGGTCGCCAAGGGGTCCCTGTTTGGGTTGCCGGCGGGGGTGGTCCCGCTGAGCAACAACTCCCTCCAAACCGACATCATCGCCATGATGCCGAACTTTAATGCGCACGACCTTGACCAGAATTGGGCCGAGCCGGAGGCGGATCAGGTGCAGAAGTTCTTCGAGACCTTGTCGGAGAAGTACGTCCGCGACGAGCCACTGCTCATCCAGGACACCACCCAAGCGGAGCTGGACTATATTGCCACCAGGGCGGTGGAGGCGGAGCTCGCCAAGGAGGCCGGCAGCACTGACGGGATGGAGGACGAGGCCGTGGCGGAATCCACTGGGGAGGCCAGCAGCGCCGGCACCGGGGCCCCTCTCATTGAAGATGTGGTTGATGAGTCATCCGGGGAGGAGGTCGAGGTTGTCGACCCCTCGGCCACGGGGAGAGGGCGTGTCCTGCGGCGGGCCAGCTCTGGTGAGCCGGTCCGGCCTGGCAGGGCCGTGCAACTGCAACAAACTTAGGAGGCGTCTGTGCGCCAGACGAGGGCCACGGCGGCGAGGAAGGCGGTGAAGGCTACGGTGGCGAAGAAGAAAAGGACTGCCTCTTCTTCGTCCAAGCGTCCTCGGACTCCACCCACTTCCCCTCCTCCCACAGACAACGACACGGAGGTCATCTTCGACCTCGGGTCCCTCAGCCCAAGGAGGGATAGGAAGGTAGCGGAAAAGGAAGCGGAGGATGAGTAAGCATCTTGTCTTTTGTCATCTTCGTCCCCTCAGACAGTGCCTCTTTTCTTCACTTGTCTTCATCTTCGCAGGGATATGGAGACACTAGCCCAGAGGGTGGCGAAGAGGGCCAGGGCCTCGACGAGCGGCCAGCCCCCGGCAGGCACCTCGAGTACGCCGCTGGTGGTGGAGAGCAGCCCGGACAGCAGCCCCTGGCGCAGCCCCAAGTGTGCGTTCATCACTCGCTCCCCATCGATGTGTGCTGGGACACAATATCTTGGTGCTGACCTTGCCGTGGTTGCAGGAGGAGGACGGCAGCAGGAGGAGCCACTGAGGGCCACCCCCAACACGCCGCCCCCATCAACCACGCCGCCCCGAAGGGCGTCCCCAGCAAGGGCGCCAAGCACCGAGCCCATGCGCACGGAGGAGGAGGCGAACCCGGGCGCCGGTGGCTCCGTCCCGGCACCGAATGTTGGTGGGGAAGGGGCCACATCTTCCCAGCTTGGCACGGGTGAATTGTTTGCCTTCTGTCCCCGCTCATTTTTCTTCTTTCGAATTTTGGTCCTGACTTCGCCTCATTCCCCTTCTCGGTGTCCAGATCCTTCCACGGCGGACCGGGAGGTAGTGGACACTATCATCGAGGAGGTTGCCAGGGATGCCGCGGCCGAGGCCGACAAGATCGCCGCTGAGGAGGCCTCCAAGGGCGCTGCTGAGGACGCTGCCAAGGGGCCTGCTGGGGAAACCGACGAGGCCACTGCCGGGGAGGCCGGCGAGGGGCCCACCAGGATGGCCGACAAGGCTGCTGTCGAGGAGGAGGTGGTTGACGACCATCCTTCCTCCTCCGCCGCCTCTGGCTCGGGCAAGTACCTGAAGGTGAGCGACGACCTGTTCGTCCACCTCCCATGGACGACGAGCACCAGGGCGCCCGCCGAGGGGGAGGTGTTCGACGACGAGGTACTTGCCACCGCCAGGCTTGACATTGTTGACGAACCGAGTGCCGGTGGTGGCGGTTCCCAGGAAGAGCGGCTGCTCCAGGGCATGAGCACCAACTTCCATAAGCTCCAGGCGCTTCATCGTGCCTGCTTGCACAAGGCCAAGTCTAGGATGGCGGTGGTGGACAAGGCGCAGGCGGACCTCGAGGGGAGCGTCACCGAGACGCAGGCTTGGTTCCGCCAGGCCTGTGAGGAACTGAAGACCGCCTAGGATCTGCTGGCCGAGCGCAAGCTGGAGCTTTTCATGAAGCAGACCGATATCGAGAAGGCCCAGGAGGCGGCGAGAGAACATGCTGCCAAGGACGAGGCCGCTCGGCACCAGCACCAGGCCACGCTGAACTCCCAGGAGGAGGACCTTGCCGCTCGCGAGGAGAAACTCACCGCGATACTCTGCGACAAGGACAAGGGGTCAAGAAGCTTGTCATGCAGCGGACCCAGGAACTGGAGCAGAGGCATGAGGAGGCACTCAATGCTCAGGCCCGGGTCCATGCCGGCAACGTAAATGAGCTGGAGGTGGAGCGGGACGGGATGAAGAAGCGGATCCTGGAGCTGACGGGGGATATGGACGCAGCCAAAGGCGCTTTAGCTTACTCGCAGGCCACAGTCCTCGGCAAGGCCGAGCTACTCTCCAACGCCAACGACTCCATCCAATACCTGAAGCTGAAGTTGGAGGGTCTTGAGGGGACGTTGTCGGAGGTCAGGGCCCGGGAGGAGACCCTGACCAAGAATCTGGAGAAGGGGAGGCAGCTAGGGAAGAACGAAGCCGCCAACCACGAAGATTTTGTGAAGGGCGAGAACCTCTGGATCAACCGCCTCATCGGCGTCGCCGGCAGGATTACCACGCAGCTGACTACCATGGGGATGCCAAATGTGAGGTACGTCCCGGAGCCGAGCGTGAGTCCTAATGCTATGCTGACCTTGTTCTTCGCGGGTGTTCTCGGGGCCCTCGAGCAGTTTCGCTCCAATAGGGTGGCCTCTCTGGCCGATGAGGCCTGGAGGCTTTGCCGGGGTGCCATGACCAAGGTCCTCACCAAGGAGGCATACTGGAACCCCTACCTTGACTTCGACGCTGCGCTGGAGAGCTTGCCGGAGGACGTGGACCTCGCGCCGCTAGAGGAGAGTATCGAGCCTGTCATTAGCCGCATCGATGGAGTTCGGAGGATAGAAGGCCAGCGCCGGTACTAGGCACCCCGTTTCTTATCGCCGCTGCAGGTTCATGACCAAGACAATTTTTATCTTTAGCTAGAACCGCAGCAACAATTGATGTAATATAACTCTGCAGTGCTTTTGAAATGATGCATGTTATTTTGAAATGATGCATGTTATTTTCCCGTTTGAAATGATACAAAAGTAGGTGCTTGCTGAGTCAGTGTGGAGGCCGCACACTGCCACGTAGATGCCTGCCCAGATGGTTGAGCTAGCAGCTTCATGGGAGCGGTCGTGGAGTCTTGGCAGACGTGGGTCTGGCTGAGGCCCCGCAGATGTCCTCGGCAAGGGTCTTGCCGGGGGCCTGGCAAGGGTCTTGCCGTGGCACCGCGGTCGTCCCCAGCAAGGATTTTGTCGGGGGTCTTGTGGATTTCCTTGGCAAGGATCTTGCCAAGGATCGTCATCTTCTGGTCCTCATCTAATCTTGTGTATGTATGATCTCCACAAAGATCTACATGCCACCATGGAGGTGCCTCCCGAGCCTTGGTTCCGATGTGGGTGATGGCGTTGGAACCCCTTGGCTCAAGGGCGGCACGTTCTGCTAGCATTGGGCAAGTTGCCCCGGCAAGGCTCTTGCCGGGGGGTCCACCTCGCCCTCTTGCTCTCTGTGCCTCTGGCCTTGGCGTTGCTTCGGTTGTCTCGTACTCTGGCTTCCCTCCTCTGCCCTGCTCAGTGCGGCCACGGGCACGGCTCTGACTGCACGTGCACAAGTAAAGGGGTACAAAGGAGAGCCCCTACTTTTGTACACCGAAAATGATATAAGGAGATATAAATAAAAACTTCATTATTGCCTCTAGGGCATATTTCCTTCACAAGGGCATAGTAGTTGTAAAAGGATTTGGCCAAAGAAAAGGAATTGACTATGATGAGATATTTTCTTTTGGTTGTGAAGATAGCATCCATTAGGGTAATCCTTGGCATGGCAACAAGTCTGAAATTGGAGGTTGAGAAAATGGATGTGAAGACGACATTCCTTCATGGTGAGTTGGAGGGAGAAATATACATGGAGCAGCCTAAGGGGTTTCTTGTGAAAGGCAAAGAACACTATGTGTGCAAGCTGAAGAAAAGTCTCTATGGCCTGAAACAAACACCAAGACAATGGTATATGAAGTATGAAACTGTCATGGGGGAGCAAGGATACAAGAAGTGTAGATCATACCATTATGTGTTTATTCAGATGTTCTCAGGTGATGATTTTATCATATTGTTGCTCTATGTTGATGATATCCTGATTGTTGGCAAGAATGTCTTTATGATTGCGAAGGAGAAAGAGTTGATAAAATGTTTTTCTATAAAATACTTAGGTCCAGCAAAGAA
Organism: Triticum dicoccoides; assembly: GCF_002162155.2. Classification (NCBI taxonomy): domain Eukaryota; kingdom Viridiplantae; phylum Streptophyta; class Magnoliopsida; order Poales; family Poaceae; genus Triticum; species Triticum dicoccoides. Next base: position 23,630,465 of record NC_041382.1, read on the forward strand.
TATTCTCGGGATGAGAAATAAGAGAGACATACATTCCCACAATTTGTACTTGTCTCGGGAGAAGTGTATTGAGAAGGTACTTCAAAGGTTCAAGATGCACAATGTAAAGTTGTGAGTTGTCCACTAGCAGCCCATTTCAAGTTGAGCATCAAGTGATTTCCTACCAATTATGAGAAGAAAAAGTAAATGCAGATTCTTCCTTATGCTTCAGTGGTTGCGAGTTTGATGTATGCTATGTTGTGTACAAGGCCTGACATTGCTCATGCGGTTAGTACTATGAGTAGATTATGTCTAATCCAGAAAGAGCTCATTATCAAACAATGAAGTGGATTTTGAGATGTCTCTAGGGAAGCACTAATATGAGGCTTTGCTTTGGTGGTGGTGAGCCCAAGTTCATTGCCTTTTCTTATTTTGACATGGCTGGAGGTGTTGACTACTTCAAGTTACTTTATTACCTATGTAGCGGGGAGTGGTGTCATGGCAAAACGCTTCCACTTACGGTGTACAAGGGTACGTAGACATACTCTCACCCTCGTTGCTATGCATCTCCATGGATAGATCAGTACATGTGCGTAGATTTTTCTGTTTTCCATGCAACATTTCCCAACAGTGGTATCAGAGCCAGGTCTATACGTAGATGATATGCACGAGTAGAACACAAAGAATTGTGGGCGATGATAGTCATACTGCTTACCACCAACATCTTATTTTGATTTGGCGGTATTGTGGGATGAAGCAGCCCGGACCAACCTTACATGACCACGCACATGAGACCGGTTCCACTGACTGACGTGCAACTAGCTTTGCATAAAAGTGGTTGGCGGGTGTCTGTTTCTCCTACTTTAGTTGAATCGAATTTGACTGTAGCCGGTCCTTGAAGAAGGTTAAAACAGCAAACTTGATGAATCACCGTTGTGGTTTTATGCGTAGGTAAGAACGGTTCTTGCTAGAAGCCCGTAGCAGCTAGGTAAAACTTGCAACAACAAAGTAGAGGACATCTAACTTGTTTTTGCAGAGCATATTGTGATGTGATATCGTCAAGACATGTTGTGATAAACATTATTGTATGAGATGATTATGTTTTATAAGTTGTCGGCAATTGGCAGGAGCCTTATGGTTGTCTCTTTATTGTATGAAATGCAAACGCCAAGTAATTGCTTTACTTTATCACTATGCATTAGCGATAGTTGAAGAATCAATAGTTGGCGAGACGACCACAACGCTATGGTGGAGATCAAGGTGTCGAGCCGGTGATGATGGAGATCATGATGATGCTTTGGAGATGGAGATCAAAAGCACAAGATGATGATGGCCATATCATGTCACATATTTTGATTGCATGTGATGTTTATCTTATTTACATCTTATTTTGCTTAAAACAATGGTAGCATTATAAGATGATCCCTTCACTAATTTTCAAGGTAAAAGTGTTCTCCCTGAGTATGCACCATTGCTACTGTTCGTCGTTTTGAGACACCACATGATGATCGGGTGTGATAGACTCTACGTTCACATATGCAACGGGTGCAAGACAATTTTGCACATGCGGAATACTTGCGTTAAACTTGAAGAGCCCAGCATGTACAGACATGACCTCAGAACAGTAGAGACCGAAAGGTCGAACGTGCATCATATAGCAGATATGATCAACATAGAGATGTTCACTATTGATGACTACCGCATCTCATGTGATGATCGGACATGTGTTAGTTGATTTGGATCACGTATAACTTAGATGACTTGAGGGATGTCTCACTGGTGCGCGTTGGTCCTAAACAAACGGTTTTTACCCCTTTCCGCGACGGCATTTGGAACCGTCGACAAGTGAGTGTGGGCGATAGGGGGGTCATTCGCACACGACCCAGAAACCGTCGGGGATATGCCCTCCTGGCACACACGTTCGGCAAAATGAGGTCGTGTGCGACCGGCGAGCACTCAAATATGGAAATACATACAGTAGAGCTAAAAATACAATTATACGGCGAAATTGTTTCTGGTCGCAAGTACATCCCACACAGTCAATCCCCGCTAAACGTCTCCGCTCGTATGCACATCCCACACAGTCGCTCCAAGGAAAACATTTCCGTTCACAGGTACATCACACACAATTTTTCCTGTTAAATCGTTTGCGTTATTGAATGTAGCACACACGGTCCATAGAAGAAACTGTGTGGCAAAGGTTGTCCATGACACACAGTTTTTATGTGGTAAACGTTTGCACAAGGTGGCATAACGCAAACAGTTTTCAAGAGAAAGTCGTGTGTGATTGTTCATTGATCCAAGTTGCTTTGTTTCGTTAACCAAACAACTTGGAAATATAGCAATTGTGTTTGTTTCTCATGTGTTTAGTACAACCAAATTCGATTTATTCCTCACATGGTATACAATAACAGAATGCAGCCACAACAATTGAACATCGCATTGCAGAATTGAACGAAGTAGTTAACTAAACACCACAACAAGTGAACCAAGCCACAACAAATGAACCAAGCAGTTAACTAAACACAAATTGAACAATATAACATACTCCTAATAGAAGATCAGATAGTTAACCAAACCAAGCATGCTTAACAACTTGGAAATGTTGCACCTTGAAGAATTGAACATCACATTTGCAGAATTGAACCAAGCAGTTAATTGAACACCACATTGCACGACATATAGAACATATACATTATAGCAGAAGATTGCATGGTAAAAGTTAAGGAAAGGCAGTAGCTAGCAAACTCAACATGGGTCTTTATAGTGAGCTAATAAGACAAGCTACTCCTCATTGTCGGAGATATCGATGATGATTGTCTCCTTGGACATGGAAGAGGGCGAGGCCTCCGCATCATGGGTGCCCTCGTTGTAGTGGTGAGTTGCCTGAGCCACTCCGGGCACCAACCTGCTGGCTCTCGACATGAGGTGAGCATGTGCACGCTGATAAAACACCTCGTAGTCTTTGTCGAAGGCACCGACGGTGGCCTCGATAAAACGCCACGAACTGTCGTTTAAAGCAGCCAACCGCGTCGCGGCGTCGACGCGCGAGGCATCAACGGTGGCCTCGACAGCGAGGTGCTCCTCCAAGATCTGGGGGTCAGCACCAATGGCAGCCATCGCGACCTCATCCGCACGTGCAGCCGTGATTTGCACTAGTAGAAAAGGGGGCAACGGTCTAGGCCGGGTCAGCCCATTAGTCCCGGTTCAGTCCAGGACCGGGACCAATGGGGGCATTGGACCCGGTTCGTGAGCCCAGGGGCCGGCCAGGCCACGTGGGCCATTGGTCCCGGTTCGTCTGGACCTTTTGGTCCCGGTTGTTGGGACGAACCAGGACCAATGGGCCTCGCTCCTGGCCCACCACCATTGGTCCTGGTTGGTGGCTTGAACCGGGACCAAAGGCTCCCCTTTAGTCCCGGTTCATGCCACCAACCGGGACCAATGAGGTGACTATATATACCCCCTCGCATAAGAGCAGAGCACACTGCTCTGTTTTTTTCTGGCCGAGGGGGAGAGGGCTTGGTGGTGCTCTAGCTCACCTCCCATGCACACAAGGTGTTCGATGGAATGCCCGAGCCACACTACTTAAGCTTTCTCCTCTCCAAGCTCGACCTCCAAGCTCCATTTTCCTCAATATTTGTCTAGGTTTAGCAGTCCGTCACGCCCCGTCCCCGTCTTCACCGCCGTCGATCACCCGCGCCGAGCTCATCGCCGGCACCACCGTGGTGAGCCTCTTGTTCTTATCTTCTTTCTGAAAGGAAAAATATTCTTACTTGTATGTTTACATAGATACTTGTATTATTTTCTTACTTTTATTATTGCATCTTATATAGTGCGATGGTTTTGGTGTCCGCCCCCGTCGGCCCTCGTCCTGTCTATGATTCGGATGTGGTATATATATTATCTTTATAACTATTGGTTTATTTATTGTTTATGAAAATAATGCCGACCAACGTGACATAGATTTTATTTATGTAGGATGTATGTCAATCGGAAATTCCAACTGATCCTATTGTTGAGAGGTTAAATTTAGTTCAAGAAGAAAACAATTTTTTGAAGAAAAAATATAAAAAAATTGAGGAGAAGAAGATGATATTGGAGTTGCATGTTGCGGATGTCGTCGATGATCACAAGATCAAGATGGATGCAATGCGCTTGAAGATTAGAAAGATTAGAAAATATGCCATTCATACCGAGGCTTGGTATCATTATGTCGTTGGATCAATTGTTACCTTGGTTGCGATTATGATCGCATTTGTTTTCGCATTGAAATGTTTTACATAGTTTCAATGTATGGTTTAATTAATTAGATGCTCTGGAGAGCTATATGTTGTTAGATGAGAACTATGTATGTACTTTGGTTTTAATGTGATGATGAACTTCTATTAATTTGGACACTTAATTATATACAATGCACGCAGATGAACCGGCAATGGATGTACGGTGACGGACACACCTCCGAGTACATTAAGGGCGTGCATGAGTTTCTCGATGCGGCTGAGGCAAACAAGCAGAATGGTTTTATGTGTTGTCCATGCACTGAATGTGGGAATATGAGGTCTTACTCTAACCGGAAAATCCTTCACTCCCACCTGCTTTACAAGGGTTTCATGCCACACTAGGCACGGAGAAATAGGGGTTATGATGGAAGACGGCGAAAAAGAAGAGTACGATGACAACTATGTGCCCCCTGAATACGGTGATGCTGCAACGGGGGGAGCTGGTGAAGATCAAGAGGAACCAGACGATGTGCCCAACGATGCTGCAACGGGTGAAGCTGCTGAAGATCAAGAGGAACCAGATGATGTGCCCGATGATGATGATCTTCGCCGGGTCATTGTCGATGCAAGGATGCAATGCGAAAGTCAAAAGGAGAACCTGAAGTTTGATCGCATGTTAGAGGATCACAAAAAAGGGTTGTACCCCAATTGTGAAGATGGCAACACAAAGCTCAGTACCGTACTGGAATTGCTGTAGTGAAAGGCAGAGAATGATGTGGCTAACAAAGGATTTGAGAAGCTACTGAAAATATTGAAGAAGAAGCTTCCAAAGGATAACGAATTGCTCGACAGTACATACGTAGCAAAGAAGGTCGTATGCCCTCTAGGATTGGAGGTGGAGAAGATACATGCATGCCCTAATGACTGCATCCTCTACCGCGGTGCATACAAGGATCTGAACGCATGCCTGGTATGCGTTGCATTGCGGTATAAGATCAGACGAGATGACCCTGGTGATGTTGACGGCGACCCCCCCAGGAAGAGGGTTCCTGCGAAGGTGATGTGGTATGCTCCTATAATACCACGGTTGAAACGTCTGTTCAGAAACGAAGAACATGCCAAGTTGATGCGATGGCAAAGTGAGGACCGGAAGAAAGACGGGAAGTTGAGAGCACCCGCTGACGGGTCGCAGTGGAGAAAAATCAAGAGAAAGTACTGGGATGAGTTTGCAAAGGACCCAAGGAATGTATGGTTTGCTTTAAGCGCGGATGGCATTAATCCTTTCGGGGAGCAGAGCAGCAATCACAGCACCTGGCCCGTGACTCTATGTATGTATAACCTTCCTCCTTGGATGTGCATGAAGCGGAAGTTCATTATGATGCCAGTTCTCATCCAAGGCCCTAAGCAACCCGGCAACGACATTGATGTGTACCTAAGGCCATTAGTTGAAGAACTTTTACAGCTGTGGAATAGAAATGGTGTACGTATGTGGGATGAGCACAGACAGGAGGAATTTGAACTAAAGGCGTTGTTGTTCGTGACCATCAAGGAATGGCCCGCTCTCAGTAACCTTTAAGGACAGACAAACAAAGGATACCATGCATGCACGCACTGTTTAGATGACACTGAAAGTACATACCTGGACAAATGCAGGAAGAATGTGTACCTGGGCCATCGTTGATTTCTTCCGACCAACCATCAATGTCGAAAGAAAGGCAAGCATTTCAAAGGCGAGGCAGATCACCGGAAGAAGCCGGCCATGCGTACCGGTGATCACGTACTTGCTATGGTCAATGATTTACACGTAATCTTTGGAAAGGGTCCCGGCGTACTAGCTGTTCCGAATGACGCTGAGGGACACACACCCATGTGGAACAAGAAATCTATATTTTGGGACCTACCCTAATGGAAAGACCTAGAGGTTCGCTCTTCAATCGACGTGATGCACATGACAAAGAACCTTTGCATGAACCTGCTAGGCTTCTTGGGCATGTATGGGAAGACAAAAGATCCACCTGAGGCACGGGAGGACCTGCAACGTTTGCACGAAAAAGACAGCATGTGTCGTGGAATTGTCACGGCAGATGCCCTCTTGCAAGGACTTAATCGTGGAGCCATCGCATCTAGGAAGCTTGAAGGGGTTAGTCGGGACAAAGGACACGCGAGGTTCATACTAGTTCAGCCCCTTACGGTGAAGGAAGTCCTACGTCTAGTTGGGTTGGAATTGCTTGAGGTTTCGATGACCAGGGAGCGAGATACGCTATGCCTGGTTCTCGATTTGTTGTCTCTTACCCTAAGCCGCCAGCGGGTCGTCCCCTTATATACACGGGTCGACGCCCTACGGCTTACACAGTCCCGGCCGGCTCATAAACAGTGTCTGGCTCGGTGACTAGTTACTTCTACCTTACAATACAAGTCACGCCCTTATGGCCGTTTATCACCATGGGCCATAAATCGTCTTGGTCTTGGCAAGCATTTCAAAGGCGAGGCAGATCACGTCTTGGTCTTGGGCTTTAGATGGGCTTCTCTTTGCGTAACCCGGCCCCTCCTGGGTGGCTTACATAAATAGTTATATCCCCAACATTAGGCCCCAGATTGATTTGAACCGATTCATGTCAATCTTTAAAAACCTTATGAACTGGCCTTCAGTCTTCTGTTTTGTGCGGAAACTTTAACCCGCCGTGACGTCATCATCTGGATCCGGGTTAAATCACCGTGACGTCATCTTCAATAAAACTCATATTTTATTTCGTCATATCATCCAACGGATCTTTGCCTTTACTGACCATCCCGAAAATCGAGGCGACGGGGTTGTTGTAAATGATATTCCGTCTCCTCGTTTCTCATGCCATCTTGGTCGGCCCCTCCTTATAAATAGATGCGACCTAGGTCCTTTTCATTTCCTTCAGTCGTCTTCCTCCTCGCACCTACTTCTTTGCTGCTCAAGCTCCGCCGTCGCCGCCGCCGTCGACCCCCTCGTCTTCACCGACTCAGGCCGCTGCATCACCCTGATCTTGACCAGAAAACAACGGCGACCCTCCACAGTTCTTCCGCATCTTTGTGTTCCTCTTTTCCCCCTTCTCAGATCTGCATTGAAACCGTCTTGAGTTCGTCGTCGTTCATCGCCGCTCGACGCAAACCTCCATTAACTCTCACCTCCAATGCCTTGTTTAGATTACAAAAACAACTTAGAACTACTGCGGAAAATGTTTGTGCTTATCCTGTATGAGAACAGATATCATTTCCCTTGTTTTGGAAGCCTTCCGCGAGTATATGAACTTCTCTGTACTGTTTTAGATCTAGAAATATTTTCCTTTCCAGAGTATCGTTTGATCCAAAATAATGATTTCAACTTGTGAAACCTGTTTGTTCCACACTTAGCCAAAAAACTGCGTCTGTTGACTCTGTTTCAGCCATAGTAGTCCGCGTAGCCGGTTTAAGATAATACCGGCTGTCAGCACCGCTTGCCTCTAGCGACTTAAGAAAACCTTAATCATCTTTAATACCTACAACTGTTAAAAATTATCACATAGTTACCTGCATGTCATTAGGCCCCTTCTTAAGCCGCCATCTTAAATAACCCAATAATGTTTATTCTCCGGGTTATAATAAACCGGAAAAATTTCCTTTATCTTGTTGTAGGCTTCAATTTACCCAATGGCACCCAAAGCTGTTAAACCTCCGGTTACCTGCAACTAGGTCCCATCCATTGTTACAGAGAACAAACTATCCGAGTTTGTAAAGTCTGGCCATCTGCCCAAGAAGGATGTCATGTCTTATCGTGCTCCTGAACCGTCTGAAGAGAAACCTCAACCCAAGGAAGGGGAGGTGATCATTTTTACTGATCACATGAGCCGGGGATTTGCTCCTCCCGGTTCAAAATTCTTTAGAGACGTTCTGGATTTCTTTGACTTAAGACCTCAAGACATTGGGCCCAATTCCATGTCAAATATCTGCAACTTCCAAGTTTTTTGTGAGGTCTACCTTGGAGAAGAACCCAGCCTACTTTTGTTCAGGGAGTTGTTCTATTTGAACCGGCAGAATGAGCGCGCCAACGTACCCAGTCTAGAACTTGGTGGCATCTCGATTCAGCGAGGGAGAGACTGCCTTTTCCCTTATGTTGAACTGCCGAGTCATCCAAAGGATTGGAACCAAACGTGGTTCTACTGCCAGGACACTTCTCCGGCTGGTGAAAACCTGCTGCCCAGCTTCCGCGCCTTGCGCCTTGAATCAAACCACCCGCTGTCGGACAAGTTGACTGCTATTGAGCGTCTGTCACTCACCCCCACTATTAAGAAAATCAAAGCTCTTTTGGGGAATGGTTTAGATGGCATCGACCTGGTCCGACTCTGGGTTGCTTGGCGAGTGATTCCGTTAAGCCGCCGCCCCGGCTTAATGTGTACTTACTCAGGCGAAAAGGATGACCCACTGCGTGATAGTCCTGACGACTTACCAGATGATGCGGTGGAAGCTACAACCCAGTCTTTGCTGAAAGAGGGCACGGTGACTAGTAATGCCTTTGGCTTACTTCCTTTCTGCAAGAAGAACCCGGCCCCTCCAATGAGTTATTGTCCTCCACAATTATCTTTATTATGTTATACCTTACATTTACTCATAACCCTTTATCCTTATTCATAGGCAAATAGCGACTTCTGGAAGGTCAAGTATGACCATGAGGCTGCCAAACAAGCCAGAGTAGCAAAAAGAGCCGAAAGAAGAACCGCTAAGCCTGGAACTTCAAGAAAGAGGAAACCCAGCGCCTCAGATATGATGAAACTGGATGATATTGAGGATGATGAAGAAGAGGTAACTCCTAATTCCCTGACTCTTTTATCATCATGTTATTGACAGTAATTCCTTTCAGGAGGATACAGGCAACAGCCAAGCTATTGAAGAGGTAACTATAATTTCCTCCGACTCAGAGCCTTTACCGAGGTTGAAAATCCGAAGAGTGACCCAGAAAGTAAGATTTTCACATCCTTTAGCTTACCAAGACCCTCAATTTCTTTTGAAGCGACAGATTTATGAGAGCCGGAGGCAGACCTGGACCAGCAAAGACGCGGAACTCTCCTCTGGCTTACTTGATGTGACCAGGAAACGCCAGGCTGAGGTTATCTCCGATTTACGCCTTCTTTTTCCTTTGGCGGGTTTCATTCGTCAGCCTCTCAATTCTTCTGACTCCAACTATCAGGATATTTCACCTTCCTCCGGTGAGTCTATGCAGTCCAACATGCCAGCCTTCAAAACTGCTCCCGGGTAATATGAAATTGTTATACCTTATGCCTTATTTTACTCATATTTTTTGTATTTAACATGTCTACCTTTTCCACAGTGTGCAAGTAAAGCCCAGCAAAAGGGCAAAAAAGAATAAGCCGCCCCAAGAGCCGGTTGTGAATGAACCAGAGCTGGGCACAACTGCTCCTGACGCCTCTGCTCACGAGCCGCCGCCTCAACCATCTCATGATGTTCCTATATCTTCCTCTGACCCGCCTACTAAGCAAACCCTCAATGATTCTGGTAACCCGGAGGCTCCTAGCCCCGCCAAGGCAAATGATCCGGAAGTTGAGATTCCCAAGACTCAGTTTGTTGAGCCGGCACAGCCAACTGTACTTGCCAAGTGTTCTAAAGAGGAATTGGTAGAACGCCGAAAGGCCAAGCTGGACGTCACTGACTATACTCATTTGAGTATTGGAGAGATCGTCTCTGGCTATATCAATCAAGTACATAGCAGCCGTGACCTGGAAATTGACATGGTGAAGCAGATACAGCAAAAATCTGAGGTATGACTTATGCTAGCTTTCTTTAACCATACTTACTGTACCAGCCCCCAAGTCTATTGCTTATAAGTAAATATGTTGTAGACTTTAGAAAATTGCCTAGCACTGCTTATCCGGCTTAGGAAAAAGACATTTAACCCGGTTGTAGCACTTGCGATACACATTAGCCCCCAAGTGCCAAACATCTTTGCTTGCAAAGTGCTTGGGACTTAATTTCCATGAGCCGGAATAGTAATTGAAAGTTCTTTAGTATAAATTAGCCCCCAAGTGTCAAGTACCTTTGCTTGCAAAGTGCTTGGGACTTAATATTATTTACCGTAATGCAAGCCATCATAAGTCAATTTGAATCAGAGATTGTTGACCAGAAGAACCGCGTGGCAGCCCAGGAGATTGAAACTCAAAAGGCTAACTCCAAATTTAAATTCAGCGTCTCTGAACAAGAGAAGCTGAAGAAAAATTTTGAATCAGAGAAGAAAATTTGGGCTGATGAAAAGGCCGCACTGGTGACTCGGGCCGAGACAGCAGAGGCATCGCTTGCGGAAGCAACGGCCGAACTATCCGACTTAAAGCACCAGATATCTCGAATGGTCTCATCAATCTTTGGTGAGTGACTTACTCAAACCTTAAATGACCATTTCAGTTGTTTCCTCTGACTAACCTTATGCTTAATAACACAGGCCCTAGGAGCACAAATCTCAAGCAGAACATGGTGATCAAGCTGAAGGCAGTTTATACTCTGGTGGAACAACTCTACACCGGGTCACAACGTGCTCTGGCCGTTGTGGCTTTATCAAACGATGTTCCCTATCTCCTGCAAGATGTGTTGAAGCGGCTTTCTGTGCTACCTCAGCGAATCCAAGAGTTAAGACGAGCATCTGCAAGAGCCGGAGCTATTGCCGCATTGAGCCGGGCCAAGGCGTGGCTTCCAGAACTAGACCCCGCTGATATTGCTCTTGGGTATCCAAGTTTAAAGGAAGATGGCACCGTGTTTAATGATAAGGATTTCACCGCCTATGTGAAGGATATACGTCCGGTGGCTACTCTTATTGGGAACGACACTGACCTCACCAAGTGTCAGTCGGGTTATGACAAGGAGAATCGGAGAATCCCCACGCCGCATTATGACAATGTCAGCTTGATCCCTCCAACCCGTAAGCACACCTTTGCTCCTGAAGTCGACCCAACCGGTTTAATAGATGATGAAGCTGAGTTTGAGGCATTGAGTGGCATTGACTGGGCCTCATCATCCTTCCAGGACAAAGCAGCCGGCGGAGAGACGGAGAAGGATAACCCGGAGGCTTCAAATCAACCCCAAGAGTAGATTGTCAGGCGCCACCTGCTTATGTCGTTGTAGAAAAACAATGCCGCATCATTCAGACTCGGGGAGTCTTGTAACAGAGTAAAAAATACCTTGAGTTTTGCTATGCCTTTGCGCATGCTTATGGCCCTTAATATTTGCACAAGCCGCCGTCACTATGCACTTTGTAGTTTATATGAATCTGTTATGTCCTTTGCAGAAATACCTTGCATTGCCCTGTGATGCTTACGGCTGCTTTTCCGGCTTATATAAACCAACCCCCGAGGGTAAGTTTAACTCCTGAAAATTGGCACATACAAGTTCACCTGGTACTTAACAACCTGATGTAACCAATATTAATCCTGGAGGATTGTAATGTATTCCATTGTATTTTCAAGAGGATCACAAGATATCCAATGTTGACACTTGTAAAATATGATGAAAAAATTTCAAGGGTTTCTGATTCGAATACGATCAGTGAACCATTCCAAAGGGGTTGAGCTAAGATTCGGATACGATCTGTTAGCCCCCAGTGGCTGTGGCGATGCCGATCAAGTGGGTATCGACAAGTATGTTCTCTTTGGTTCGAATACGACCTATGTTTGAACAGGAAGCCCCCAAGTGACCATAAGAGTTGTTTAATGATGCTGATTCGAATACGATCCACGTCAGACCCAAAATGGGTTAAGCTATGATTCAAATATGATCAAGAAGCCCCCAATTGGGTTTGGCAGTATGCCGATCAAGTGGGTATCAACAGCTATGTTCTCTTTGGTTTGAATACGACCTATGTTTGAACAGGAAGCCCCCAAGTGATCACGGCTAGATTCAGATATGATCATAAACCGGACCAAAGGAAAGCCGGATTCAGATATGATCCGCTTCTCCTTGGTTATCTCCACCACCTGACAAAGAAAACACATAAAACATTTTTCGGAGTGGAAAAAAGGACAGAGGTCCTGCTTTATTGCTTTATGTAATATACATAGTATAAGTATATACACATTAGAGCCGACGGCTCAAGTATAATAAGGCCGAAGATGAGCGATATTCCACGGCCGACGGGTCTCCTCCTCCGACTTACGTGAGTCTTTGTGTTCCCGAACGTCGATAAGGTAGTATGACCCAAGGAGGGGATAGCTTGTGCATGTCAGATTGATCCTGGATGAGTCGGAGCACTAAGTCGCCTTCCTGAAAGGTTCTGGACTTAACCCGGCGGCTGTGGTAGCGGTGCAGGTCTTGCTGGTAAATCGCCGAGCGGGCTATTGCCAAATGTCGCTCTTCATCCAACAGGTCAAGTGCGTCTTGCCGAGCTTTTTCGTTGTCTTCCTCAACATAAGCCGCCACACGGGGTGAGTCATGACGGATGTCACTTGGCAGGACCGCCTCTGCTCCATACACCATAAAGAAAGGCGTGTAACCCGTAGATCTGTTAGGTGTACTATTGATGCTCCAGAGTACAGAAGGTAACTCCTCCACCCAACAACCCGGCGTCCGCTGCAAGGGGACCAAGAGCCGGGGCTTGATACCCCTCAAGATTTCTTGATTAGCTCGTTCTGCTTGACAATTAGATTGAGGGTGAGCCACAGCTGAAACGTCAAGCCGGATATGCTCTCGTTGACAGAACTCTTCCATAGCTCCTTTGGAAAGGTTAGTTCCATTATCAGTTATGATGATGTGTGGAAAACCAAAGCGAAAAATCACCTTTTTCATAAACTGGACCGCCGTGGTTGCATCACACTTACTGACTGGCTCCGCCTCCACCCACTTTGTGAACTTGTCAACCGCCACCAAGAGGTGAGTCTTTTTATCTTTAGACCTTTTGAAAGGCCCGACCATATCAAGCCCCCAGACTGCAAACGGACAGGTAATTGGAATCATCCTCAATTCTTGAGCCGGCACATGGGCTCGTCGTGAGAATTTCTGACATCCGTCACATTTACTGACCAGGTCTTCCGCATCAGCATGAGCCGTCAGCCAATAAAACCCGTGACGGAAAGCTTTGGCCACAAGAGATTTTGAGCAAGCGTGATGACCACAATCGCCTTCATGAATCTCACGAAGGATCTCCTGACCCTCTGTAGGTGACACGCAACATTGAATCGCTCCAGTGATGATGTAATGATGTAACTCGCCATTGACAATTGTCATGGACTTGGACCGCCGGGCGATTTGTCTTGCCAAGGTCTCATCTTCAGGCAACTCTCCCCGGGTCATGTAAGCCAAATAAGGCACTGTCCAATCTGGGATAACGTGGAGAGCCGCCACCAGTTGTGCCTCTGGGTCTGGTATTGCCAGATCTTCCTCTGTAGGTAACTTAACAGAAGGATTATTCAAAACATCAAGAAAGGTGTTAGGCGGCACCGGCTTATGCTGAGACCCCAGCCGGCTTAAGGCATCAGCCGCCTCATTCTTCCTTCGATCAATGTGTTCCACTACATAACCCTTGAAATGTCCAGCCACAGCATTGACTTCACGATGGTAAGCCGCCATGAGGGGATCTTTAGAATCCCACTTGCCTAACACCTATTGAGCCACAAGGTCCGAGTCTCCTAAGCATCTCACCCGGCTCAAGTTCATCTCTTTGGCCATCCGGAGACCATGGAGCAGGGCCTCGTACTCAGCTGCATTGTTAGCACAAGGAAACATAAGCCGGAGCACATAACAAAATTTGTCACCTCGAGGGGAAGTTAGTACAACTCCAGCCCCCGAGCCTTCCAACTGTCTGGACCCATCAAAGTGAATAATCCAATAAGTGTTATCGGGCTTCTCTTCAGGTGCCTCTAGCTCTGTCCAGTCGTTGATGAAATCCACCAAAGCTTGAGACTTAATGGCAGTGCGCGGTACGTACTTCAGACCATGAGGCCCGAGCTCGATGGCCCATTTAGCGACTCGTCATGTAGCCTCTCTGTTCTGAATAATGTCTCCCAAGGGGGCAGAACTTACCACAGTGATAGGGTGACCTTGGAAGTATTGCTTTAGCTTCCGGCTTGCCATGAACACCCCGTAAACAAGTTTCTGCCAATGAGGATATCTTTGTTTTGACTCGATGAGTACCTCACTGACATAATAAACCGGCCATTGAACCGGATGTTCCTTACCAGCCTCCTTGTGCTCTACCACAATTGCCACACTGACGGCTCGTGAATTAGCAGCCACATATAACAGCAAAGGCTCTTTGTCAATGGGAGCCACAAGAACCGGTGGCTCAGATAACTGCCTCTTCAAATCCTCAAAAGCAGCATTAGCAGCATCACTCCAGACAAAGGTGTCTGCCTTCTTCATCAATTGGTACAGCAGTAGGGCCTTCTCACCTAACCGGCTTATGAACTGGCTTAAAGCGGCAACACGACCCGCCAATCGCTGAACATCATTGATACATGCCGGTTTAGCCAAAGAAGTGATTGCCTTAATCTTCTCCGGATTAGCCTCGATGCCCCTACTTGAGACTAAGAATCCCAAAAGCTTGCCTGCAGGCACACCAAATACACACTTCTCCGGGTTAAGCATCATTTTGTAAACCCAGAGATTGTCAAATGTTTCTCTGAGATCAGATATCAAGGTTTCCGCCTCTCTGGATTTCACCACTATGTCATCCACATAAGCATGAACATTGCGCCCAATCTGATTGTGGAGACAATTCTGTACACACCGTTGATAAGTCACCTGGGCACTCTTGAGCCCAAAAGGCATAGAGACATAGCAGAAGGCTCCAAATGGGGTGATGAAAGCCGTCTTCTCCTGGTCCTTAACTGCCATCTTGATCTGATGATAACCAGAATAAGCATCCAAAAAGCTCAAACGCGCACAACCTGTCGTAGCATCAATGATTTGATCAATACGGGGGAGAGCAAAAGGATCAGCCGGACAAGCCTTATTTAAGTCCGTGTAATCAACATACATCCGCCAGGTGCCGTTTTTCTTGAGTACGAGCACCGGGTTAGCCAACCACTCCCGGTGAAAAACTTCGACAATGAACCCAGCCGCCAAGAGCCGGGCGACCTCTTCTCCTATAGCTTTCCGTCGCTCTTCATTGAATCGCCGCAGAAACCGCCTGACCGGCTTATACTTCGGATCAATATTAAGAGTGTGCTCAGCGAGTCCTCTCGGTACACCCGGCATGTCAGAAGGTTTCCATGCAAAGATGTCCCGGTTCTCACGGATGAACTCAATGAGCGCGCTTTCCTATTTAGGATCCAAGTTGGCACTGATGCTGAATTGCTTAGATGAATCGCCCAGAGTAAAATCAACAAGCTTAGTCTCTGCAGCCGATTTAAACTTCATGGCCAGGTCATGCTCCGTAGTCAGCTTCTTGAGAGAAGTCATATCCGCCAGGTCAACATTATCTTGATAAAATTTGAGCTCCTCTGCTGCACAGACAGACTCGGCATAAGCCGCATCGCCTTCTTCGCATTCCAGGGCCACCTTTCAGCTTCCATGCACGGTGATGGTACCCTTGTAACCCGGCATCTTGAGCTGTAAATAAACATAACACGGCCACGCCATGAACTTGGCATAAGCCGGCCGCCCGAACAAAGCGTGATATGGACTCTTGATTTTTACCACCTCAAAAGTTAACTTTTCTGCCCTAGAATCATGCTCGTCTCCAAAGGCCACCTCTAGCTCAATCTTACCCACAGGATACGCCGATTTACCAGGCACCACTCCATGGAAAACAGTGTTGGAAGTCTTTAAATTCTTGTCAGTTAAGCCCATGCGCCTAAAGGTCTCGTAATAGAGGATGTTGATGCTGCTACCTCCATCCATGAGCACCTTAGTAAATTTATAACCACCAACCTGTGGTGCCACTACCAAGGCCAGTTGACCCGGATTATCAACCCGGGGAGGGTGATCCTCCCTGCTCCAGACAATAGGTTGTTCCGACCACCTCAAGTAACGAGGGACTGCCGGCTCAATAGAATTCACAGCCCTCTTATGAACTTTCTGATCACGTTTACACAAACTTGTGGTGAACACGTGATACTGCCCACTGTTTAGCTGTTTCGGATGACTCTGATAACCTGACTGCTGCTGCTGCTGACCTCCTTGACCAGACTGTTGTTGATTATAACCACCCTGGCTTCCCTGAAAGCCGGATCCTGAACCGCCGCCCGGGCCATGAAAG
Source organism: Triticum dicoccoides (assembly GCF_002162155.2). Lineage (NCBI taxonomy): Eukaryota > Viridiplantae > Streptophyta > Magnoliopsida > Poales > Poaceae > Triticum > Triticum dicoccoides. The sequence continues at coordinate 23,646,863 of NC_041382.1, forward strand.
CCGCCAGCTCCTGAGCCGCCGCCTAGGCCTTGATTGCCATCAAATGTACTAGAATTCTTGAAACCCTTCATGATTGCGCAATCCTTCCATAAGTGAGTCGCTGGTCGTTCCCGGGTGCCGTGTTTCGGGCAGGGCTCATTGAGTAATTGCTCAAGAGACGGGCCTGACCCGCCAAACCGAGGTGGCTTTCCTTTGCGCTTCTAATTGTTACCCTGTGCATTGGCCACAAATTCCGGGTTATCGTCCACCTTACGCTTATTACCTCCTTGACTCGCCGGGTTATGCTGCTGACCCTTTCCATTGCCGTTCTTCTTTCCCTTCCCTGTCTTTTCCTCATCAGACGCGGGAACCTTGGTACTACCAGAATTGGCATACTTGACTAAAGCCGCCATTAGCGTCCCCATATCGTTGCAATCACGCTTAAGGCGCCCCAGTTTCTATCACAGAGGCTCAAAACGATAATTCTTCTCCAGCATGAGAACTGCTGAGCCGGCATCCATCTTGTCAGACGGATGTATTATATCTTTGACCCGGCGTACCCAATGTGTCGTAGATTCACCTTCCTCCTGCTTACAATTTGTCAGGTCCACAATCGACATAGACTGCTTGCAAGTGTCCTTGAAGTTCTGGATGAAATGGGCCTTTAGCTCCGCCCATGAACCAATGGAATTGGGTGGCAAACCCTTTAACCAAGAACGGGCCGTTCCGTCCAACATCATGGTGAAGTATTTAGCCATCGCTTCATCGCTAACCTCCAGCAGCTCCATGGCCATCTCGTAACTTTCAATCCACGCCCCAGGCTATAAATCGGCCATATAATTCGGCACTTTCGAGGTCCCTTGAAATCCTTGGGCAGACGTACATTATGTAGAGCCGGTATCAGACAAGGAACTCCTCCGGTTCTAGTAGCAACACCCGCCTCAACGGAAGTCGTCGGGTAAGCCGGTGAGTCATGTTGGGCTGCTAGCTGAGCCACTAGCTGAGCTGCCCGCTCGTCCTCCTGAGGTATCCGATCCTGAACCGGGTTATACCCGCCGGGCTGGTTCCGGCGCTGAGCGCTACTTGACAAGGCCTCTGACTCCATGTGTCTACTGTAACTCGGGCTTCGGTTTTGATGAGGCAGAGCTAACTAGGGCGGAGGAGTTGCGTGAATCATGTCCCGGCTGTAGGAGTAGGTCTCTTGCTGAGCCAGGGCTGTTTGGACAAGTTCCCTGATCTTCCGGGTTTCCACCGCTGTCGGATCATCACCATCTACTGGGAGAGCCGCCAAACATGCGGATGCTGCGATTAAGTTCTCCATGGGGTTGGAGAAGTGACCCTGTGGTATTGGCACGTAATGGGGCGGTGCCATATTGCCGTGAAGAGGCGCCGTCACCGAAGGCTGGACTGGGACTCCGGCTCCGGATGTCATAAACTGATTTGGACCTGGCGGCTTACTTGGGCCGGCCCCGGGTGTAGCAAAGAGATTCCGAGGATCATAAGTCTGAGGTAAACGGGATTGAGTTTTCTGATGTCTCCTCCTCATTACCTCATTAGATGCATTCAAGCTCAACGTGAGCTGCAAGGCCTCTGCCTGAAGTTGCTGCGCCCGTACGTCTAAAGCCGCCCGCTCTGTTGCTAATCTAGCATCTTCAGCTGCTAAGGTTTCCTTGGCCCGAGCGATCTCATCGCGAACCTGTGCCACCTCTGCCTCATGCTCAGATTGGTTCGCAGGGACGACTGTAACAGTTAACAAGGCGGTAAGCTTATCCATGAGATCCATCAGCACCTGAGCCGGTGAGCGCACAGGGCCTCCTGCCCCGGCTGCTCCTAACCCGGACGTTATCGCCGCTGAGGCCGTAGAATTTTGGCCGGGTTGAGTACCAGCTATGAAGACTCCTGCCCAGTTTGGCGAGTCTGAGGGGTCCGGAATAGTGCTGCCTTCGGAACAGCCCCCAAGCACACCATCTTGAACTTGATACAGTGAATCTGTTGAGCCGGCGGACGAATCGCCGTCAGAGAGAACGTCCGGCTCACCATCACCTTCAGATCCTTCAGGAAGTTCACCTCCGTGGATGCAACCCACAAAGGCACGCTTCACGACGGGTTGAGCCCGGGCGGGTGTCGCACGCTGAGCCGTCTCGACGTGGTCGGTGCAGCTGTCCAGCTCAGGGCCCGGCTCACCAATCTGGCCGATGAAGACGTGAATTCCGCCAAAGGGGACCCGGTACCCGTACTCAATTGAGCCGGCGTCGGGGCCCCAGCCTTCGTGGTCGATGTAGATCTTGCCGCGATGACTCTTGGTCATCCGGCCAACTGTGTATCCCTTGAGTCCTTCGAAGCTGCCCTTCAAGAACTCAAATCCACCGTGCGCTGGCCCCACGGTGGATGCCAACTGTCGTGGAATTGTCACGGCAGATGTCCTCTTGCAAGGACTTAATCGTGGAGCCATCGCAGCTAGGAAGCTTGAAGGGGTTAATCGGGACAAAGGACACGCGAGGTTTATACTAGTTCAGCCCCCTACAGTGAAGGAAGGCCCACGTCTAGTTGGGTTGGAATTGCTTGAGGTTTCGATGACCAGGGAGTGAGATACGCTATGCCTGGTTCTCGATTTGTTGTCTCTTACCCTAAGCCGCCAGCGGGTCGTCCCCTTATATACACGGGTCGACGCCCTACGGCTTACAGAGTCCCGGCTGGCTCATAAACAGTGTCCGGCTCGGTGACTAGTTACTTCTACCTTACAATACAAGTCACGCCCTCATGGCGGTTTATCACCATGCGCCATAAATCGCCTGTGGGCCTTTAGACCCTTTATTGAACCTCCATCTTCACGTCTTGGTCTTGGGCTTCAGATGGGCTTCTCTTTGCGTAACCCGGCCCCTCTTGGGTGGCTTACATAAATAGTTATATCCCCAACAGCATGCCTCCGAAGTAGTATAAAGGTCCTGCCAGCTACGCTCTTACGAAAGAAGAGAAAGAAATCTTCTTTGAATGCCTGCTCAGTATGAAGGTCACGACTGGCTTCTCGTCGAATATAAAGGGAATAATAAATATGCCAGAGAAAAATTTTCAGAACCTAAAGTCTCATGACTGCCACGTAATTATGACGCAACTGCTTCCGGTTGCATTGAGGGGGCTTCTACCGGAAAATGTTCGATTAGCCATTGTGAAGCTATGTGCATTCCTCAATGCAATCTCTCAGAAGGTGATCGATCCAGAAATCGTACCGAGGCTAAGGAGTGATGTGGCGCAATGTCTTGTCAGTTTCGAGCTGGTATTCCCACCATCCTTCTTCAATATCATGACGCACGTCCTACTTCATCTAGTCAACGAGATTGTCATCCTGGGGCCCGTATTTCTACACAATATGTTCCCCTTTGAGAGGTTCATGGGAGTCGTAAAGAAATATGTCTGTAACCACACTAGGCCAGAAGGAAGCATCTCCATGGGCCATCAAACAGAGGATGTTATCGGGTTTTGTGTTGACTTCATTCCTGGCCTTAAGAAGATAGGTCTCCCTAAATTGCGGTATGAGGGGAGACTGACTGGAAAAGGCACTCTTGGAAGTGACTCAATAATATGCAGGGACGGATATTCTTGGTCTCAAGCACACTACACAGTTCTACAGAACTCTACCTTGGTGACCCCGTATGTCGATGAACACAAGAACAGTCTGCGCTCCAAACACCCAGAGTAGTGCGACGACTGGATTACATGTGAACACATCAGGACTTTCAGCAGTTCGTTGGAAACACGTCTCAGAGGTGACAACACTGTTTGTGATGAGCTGTACTTGTTGTACAGGGGACCATCTTTGACTGTATTGACTTACAAAGGATACGAGATAAATGGGAATACATTTTACACGATCGCCCAAGATCAAAAGAGCACCAACCAAAACAGCGGTGTCCACTTTGATGCAGCAACCGAGAGCGGAAAGACACATATTATGGTTACATATTGGACATATAGGAACTTGACTGCGGACATGATTTTAAGGTCCCTTTGTTTAAGTGCAAATGGGTCAATCTGTCAGGCGGCGGGGTACAGGTAGACCCACAGTACGGAATGACAACAGTGGATCTGAAAAATCTTGGGTACACTGACGGACCATTCGTCCTAGCCAATGATGTGGCACAGGTTATCTATGTGAAGGACATATCTACCAAACCGAGAAAAAGAAAAGATAAGGAAGCAAATACATCATACAATGAGCCAAAGTGCCACATAGTTCTTTCAGGAAAAAGGGATATCCTGGGAGTGGAGAGCAAGACAGACATGTCTGAAGATTATGAAAAGTTCCATGAAATTCCTCACTTCAATGTCAAGGCTGACCCAAGCATCCTGATAAATGATGAAGATTATCCATGGTTATGGCGCAATAAGCAAATGACACAAGCGAAGAAAAAGTTAAGACTTTCTCCCGCAACTATTATGATGATACCATGCCAACTTTGTAACACACGAGTATGCTATGCCAACTTTTTCAGAGTTCATTTGAAAACTATGAATTTAGGTTGAATTTTCTCTATAGGTGCATCTATGTTCATTTTTTCAGTAAAGTTAATCACAAACTTGTGATTCACACAAATTTCAAAGAATTAAAATTTTAACTATTCAAATTTGAAAACTAATGGCACTAACAGAAAGTTTATAATTTTTCTAAAACTAATAGCACTAACAGAAAGTTTATAATTTTGCTGACCTAAAAGCAAAAAGAATTAAAAAATAAAGCAAAAAACAAAAGAAAATAAATAATACAGAAAACAAAACAAAAAAACTGAAAAAAATAAAAATAGCAACAATAAGTATTTTGTTGTAAGTAGAAACAAAATAAAATAAATAAAGCAAAAAGAAAACTAAAAAACTAAAAAAGTGTTTTCAAATTTGAAAACTAATGGCACTAACAGAAAATTTATAATTTTTCTATAACTAAAAGCAAAAAGAATTAAAAAATAAAGCCAAAAACAAAAGAAAATAAATAATGCAGAAAACAAAACAAAAAAACTGGAAAAAAATAGGCACTAAAAGCAAAAAAACAAAAAAAGTGTTTTCAAATTTGAAAACAAATGGCGCTAACAGAAAGTTTATAATTTTTGTGACCTAAAAGAAAAAAGAAACCACTAAAAAACTATAAGTATTTTGTTCTAAGTAGAAATGAAAAAATAAATAGCAAAAAAGAAGAAAATGCCTATAATATTTGTTTTGACTAACTAAAATTACCAAATTGAGTATAATGATAAAACACAATAATATTAAATAGCAGGAAAAAGAATGACTCAAAAATCAATTTTTATAGTAAAGTTATTCATAAACTAGTGATTCACACAAATTTTTAAAAAATCAAATTTAAACTATTCAAATTTTAAAACTAATGGCACTAACAGAAAGTTTATAATTTTGTGACCTAAAAGAAAAAATCACTAAAAAACTATAAGTATTTAGTTCTAAGTAGAAATGAAAAAATAAATAGTAAAAAAATGCCACCTACTGGGCCACCACATCCTGAATATGACTAGAAGCCCATCCATGGGCCAAGATTCAGGCCCGCAGAAGGCCCAGCAGGCCCATAGGTATAGCGGTGTGAGATTAGGCCCAGAGGCCTACAGTTCTGAGGAGTTCGATGGAGATGGCGGGGCAGCGCTTATAAACAGGTGCGGCCGCTCCTCAGCTAGCGAGGTGGGACTAAACATCCCATCGCACCGCGGCTTTGGCAGGCGCAGGCCTTTGGTCCCGGTTGGTGGCACCAACCGGGACTAAAGGGGGGCATTGGTCCTGTTTTCTGCCATGAACCAGGATCAAAGCCTTTCCTATATAACCAAACACTTGGGAAGTTTCCCCCTACCCGCCATTCTTCTCCAACGCCGCCAGGCTGCTGCGCTGCTCCTCGACGTCGGCCCCTGTCCCGACGTCGCCGTCGCCTCCCCTAGCCACTCGAGGTCACCGTCGCCGCCCGCTCGCCGTCGGCCGTGCCCTCGCCTGATGCCGCTCGCCGCTCGTCGCCCTGCCCCGACGCGCGTCGCGTGCCCCGGCC
>NC_041382.1:23653001-23666475 GCF_002162155.2 Triticum dicoccoides
GCCCTGCCCCTCCGTTGGTCCGGCCGGCGCCCCTCCCCTATTTTTTTCATATATTATATGCTTGTGTATATTGTGTATATTGCTTCTTTGTGTATATTATGTATATATGTCAGTATATATATTGTGTATATTGCTTCTTTTCAGATTTTTTTTCATATATATGTTTGTATTTTGTATTTTGCTTTTTTATAAAAATGTATATATGTTTGTATGTTCTCTGTGTATATATGTTCATATATGCAAAAGTTAGATTTAAATATTTAGAAAAGGATTATCTATATATGTTCTCTGATTTAGTACATTTTAGGTTAGTTTCATTTCTAGAAAAGTTTTATATATTTAGGAGAGGAAAATGGAAAATAAGAAGAGGAAAAAGGAGAAGAAGAGGAGAGGAAGAAAAGGAAGAGGAGAAGAAGAGGAGAGGAAGAAAAGGAAGAGGAGAAGAAGAAAGGAATAGAGGAGAAGAAGAAAAAATAGAAATTTTTTCTATTTTTCTTCTTCTCCTCTATTCCTTTCTTCTTCTCCTCTTTTTTTTCTTCTTTTTTTTCTTTGATCTTCTCCTCTATTCCTTTCTTCTTCTCCTCTTTTTATTTCTTCTTCGTATTCTTATGTTTTACTTCACTTGTGGGACGTGGATATAGTGTCCGACACCGACGGCCACCTGTATCTCACACCCACGATACTTGCTATTTAGGGTTTCCTCTACCGCTCGGTGACCCTCGGCGACCCTCGTTCCTGATATAAAAAAGAGGAAGAAGAAGAAAAAAAGAGGAGAAGAAAGAATAGAGGAGTAAGTATGTTTTACGTCACTTGTGGGACGTGGATGTAGTGTCCGACACCGACGGCCACATGTATCTCACACCCACGATACTTGCTATTTAGGGTTTCCTCTACCGCTCGGTGACCCTCAACGACCCTCGTTCCCGATAAAAAAAGAGGAAGAGGAAGAAAAAAAGAGGAGAAGAAAGAATAGAGGAGTAACTCCTCTATTCTTTCTTCTCCTCTTTTTTTCTTCTTCCTCTTCTTTTTTTATCCTTGAAGCGTTGTCGATGCCACCCCAAACCCTAGAGAAGAAGCGTCGAGGCCACCCCAAACCCTAGAGAAGCAGCGTCGAGGCCACTAATTAATATTAGTTCTACGTTTGCCACTAATATATCCATCTGTCATGTTTGAATAATAATTGCCATGTTGTAAATATTTGGAGAAACTATGGAAACTGCCCGAGACGAAGTACAAGAAGAGTTGTTGGGGGACATAATCGCATGAGGAAGTGATGCCGTCTGCTCGTTGTTTCTCAACGACACCAATGGTCTGGAAGCAGCTAGCTATGATTATGATGGCTCCGGTGACCTAATGCCGGTGCAAGAAGGAGACCGTGAGGATGGTTCTGGTGACACAATGCCGGTGCAAGAAGGAGACCGTGATGACGTCTCCGGTGACCGAACCGAGTCCGGCCAGGTATATATATTAGTTAAGCTTCTGCTGACCAGCTAATTGATGCATTCATTGTTTTGGTATGTACACATATTAATTAAGTCTTTGTTCTTTTTTCTAGCCCTCCGGATCGAGCACAACTTCGGTAAAGAGACGAGGCCCGAAGAAAAAGTTGAGCTCGGATGAAAAGTTTGAGATCATAGAAATCACGCCCGACGGCCAACCGATTGAACCCCTCCGTACAAAGAGTGCATTTGTTGTTCAGTGCGGGGTTTTGGTTAGGGACAAGATCCCGATCAGCATCCAGCAATGGTTAAAGCCGGCTACAGAAGACCCTGAGGTATCTTATGTCAATGATATGCAGAAAAATGATCTTTGGACTGAGCTGAAGTCAAATTTCACCCTACCGCCAGAGGATGATCCGGAGAAGCCAGTTAAAGAGAAATTAATCAAGTCTTTTGCTCTTAAGAGGATGGTAGAACTATTCAGGAGGTGGAAGAAAGAGCTGAATAAGTTTGTCAAAAATAAAGAGACACCAGAATTCAAGGGCAGATATGAGAAGATCAGAGATCACTGGCCCGCATTTGTGGCCCACAAGACATCGGAAAAGGGTAAGAAGATGTCGGCGACAAACAAGCAAAATGCTGCGAAGAAGAAGCATCACCATCGCACGGGGTCAGGTGGCTACCTCGTAGCCCGGCCTAAGTGGGCCAAGATTGAGAATGATCTGGTTGATAAAGGGATCGAACCAGAGACAATTAACTGGCCAGACCGTTGCCGGACTTGGTTCTTCGGGGCTGGCGGAACCTTGGACCCTGTATCAGGGAAGTGCATTTGGACGAACGATCAAATGGACGTACCAGTCAAGAAGCTTCAGCAGTATATCGAAGCAGCGCAGCAAGGGACGTTCGTTCCAGACAGAGAGAACAACGAGCTCACAATGGCCCTCGGGAATCCTGAGCACCGTGGACGGACACGAGGCACGCCATGCTCCATTCCGTGGAAGATTGCATTTCCGGACGCAGGCAGTTACAAAAGCCACGAGAGGAGGAAGAAAGTGGAGCAGACCCAACTACAGGCGTTGCACGCTAGGGTACAAGCGATAGAGGAACGAGAAGAAAATCACAGCAAACAAACTGCCGAAGCTTCCCCCGAAGCTACCCGCCATCTCAGAGGAGAAGCAGCGTGGCTTCCACCGAGCTGCTTCAGCCGGAGCATGTCTTGACGGCTCCTGCCAGCTATCCCGTGGATGCTATCACGGAGTCTCAAAATTTCCACCTTATGACGCAATGGATTAATATGAAGGTCAAGGTGGCTATTGGCTCTATTTTTCCTACTGAACCCGGCGCAAATTTTCAGTGCCGGCCGATTCCAGAAGGATATGCTAGGGTGATGGTGGATGAAATAACGGAGGGATTTGAGGACCTCCAGCTTGGTCACCCTACCGGTGAAGGGGAGACTCGGCTGGGTTCTGCTCTGAAGACTCCATGCCTATGGCGGAAGGAGCTCATCAACCTTCCGAAGTGGATGCCTCCGCCTCCTCCTCCTCCTCTGGTGAGTCAGGGCACTCTGCCTCCTCCACCGCCTCCTCCTCCGACGAGTGATGATCAGGGCGCTCGGCCGGCTCCTTCTCCGGCGTGTGGCGGCACTCCGCCTCCTTGTCCACCTGCGCCGGCGCGCCCGAGCAGCTAGCCTCCTCCTTCTCCGCCTCGTCAGCAAGGGCGGAAGAGACCTGTCGCCGCTCCGGCTGCTCCGGCGCTTCGTAGTCCTTCTCCTCCGCCTCGTAAGCAAGTAAAGAAGACAACCGCTCCATCTGCTCTGTCGGCGTCTAGCAATACAGCCGGAGGCGGGAGGACATACAGATTTGGTCCTTCTCTGAAGACTCCAGAGAAGTTACCATACGAGAGGACCCCGGAGGAGAACGCCGAGATCACGCGAGAAGAAGTGAGGAACTTCGTTGAAGGGGTGAAAGCAAAGAAACATCCACCTCCGGAGGAGAAGGTAGATCCAGTGAAAGCGAAGCGCACTCTGGCTGCCCTGACAAAACCACTCAAGTCTCCGCCGAAAGGAAACTATGAGCGCATTATTGGAAAGGAATTTGCCGAAGCGGAGCGGTCGGGAAGTACTATCAATGATCAAAGGTTGAAAGAACGATGAGCTGGGAAACAAATTGCCCAGCTCGGCGAACAAGCGAAGCAATCGTGCCCCCCGCTCAAGGTGCCTAGAGACATCATCGCTAATGATCCGAGGATGGTGCCCGGTTAGAGCAATCTTGGAGATTACCTGCCCGACGATGTACATTATGACTTCATGGAGGTGCAGATACAAAGATACGAGTACGGGAAGCCTCTCGTCAAAGATGAAAGATCTCTATCAACGATGATGCGAAGATTGCATGATTGGTACTTGAAAATTTGCAGGGAGTCTGGGGGGAGGAGTACTTTGTATGTGAGAGTTAAAAAGGAGCATGACCTCGTTGGAATTGATCTGTTGCCTATTCCATTTGAGGAGTTCTTTCAGTTTTTCAATCAATTGGCCCTCGATAAAGCAACGGTCACCTGCTACTGTCTGTAAGTAGTACTACTTCTATCATTAAGTCTCTCTATATAGCTCAGCTCTTTCATTGCATGTATTTATAATTATCCTCACTATATTATGCAGATTGAAGATCATCGAATTCAAGAAAAGACAAATCGGTGATATTGGGTTCATTAACACAAATATCATAGGTGCAACTCAGGTTAAATTTCATCCCGCAGATACCGAGGCCAACTTGCTACGATCGTTGGTAATAAATGAAAACAAAGATATAATACTCTTTCCTTACAACTTGAAGTGAGTGTTACTGTCTTGTGCATATTCAGTTTCCCTTATATATTAGTCAAGGTTACAGTAATGTAATTGATGAGTTATGCATGCGTGTCCAGTTTCCACTATATTCTCCTAGAGATTAAGCTTGAGCAGGGACTAGTAACTGTCTTAGACTCAAGACGAAAAGATCCCCAGGACTATGTGGACATGACTCAAATGCTTGAGAAGTAAGTTAAATCGATCATTATCCACCATATCAGCAACTTTATTCATTTCCTGATATATCAAGTAATTGTTTTCTTTGTCTGGCAGGGTTTGGAAAAAATTCACTAAAAAAGCTCCAGGACTCCCGAAGAAGCTGCAATTTAGACACCCGAAAGTAAGTACTATAGTAGCATGTTCCGCGCATCTCCTATTGATTCAAGCGCTAGTTTCATCAATACCATTTGGCATTCTTGCTTATCAGTTTGATTGACCTCTATTTCTTGTAAAGTGGTTGTGGCAGAAACAAGGGAATGATTTCTATGGATACTACGTTTGCGACTCCATCCGTCACACGACCTGTGAGCGGGGCTACTCTGACGAACAATATGAAGTGCGTAAATAACAACATTCACAATTTTATTTTACTACCATCATTTGTGTTGAGTTTCATTCATTCATATATACTAGTCGCCACCCCGTGCATTCGCACGGCCAGTTATTTAGTATTACATTGTAATCTATATAACATAAAGCTATGTGTTGTGTACATTTACACTGGGACGTGCCATCTAATTTCTTTCAAATAAGTCATATAGTATTTTCAACATGGGGATTCATAGGTGAATGTATGTATTCCACAAAGGAGTTAGTTGGGTAACTTGATATTAGATCTTTATACGATTTTATCCTTTATATCTTTGAGGAAGTTTGATATCACTTTTATGTCATTTCAAAAGCATGCAGAGCAGTCTAATATATATTGCTTACTTTCTTAGGTCTACTCTGGTATATGTATATGCTTGGGATTTTTATATGTGTACTATCTCAAAGTATTATCCTTTTTACATATTATAGTCATCTCTTCAAAACATTAAATTACATGAACTATGGAATTTGAAATTAATATGTTTTCATTATCAATACAAACTATTTTTTCTGTAAACAAACTCATTAGAATTAAAACAATAAGAAGAATATTTTCAGATATTTGATATCCTTGAAACTCCGTGTTGAATGTTGCGAGTTAAAAAACCAGGCAATGATAGAACCAATAAGTTGAGATTAAACAAACTGACAACTTGATAGGATTCAAATTTGAAGAAAGCCACAACATCGAAAGAGCTTTGGTTCAATAGCAATGAACCTTACATTAACGGATTTCTATTACATGCACACGAATCACATGGAATATGTATAAACTGAAAAGTTGGGTCGTACATCGTGGCCTTAGGTGACAAATTTACTTCCATCTCTGCATGTACTACATGGAAAAAAAATTGCGATTATTGAAGAAACAAACCATGCATAATCGCTTAGTTAATCCGGAAACCTTAAGAGCGCCCAGTCATTCCAATCATGAATTTTATAGCAGTCCGTAATTTAAATGCAAATAAAAATCTTGAATATTGGGTGATCATTGATTTTCTACAACCATTGATAGTTGCAGGCATACATTGTGAAAAATAATTCCAATCTGAGAAACTGTTCTATAGACAATTCCTTATTTAATAGTCAAAACAGGCTTTCTAAAGCACAAAATCATAATTTTCATATCCAATATTAAGTACGAACATGGACCATATCAAGCTTGATCCTTGTCCACGGGGTAGCCAGAGTAAAAGCTTTGTCCGACCCATTCACATATATGCTGACCTGTCTTATAGAGGGGTCTGAAATTAATGACGCACTGGAAAGAGCCAATATAAGAAAAAAAATATGTGCGACTTGAACAGCCTCAGCATGGCCGACCCCTCTCTGGTGACCATTACAATGGGTGTTTTGCTCACACAATACATCATACACATAGTGAGCAGGTCCAGGGTGTAAGACAATAAGTTTTGGGGAACCAGCACAACCCTCTAGGGGTGGCTTATCTCATTATATATAATGGTTGTGTTACAATATGTACAATATACGTACATAGGTACAGAAGCTATACATAGTCTAACACCCTCCCTCAATCTTAGCCACTTTCTAAAGAACTGAGAAGGGTAAGATTGCGCCTACAAGCCTCAAACTGTGGCAGCGGTAAAGGCTTAGTGAAGATGTCTGCAAGTTGATCCTTAGATGAGATAAACTTGATCTGGAGTTGCTTCTGTGATACACGTTCCCGTACAAAGTGATAGTCAACTTCAATGTGTTTCATTCGGGCATGAAATACTGGATTTGCAGAAAGGTATGTAGCACCGATGTTATCACACCAAAGAATAGGAGGCTGTGGTTGAGACAAACCCAACTCCTGAAGCAAAGACTGCACCCAAATAATCTCTGCAGTAGCATTAGCCACAGCCTTGTACTCAGCTTCAGTACTGCTACGTGACACAGTAGCCTGTTTCCGAGCACTCCAGGCGATCAAATTAGAGCCAAAGAATACTGCATAACCCCCCGTGGATCGCCTGTCATCTGGGCTACCAGCCCAATCTGCATCAGAGAAGGCCGAAAGGACCTGAGAGGAAGTCGGCCGAATATGCATACCAAATGTCAGGGTGAACTGAACATAACGAAGAATGCGTTTAACAGCAGCCCAATGAGTATCTCTGGGAGCCTGAAGATACTGACAAACCCTGTTAACAGCATAAGAGATATCTGGTCTCGTGATCGTCAAGTACTGAAGTCCACCAACAATGCTCCTGTACTCTGTGGCATCCGCAGGAGACAAAAGCTCACCATCAACAGCTGTTATCTTGTCGGTAGACGACATGGGTGTGGTGGTCGGTTTGCACTTCAGCATGCCAGCTCTTTGTAACAACTCCAAGGAGTACTTCTTCTGCGTAAGGACAAGACCAGTAGCACGAGAAGTGACCTCAACTCCAAGAAAGTAGTGAAGCTTCCCAAGATCTTTGACCGCAAAATCAGCACCAAGAGAGCAGACAAGAGCATCAGCAGCATACTGAGAAGAGCTGACAAGGATAATATCATCGACATATACCAAAAGATACATAGTGACTTCTGGCTTCTGTAGAAGAAATAATGAAGTGTCAGCAGTAGACGGCACAAACCCATGAGCACGAAGGGCAGAGGCAAGGCGGGCATGCCAGGCACGAGGAGCTTGCTTCAAACCATATAGTGCTTTGGAAAGACGACAGATATAGTCAGGACGATCAGGATCAGAGAAACCAGGCGTCTATTTCATATAAACCTCTTCCTCCAAAAATCCATGTAGAAAAGCATTCTGCACATCAAGTTGACGAAGTGACCAACCACGAGAAACAGCAATGGAGAGAAGAAGCCGAATAGTGGTAGGCTTGACGACAGGACTGAAGGTGTCCTCATAGTCAAGACCATGACGCTGCCGAAAACCGCGAGCAACAAGTCGCGCTTTGTAACGCTCAATAGATCCATCCGAATGCTTCTTCACTTTGAATACCCATTTTGAGTCAATAACATTTACCCGTGGTGGTGGAGGAACGAGAGTCCATGTCTTGTTACGAAGAAGAGCATGAAACTCCTGCTCCATAGCCTCTCGCCAATGTGGAATGCGTAGGGCAGCCTGATATGAGCGAGGCTCAGAAGATGGATCCGCAACAGCAGCAGCCAAACAAGCAGCCAACCAAGCAACCATACCATCCTTACGTTCCTTAGGTTTGAAAATGCAACTGCGACTGCGTGTATGTGGTCGGGACACAGGAACCACCAAGGTCGACGGAGCAGCCTGCAACGGGCTGGAGGAGGGCGACGTTGACGAGTCAGCCGGTGACGAGGAGCCAGTCACGGTAGCCTCGGACTCGGTTGGCGAAGAAGGCCGACCCACCGGCGAAACCGGCAGAGCAGACGAAGCAGCTGGCGACTCCGGCATCACAGACCGGGCCGATGGCGAGCTCGGCATAGTGGGCCGTGGCGCGGCCAGTGTCGCGGGCCGATCCGCTGATGAAGGCGACGTGAGGACCCGAGACGCGGGCGAAGACGGCGTGACGGGCCGAGCCGCAGGCGAAGACGGCGTGACGGGCCGAGCCGCGGGCGACTCGGCGGCCGCTGGCGAAACGGACCGAGCAGTGGAGATGCTCGGCGCGACGGGCTCGTCGGGTGACCATGCATGGGCACGCGAATCGATGCCATGCAATATAGGGCGATCGACGTGCCCACCAGAAGACGACGATGATGATGGTGAATCCTCCAACAGCTCCAAACGAGCTCCACGTCCGGTTCCTACACCATGGTTAGGTAATAGCAAAGGAGAGTATGCAACATCATCAAATTTGTCAGAAGCAACAGAGGATGAATGCAGGGATGGTGGTTCGACAGTGGACACAGGAAGGTTGGCAAAGGGAAAAACATGCTCATCAAACACGACGTCCCGAGATATATAGACACGATTAGTGGGAACATGAAGACATTTTAACCTTTATGAAGAGAGATATAGCCAAGAAAAACACACTTCTTAGAACGAAACTCAAGCTTGCGCTTGTTATATGGACGAAGATGCGGCCAGCAAGCACACCCAAATACCTTGAGAAAGGTATAATCAGGTTGTTCATTAAGGAGAACCTCAATGGGAGTCTTCATGTTTAAAACACGAGTAGGAGTACGGTTGATGAGAAAGCATGCAGTGGTGAAAGCATCACTCCAAAACCGAAACGGGACAGATGCATGGGCCAAAAGAGTAAGACCAGCTTCAACAATATGACGATGCTTACGTTCGACTGAACCATTCTGCAGATGTGTATGTGGACATGCTAAACGATGAGCTATCCCAAGCGACTGAAAGAAAGAGTTGAGGTTGCGATACTCGCCCCCCCCCCCCAGTCTGACTGGACATGAACAATTTTGTGCTTGAGAAGACGTTCAACATGTTTTTGAAACTGAACAAAAATATCAAACACATCAGATTTGCGTTTAATAAGGTAAAGCCAGGTAAAGCGACTATAAGCATCAACGAAACTGATATAGTAATTATGACCACTGACAGAAGTCTGAGAAGGACCCCATACATCTGAAAACACAAGTTCTAAAGGATGTTTCACCTCACGACTGGACTCCGAAAAAGGAAGTTGATGACTCTTCCCCTGCTGACAAGCATCACACACTGCTACATCTTTATTACTAGACAAACTAGGAAGCTCATGACGACGCAAAATATGACGGACAATAGGTGTGGCCGGGTGACCAAGACGAGCATGCCACTGTGACGGAGAGACCCGAACTCCACTGAAAACACGAGCAACACCAGGATGCTCCAGACGGTAGAGGCCCTGGCACAACCGCCCACTAAGAAGAATGTCCCTCGTGCCCCGATCCTTAATAAAAAGATCAAAAGGGTGAAATTCACAAAGCACATTATTATCACGTGTGAGTTTAGGAACTGAAAGAAGATTACGGGTCACAGATGGAACTCGAAGAACATTGCGAAGCTGAAGACTCCTATTGGCATGTCTAGTGAGAAGAGATGCTTGACCAATATGAGAGATGTGCATACCTGCTCCATTGGCGGTGTGGATCTTGTCCGAGCCATGATAGGGTTCATGAGTGTGAAGCTTCCCCATCTCGCTGGTTAGATGCTCTGTCGCCCCAGAGTCCATGTACCAGTGTGGATCGATGGAGTAGGACTGAGTGTGTCCCTGTTGCTTCCGCGGCGCGGGACGATCAGCCATGGCGACCTGACGGGCATTGTTGCGTGTATCTTTGCCGTCATTGCCAAGACCAAGGAAGCTTCGCTGGAAGCGCTTATGACACTTGGAGGCCCAGTGCCCATCGCGGCCACAAAGCTGACACACACGTGGACCGCCAGCCCCCGGTAAGGTCGCAGTAGGTGGGGGGGCCGAGGCGGGCGACGGTGGCAGCCCCAAGGGAGACCGGGGTGATGAAGAAGAGCGGCCACCCTTGGTGGCGGCGTTGGCCGAGAGGGAGCCAGTGCCCCTGGTGCGGCGAGTCTCGACCCGTTGCTTAGTGAGAAGGAGCCGAGAGAAAACCTCGTGTGCCAGCATGGGTGTCAAGTTGCCCCGCTCGTTGATGATCTCGACTAAGGCATCATACTCCTCATCAAGACCATTGACAATAAACGAGTTGAACTCGGAGTCGGTGAGGGGCTGTCCAATGGAGGCCAATGTGTCGGCAAGGCCCTTGACCTTGTTGTAGAACTCAGTGGCAGTGGAGTCAAGCTTCTGACACTCTCCAAGCTGACGACGGAGCGCAGAGACACGAGCCTGGGACTGCGCTGCAAAGGTGCGCTCAAGGATGGTCCAGGCCTCATGAGACGTCTTCGCGAAGACAACAAGGTCGGCAACTTCCGGCGAGAGCGACCCCTGGATGGAGGAGAGGTTCGCCTGGTCCTGCCCCGTCCAGACGCGATGGGCCGGATTGTAGACCGGACCGTGCACGCTGTCTACCAGCGCGGGTGGGCAGGGAAGCGATCCGTCGACGTAGCCTAGCAGGTAGTGACTCCCCAAGAGCGGGAGAACCTGCGCACGCCAGAAGATGTAGTTGTCGGCGGAGAGCTTGATGGTGATGAGATGACCGAAGTGAAACGGCGGCGGCGAAGACGATCCCATCGAGGAGGCTGCCTGGGGTGCAAACACCATGGAGGCAGCCGGAGGCACCGAAGCCGATGCGGGAGGAGGCGGTACCGCAGCCAGGGCGGGCGCCGCAAAGCTCGCGGCCGGTGCGGACGCCGCAAGGCCCGCGGCCGGGGCGGACGCCGCCAACCCCGCCAGCGGGGCAGTGTGATCCGCTTGCGGCAGGAGCGACGGGACGACGCCTGCGGAGTCCACAGCGGACGGCGGCGCCGCGGTGTGGACCACGAGGTCACGCCCAAGCGAGGGCGCCGGCGGCGTGGAGAAGACGGAGCTGATGCTCCTTGTCCCGATCGGAGCCGGAACAGAGACGGCATCGAGCGGGAGGTTGAGCAGTGCCGCAAGAGAGGCCGGGAGGAAGCCCGCAGCAGTGGAACCGGTGGTGGCGGCGCTCGACATGGCGGCGGCGCGATCGGTGGCGTGGCGGTGGCGGTGAAGGCGGCGGCGGCTGCGGCGGCGGTGCGGGTATTAGGGTTTAGAAGCGGAAGCGATCGTAACCTAGCGTGATACCATGTAAGACAATAAGTTTTGGGGAACCAGCACAACCCTCTAGGGGTGGCTTATCTCATTATATATAATGGTTGTGTTACAATATGTACAATATACGTACATAGGTACAGAAGCTATACATAGTCTAACACAGGGATAGATGAAGGAGAGTGATAGTCAGAACTGCCCAAAGTGCAGGGGCATACTGCAAAGACGTACATTGTTGTGCTGGGAGGTCTAACCTTGCTGGAGGTTTAATCCGTCCACGTCGGAGCCGTGGATGGGGAAGTTCATCCATCGCACGACAGAGTTCTGGTACTTGGAGAATCTCAACACCTGAATCAATCGTGGAGTTTTTTTCCTTTGGAGGGAGAGAGGAAGCAGACCCAGTTTCTAAGGATGAGGCGTATAAGGCATTAATAGAAAGGACTTCCAGATGCTACATGCTTAACATCACAGCATGATTCTTTGTGGATGGAATTAATCTTATCATATTAGTAAAGAAACAAAATCATGTCCACTGGGAGCACCACTGATATGATCATCCAAATATATTGAGACATGAAAAAGGAAGATCTAGCCACTTCAAGCTTGATGACACCCAGAGACGGATCTATTTCTAGTACACGCAGATGAGGGCCCGAGTACCTATGAAATCTGCAGCCATGTAGCGGATCCTTCCTTCTGCCTCGCCATGCGCCTTTGGCCGATGGCAATCAATCTTCAGTTCATTATCAATGGAGCTCGCAAGTTTAGGACCACATCGAGAGGAGCCGCTGAAACCCATGTACAATACCGATGGAGTTGAGGAGATTTTTTCTATGAGTGTTTGAGAGAGATACGTGAGGGATTCCTTTTTTAGATGGAGATATGTGAGATATTGAGAGAGTTGGACTGGGGAAGAGAGAAACGTACGTGAGAGTTTTCTGTCATTGGAGAGAGATGCGTGAGACATTGGGAGAGATATTGTACTCGTATTCTTTTTCTTGTTGGAGGCATACATGAGAGGTCCTCAAAAACTAAAAGATTGATAGAGATTCTACGCAAAAAAAATATTGGGAGAGATTTTTCTAGAGATATGTAAGAAAAGTAAGTATTTTTTGAGATAGAGATATATGAAAGATTGAGAGAGTTTTTGGGTTGTGGGAGAGATATGTGAGAGTTTTTTTTTCTTGTTTGAGAGATACGTGAGATATATGTGGGGATTGGATTACATGCTAGTTTTTTAGGTATTTTTCCCCAGGATTTTAAGGATTAATCCACACGTTTATAACTCGGTCCCATCTTTTATTTTTTGCCCACGATTTAAAGGTTTAATCTACACCATTATAACTCGGTCCCATCAGATTAACGGCTCCTAATTTCTGATTTAGATATTTTTTTGCCCAGGAGTTTAAGGATTAATCTACACCATTATAACTCGGTCCCATCAGATTAACGGCTCCTAATTTCTAATTAACGTGGTAATTTCTTGGGAGTCACAAATTAGTAGAGGTATAGATAGATAGATAGATAGATATAGATAGATAGATAGATAGATAGATAGATAGATAGATATTGACCCCCTTCTTCAAATTAGACGTTTCGGAAGCGGGATGAACTCCTAGCACCAGCTCAGATGCGAGCAATTCAAGAGGAATTGGCGGCATTCTTTCTTGACCACGTGATCGCTGAAGACGGAGAATACTATGTGGACCATGAGTCCGTATGTTAGGAGATTATATTTGTAAGAGATAATTATTGTATATATGTAGCCGGTAGTGTCGGATAGATATACGAGAACTTGTTGTTCGACCAATCTCTCGGAGAAGGAGAGGTGGTCGATATCACTTCGCTCTGTATGCATATATGTTCCTGACGATCTTCTGTTTCCTTCGTTTGCTTACCAGCTAGCTAGCGTGTCTAGTCCTCGCTATACGTATGTATAGTACGTAGCGTCGACCAAGCACGGACATAAGAGAGGACACTTCTCTCTATTAATTATAGCTAGCTAACACAATATATGAAACACCTAAATTAACCCCCCAAAC
>NC_041382.1:23666669-23683448 GCF_002162155.2 Triticum dicoccoides
CCAGCCACAGAAATGCTGACGCGTGGATGCCTATTGGTCCCGGTTGGTGCCACCAACTGGGACCAAAGGCCCTCCTGCCTGGGCTCCGTGCACAGGCCACGTGGAGGCCCATCTATCCCGGTTCTGGATTGAACCGGGACTAAAGGGACAGGGCATTAGTACCGACCCTTTAGTCCCGGTTCAGGAACCAGGACAAAAGGCCCTTACGAACCGGGACAATAAGCCCTTTTTCTACTAGTGTTGCTTCTCCGCTGCCAAATGCTCCTTGAGGTCCTCGCTATACTGTGTGCACCATGGCTTAGGCCGGCGCATATTTGGTGGAGGGGTCATTGATTTGGGTGGAAGGTGTCGCACTAGTGCCGGCGGTCGGGGCATGTGGGATGTGGAAGGAGGAGGATGGGGGTCGTGTGTGGATTACCTGCCTGGATAGGCAAGGCTGAGCAGTGTGAAGGAGGGTCGCCAGTGAGGAGGTGACGGTGCTGCAAGCAAGGAGTGAAGGTTTCAACTTGGAAAGGAAGGCAGAAACAGGGGAAATGTGGCTTCTGGTAAGGGGGGTGGGGAGGTAGATATTTCCGTGGAAGACGAAAATTTGGAATCGCTTCAGCCAAAAAACTGGCTCGCAAAGTGTCATCAGACACGGTCCCTTATTCAGAGCGGGTTGTGGACTGTAGCCGTCGCACCTTCTCGCGTAAGCCATATGCGTACTATACTCCGACGGTGCTCCAAGATATTTTGTGTTGCATCTAACGCAGTTGGTTATAATAAACTGTGTGGGATCTACTTGATTTTTTGTCTTGATTTGAATTACATAATGGGGTCACAGCGACCATGGATGGTGTTTGAATTGCTAGACCTTTTATCTGCAGTGATCATGCAACTATATGTGTGTCATAAAAGAATTGGAATTATTCAAGGTTCATTTGGACATTTTTATGCATTAAGTGAGTTTTCAATGCATTCATGTGCATAATTCAAATTTGAACTACATGCACATGCTCCAGTGCATATAAATTGCTTGAAAAATCAAATCTTTGTCCTTGGGTGCATGCTTAGGTCCCATGCAAGAAATGGGAATGAATGTGAAACACCCTGCCATCGTCACTCGGCCGCAAACATTGAGATGCCTGGTTTTTAAATTCTAGTAAATCCATAACTCGCCTGAAATTCATGAAACTTGGCATGCTATCATGGAGCGGCATCAACATGTCGTGGTAAATTTTTTGTCCCATTTGGGGCAGGTTTGGGTATATGCTTCTCACAAACCGGAGCTTCTCACAACAAGCATGATGGTTTCGGTAGGGAACGCCCCACCTTTGGCGACAAAACGATATCCATTGCCTCTTATTGCTTTCAAAAAAATTCTCGTGTCAACATAGAACAACAGGAGTGTTGTGTTAATTTTGGTAGGGAACACCCCACCTTTGGCTTCAACATAGAGATGATTGGACATGGTTTAGTTGATATGGATCACATGATCATTTAGATGACTCGAGGACTATCTAAGTGGGAGTTCTTAAGTAATATGATTAATTGAACTTAATTTATCATGAACTTAGTCCTGATAGTATTTGCATATCTATGTTATAGATCAATAGCTCGCGTATAGCTCCCCTGTTTTATTTTGATATGTTCCTAGAGAAAACTAAGTTAAAAGATGATAGTAGCAATGATGTGGACTAGGTCCATGATCTGAGGATTATCCTCGTGGCTGCACAGAAGAATTATGTCCTTGATGCACCGCTAGGTGACAGACCTATTGCAGGAGCAAATGCAGACGTTATGAACGTTTGACAAGCTTGGTATGATGACTACTTGATAGTTTAGTGCACCATGCTTTACGGCTTAGAACCGGGACTTCAAAAATGTTTTTGAACGCCCGTGTTAAGAGGTATGAGACCTCTGACAAGTACTTTGCCTACAAGATGCAGGAGAATAGCTCAAATAGTGAGCATGTGCTCAGAATGTTTGGGTACTACAATCGCTTGAATCAAGTGGGAGTTAATCTTCCAGATAAGATAGTGATTGGCAGAGTTCTCTAGTCACTATCACCAAGTTACTAGAACTTCGTGATGAACTATAATATGCAAGGGATAACGAAAACGATTCCCAAGCTCTTCGCGATGCTGAAATTGGCGAAGGTAGAAATCAAGAAATAGCATCAAGTGTTGATGGTTAAACAAGAACACTAGTTTCAAGAAAAAGGGAAAGGGAAAGAAAGGGAACTTCTAGAAGAATGGCAAGCAAGTTGCCACTCCCGTGAAGAATCCCAAAGCTAGACTGTCGTGGTTCTAAGACTGATAGTAGAATAGGGGGGTAGGAATGTAGAGGCAAGATCCTAGCTATGGAGGAGTTATACACACGAGTTTTACGAGTTCAGGCCCTTCTCGGAGGAAGTAACAGCCCTACGTCTCGGAGCCCGGAGGCGGTCGACTAGATATATGCGTGTGAATTACAGAAAGTGCGAACCCTTATCCCAGAGGAGGGGGGTGGCTTATATAGAGTACGCCAGGACCCCAGCTCCCCTCTGTTACACAAGGTTCAATGCTCATAAAGGAGGGGCGTTACTGGTTACATCTGCAGTAAAGTGTTGTAAGTGCCCATAAAGCTATGGTTTAAGTCCTGACCGTTGCAGAGTGGAGAGTTTCTCATCTTCTGGTGGTCGAGTGTCTTCAAGGTGGTCGAGTGAGCACATCTTCACGGTCGAGTGGATGATGGTTTCTCTTCGACTGCTTCTGATTCTTTGTAGAGATGTCTGAAGGAAATATGCCCTAGAGGCAATAATAAAGTTATTATTTATTTCCTTATATCATGATAAATGTTTATTATTCATGCTAGAATTGTATTAACCGGAAACATAATACATGTGTGAATACATAGACAAACAGACTGTCACTAGTATGCCTCTACTTGACTAGATCATTAATCAAAGATGGTTATGTTTCCTAACCATGAACAAAGTGTTGTTATTTGATTAACGAGGTCACATCATTAGTTGAATGATCTGATTGACATGACCCATTCCATTAGCTTAGCACCCGATCGTTTAGTATGTTGCTATTGCTTTCTTCATGACTTATACATGTTCCTATGACTATGAGATTATGCAACTCCCGTTTACCGGAGGAACACTTTGTGTGCTACCAAACGTCACAACGTAACTGGGTGATTATAAAGGAGCTCTACAGGTGTCTCCAAAGGTAGATGTTGGGTTGGCGTTTTTCGAGATTAGGATTTGTCACTCCGATTGTAGGAGAGGTATCTCTGGGCCCTCTCGGTAATACACATCACTTAAGCCTTGCAAGCATTGCAACTAATAAGTTAGTTGCGGGATGATGTATTACAGAACGAGTAAAGAGACTTGCCGGTAACGAGATTGAACTAGGTATTTGGAATACCGACGATCGAATCTCGGGCAAGTGACATACCGATGACAAAGGGAACAACGTATGTTGTTATGCGGTCTGACCGATAAAGATCTTCATAGAATATGTAGGAGCCAATATGGGCATCCAGGTCCCGCTATTGGTTATTGACCGGAGATGTGTCTCAGTCATGTCTGCATTGTTCTCGAACCGTAGGGTCCGCACGCTTAACGTTACGATGACAGTTATTATGAGTTTATGCATTTTGATGTACCGAAGTTAGTTCGGAGTCCCGGATGTGATCACGGACATGACGAGGTGTCTCGAAATGGTCGAGACATAAAGATTGATATATTGGAAGCCTATGTTTGGATATCAGAAGTGTTCCAAGTGAAATCGAGATTTTACCGGAGTACCGGGAGGTTACCGGAACCCCCCGGGAGCTATATGGGCCTTAGTGGGCTTTAGTGGAAAGGAGAAAGGGGCAGCCCAAGGTGGGCCGCGCGCCTCCCCCCTCCCCTAGTCCTATTAGGACAAGGAGAGGTGGCCGGCCCCCCTCTCTCCTTTCCCCCTCGGGGAATCCTATTCCAACTAGGATTGGGGGGGAGTCCTACTCCCGGTAGGAGTAGGACTCCTCCTGCGCCCTCCTCCTGGCCGGCCGCCCCCTCCCCCTTGGATCCTTTATATACGGGGGTAGGGGGGCACCTCTAGACACACAAGTTGATCCTTGAGATCGTTCTTTAGCCGTGTGCGGTGCCCCCTGCCACCATATTCCACCTCGATCATATTGTAGCGGTGCTTAGGCGAAGCCCTGCGGCGGTAGAACATCAAGATCGTCACCACGCCGTCGTGCTGACGAAACTCCTCCCCGACGCTTTGCTGGATCGGAGCCCGGGGATCGTCATCGAGTTGTACGTGTGCTAAGAACTCGGAGGTGCCGGAGTAACGGTGCTTGGATCGGTCAGATCGGGAAGACGTACGACTACTTCCTCTACGTTGCGTCAACGCTTCCGCAGTCGGTCTGCGTAGGTACGTAGACAACACTCTCCCCTCTCGTTGCTATGCATCACCATGATCTTGCGTGTGCGTAGGAAATTTTTTGAAATTACCGCGTTCCCCAACAGTGGCATCCGAGCCTAGGTTTTTATGGTTTGATGTTATATGCACGAGTAGAACACAAGTGAGTTGTGGGCGATATAAGTCATACTACCTACCAGCATGTCATACTTTGGTTCAGCGGTATTGTTGGACGAGACGACCCGGACCAACATTACGCGTAAGCTTATGCGAGACCGGCTCTCCCGACGTGCTTTGCACATGGGTGGCTTGCGGGCGACTGTCTCTCCAACTTTAGTTGAACCGAGTATGGCTACGCCCGGTCCTTGCGAAGGTTAAAACGGAGTCTATTTGACAAACTATCATTGTGGTTTTGATGCGTAGGTGAGATTGGTTCTTGCTTAAGCCCGTAGCAGGCACGTAAAACTTGCAACAACAAAGTAGAAGATGTCTAACTAGTTTTTGCAGGGCATGTTGTGATGTGATATGGTCAAGGCATGATGCTGAATTTTATTGTATGAGATGATCATGTTTTGTAACCGAGTTATCGGCAACTGGCAGGAGCCATATGGTTGTCGCTTTATTGTATGCAATGCAATCGCGCTGTAATGCTTTACTTTATCACTAAGCGGTAGCGATAGTCGTGGAAGCATAAGATTGGCGAGACAACAACGATGCTACGATGGAGATCAAGGTGTCGCGCCGGTGACGATGATGATCATGACGGTGCTTCGGAGATGGAGATCACAAGCACAAAATGATGATGGCCATATCATATCACTTTTATTGATTACATGTGATGTTTATCCTTTTATGCATCTTATCTTGCTTTGATTGACGGTAGCATTATAAGATGATCTCTCACTAAATTATCAAGAAGTGTCCTCCCTGAGTATGCACCGTTGCGAAAGTTCTTCGTGCTGAGACACCACGTGATGATCGGGTGTGATAGGCTCTACGTTCAAATACAACGGGTGCAAAACAGTTGCACACGCGGAATACTTAGGTTATACTTGATGAGCCAAGCATATACAGATATGGCCTCGGAACACGGAGACCGAAAGGTCGAGCGTGAATCATATAGTAGATATGATCAAACATGGCGATGTTCTCCAATGAAACTACTCCATCTCACGTGATGATCGGACATGGTTTAGTTGATTTGGATCACGTGATCACTTAGAGGATTAGAGGGATGTCTATCTAAGTGGGAGTTCTTAAGTAATTTGATTAATTGAACTTAAACTTATCATGAACTTAGTACCTGATAGTATCTTGCTTGTTTATGTTTGATTGTAGATAGATGGCTCGTGCTGTTGTTCCGTTGAATTTTAATGCGTTCCTTGAGAAAGCAAAGTTGAAAGATGATGGTAGCAATTACACGGACTGGGTCCGTAACTTGAGGATTATCCTCATTGCTGCTCAGAAGAATTACGTCCTGGAAGCACCGTTGGGTGCCAGGCCTGCTGCTGGAGCAACACCAGATGTTATGAACGTCTGGCAGAGCAAAGCTGATGACTACTCGATAGTTCAGTGTGCCATACTTTACGGCTTAGAATCGGGACTTCAACGACATTTTGAACGTCATGGAGCATATGAGATGTTCCAGGAGTTGAAGTTAATATTTCAAGCAAATGCCCGGATTGAGAGATATGAAGTCTCCAATAAGTTCTATAGCTGCAAGATGGAGGAGAACAGTTCTGTCAGTGAGCATATACTCAAAATGTCTGGGTATAATAATCACTTGATTCAGATGGGAGTTAATCTTCCAGATGATTGCGTCATTGACAGAATTCTCCAATCACTGGCACCAAGCTACAAGAGCTTCCTGATGAACTATAATATGCAAGGGATGAACAAGACTATTCCCGAGCTCTTCGCAATGCTGAAAGCTGCGGAGGTAGAAATCAAAAAGGAGCATCAAGTGTTGATGGTCAACAAGACCACTAGTTTCAAGAAAAAGGGCAAAGGGAAGAAGAAGGGGAACTTCAAGAAGAACAGCAAGCAAGTTGCTGCTCAAGAGAAGAAACCCAAGTCTGGACCTAAGCCTGAAACTGAGTGCTTCTACTACAAGCAGACTGGTCACTGGAAGCGGAACTGCCCAAGTATTTGGCGGATAAGAAGGATGGCAAGGTGAACAAAGGTATATGTGATATACATGTCATTGATGTGTACCTTACTAATGCTCGTAGTAGCATCTGGGTATTTGATACTGGTTCTGTTGCTAATATTTGCAACTCGAAACAGGGACTATGGATTAAGCAAAGATTGGCTAAGGACGAGGTGACGATGCGCGTGGGAAATGGTTCCAAAGTCGATGTGATCGCAGTTAGCACGCTACCTCTACATCTACCTTCGGGATTGGTATTAGACCTAAATAATTGTTATTTGGTGCCAGCGTTGAGCATGAACATTATATCTGGATCTTGTTTAATGCGATACGGTTATTCATTTAAATCAGAGAATAATGGTTGTTCTATTTATATGAGTAATATCTTTTATGGTCATGCACCCTTGAAGAGTGGTCTATTCTTATTGAATCTCGATAGTAGTAATACACATATTCATAATGTTGAAGCCAAAAGATGCAGAGTTGATAATGATAGTGCAACTTATTTGTGGCACTGCCGTTTAGGTCATATCGGTGTAAAGCGCATGAAGAAACTCCATACTGATGGACTTTTGGAACCACTTGATTATGAATCACTTGGTACTTGCGAACCGTGCCTCATGGGCAAGATGACTAAAACACCGTTCTCCGGTACTATGCAGAGAGCAACAGATTTGTTGGAAATCGTACATACAGATGTATGTGGTCCGATGAATATTGAGGCTCGTGGCGGATATCATTATTTTCTCACCTTCACAGATGACTTAAGCAGATATGGGTATATCTACTTAATGAAACATAAGTCTGAAACATTTGAAAAGTTCAAAGAATTTTAGAGTGAAGTTGAAAATCATCGTAACAAGAAAATAAAGTTTCTACGATCTGATCATGGAGGAGAATATTTGAGTTACGAGTTTGGTCTACATTTGAAAAATTGTGGAATAGTTTCGCAACTCACGCCACCCGGAACACCACAGCGTAATGGTGTGTCCGAACGTCGTAATCGTACTTTACTAGATATGGTGCGATCTATGATGTCTCTTACTGATTTACCGCTATCATTTTGGGGATATGCTCTAGAGACAGCCGCATTCACGTTAAATAGGGCACCATCAAAATCCGTTGAGATGACGCCTTATGAACTGTGGTTTGGCAAGAAACCAAAGTTGTCGTTTCTGAAAGTTTGGGGCTGCGATGCTTATGTGAAAAAGCTTCAACCTGATAAGCTCGAACCCAAATCGGAGAAATGTGTCTTCATAGGGTATCCAAAGGAAACTATTGGATACACCTTCTATCACAGATCCGAAGGCAAGACTTTTGTTGCTAAATTCGGAAACTTTCTAGAGAAGGAGTTTTCTCGAAAGAAGTGAGTGGGAGGAAAGTAGAACTTGACGAGGTAACTGTACCTGCTCCCTTACTGGAAAGTAGTACATCACAGAAAACTGTTTCAGTGACACCTACACCAGTTAGTGAGGAAGCTAATGATAATGATCATGAAACTTCAGATCAAGATACTACTGAACCTCGTAGATCAACCAGAGTGAGATCCGCGCCAGAGTGGTACGGTAATCCTTTTCTGGAAGTCATGCTACTAGATCATGATGAACCTACGAACTATGAATAAGCGATGGTGAGCCCAGATTCCGCAAAATGGCTTGAAGCCATGAAATCTGAGATGGGATCCATGTATGAGAACAAAGTATGGACTTTGGTTGACTTGCCCGATGATCGGCAAGCGATTGAGAATAAATGGATCTTCAAGAAGAAGACTGACGCTGACGGTAATGTTAGTGTCTACAAAACTCGACTTGTCGCAAAAGGTTTTCGACAAGTTCAAGGGGTTGACTACGATGAGACCTTCTCACTCGTAGCGATGCTTAAGTCTGTCCGAATCATGTTAGCAATTGCCGCATTTTATGATTATGAAATTTGGCAAATGGATGTCAAAACTGCATTCCTGAATGGATTTCTGGAAGAGGAGTTGTATATGATGCAACCAGAAGGTTTTGTCGATCCAAAGGGAGCTAACAAAGTGTGCAAGCTCCAGCGATCCATTTATGGACTGGTGCAAGCCTTTCGGAGTTGGAATAAACGCTTTGATAGTGTGATCAAAGCATTTGGTTTTATACAGACTTTCGGAGAAGCCTGTATTTACAAGAAAGTGAGTGGGAGCTCTGTAGCATTTCTGATATTATATGTGGATGACATATTACTAATTGGAAATGATATAGTATTTCTGGATAGCTTAAAGGGATACTTGAATAAGAGTTTTTCAATGAAAGACCTCGGTGAAGCTGCTTACATATTAGGCATAAAGATCTGTAGAGATAGATCAAGACGCTTAATTGGACTTTCACAAAGCACATACCTTGACAAGATTTTGAAGAAGTTCAAAATGGATCAAGCAAAGAAGGGGTTCTTGCCTGTGTTACAAGGTGTGAAGTTGAGTCAGACTCAATGCCCGACCACTGCAGAAGATAGAGAGAAAATGAAAGATGTTCCCTATGCTTCAGCCATAGGCTCTATCATGTATGCAATGTTGTGTACTAGACCTGATGTGTGCCTTGCTATAAGTTTAGCAGGGAGGTACCAAAGTAATCCAGGAGTGGATCACTGGACAGCGGTCAAGAACATCCTGAAATACCTGAAAAGGACAAAGGATATGTTTCTCGTATATGGAGGTGACAAAGAGCTCATCATAAAAGGTTATGTTGATGCGAGCTTTGACACTGATCCGGACGATTCTAAATCGCAAACCGGATACGTGTTTACATTAAACGGTGGAGCTGTCAGTTGGTGCAGTTCTAAACAAAGCGTCGTAGCTGCTTCGGAAGCAGCGAACGAAGGAGTCTAGATGAAGGAGTTCATATCCGGTCTAGGTGTCATACCTAGTGCATCAGGTCCAATGAAAATCTTTTGTGACAATACTGGTGCAATTGCCTTGGCAAAGGAATCCAGATTTCACAAGAGAACCAAGCACATCAAGAGACGCTTCAATTCCATCCGGGATCTAGTCCAGGTGGGAGACATAGAGATTTGCAAGATACATACGGATCTGAATGTTGCAGATCCGTTGACTAAGCCTCTTCCATGAGCAAAACATGATCAGCACCAAGGCTCCATGGGTGTTAGAATCATTATTGTGTAATCTAGATTATTCACTCTAGTGCAAGTGGGAGACTGAAGGAAATATGCCCTAGAGGCAATAATAAAGCTATTATTTATTTCCTTATATCATGATAAATGTTTATTATTCATGCTAGAATTGTATTAACCGGAAACATAATACATGTGTGAATACATAGACAAACAGAGTGTCACTAGTATGCCTCTACTTGACTAGCTCGTTAATCAAAGATGGTTATGTTTCCTAACCATGAACAAAGTGTTGTTATTTGATTAACGAGGTCACATCATTAGTTGAATGATCTGATTGACATGACCCATTCCATTGGCTTAGCACCCGATCGTTTAGTATGTTGCTATTGCTTTCTTCATGACTTATACATGTTCCTATGACTATGAGATTATCCAACTCCCGTTTACCGGAGGAACACTTTGTGTGCTAACAAACGTCACAACGTAACTGGGTGATTATAAAGGAGCTCTACAAGTGTCTCCAAAGGTAGATGTTGGGTTGGCGTATTTCGAGATTAGGATTTGTCACTCCGATTGTAGGAGAGGTATCTCTAGGCCCTCTCGGTAATACACATCACTTAAGCCTTGCAAGCATTGCAACTAATAAGTTAGTTGTGGGATGATGTATTACAGAACGAGTCAAGAGACTTGCCGGTAACGAGATTGAACTAGGTATTTGGAATACCGATGATCGAATCTCGGGCAAGTGACATACCGATGACAAAGGGAACAACGTATGTTGTTATGCGGTCTGACCGATAAAGATCTTCGTAGAATATGTAGGAGCCAATATGGGCATCCAGTTCCCGCTATTGGTTATTGACCGGAGATGTGTCTCAGTCATGTCTGCATTGTTCTCGAACCGTAGGGTCCGCACGCTTAACGTTACGATGACAGTTATTATGAGTTTATGCATTTTGATGTACCAAAGTTAGTTCGGAGTCCCGGATGTGATCACAGACATGACGAGGAGTCTCGAAATGGTCGAGACATAAAGATTGATATATTGGAAGCCTATGTTTGGATATCGTAAGTGTTCCGGGTGAAATCGAGATTTTACCGAAGTACCGGGAGGTTACCGGAACCCCCCGGGAGCTATATGGGCCTTAGTGGGCTTTAGTGGAAAAGAGAAAGGGGCAGCCAAGGTGGGCCGCGCGCCTCCCCCCTCCCCTAGTCCTATTAGGACAAGGAGAGGTGGGCGGCCCCCCTCTCTCTCTTTCCCCCTCGGGGAATCCTATTCCAACTAGGATTGGGGGGGAGTCCTACTCCCCCTGCGCCCTCCTCCTGGCCGGCCGCCCCCTCCCCCTTGGATCCTTTATATACGGGGGCAGGGGGCACCTCTAGACACACAAGTTGATCCTTGAGATCGTTCCTTAGCCGTGTGCGGTGCCCCCTGCCACCATATTCCACCTCGATCATATTGTAGTGGTGCTTAGGCGAAGCCCTGCGACGGTAAAACATCAAGATCATCACCACGCCGTCGTGCTGACGGAACTCCTCCCCGACGCTTTGTTGGATCGGAGCCCGGGGATCGTCATCGAGCTATACGTGTGCTAAGAACTCGGAGGTGCCGGAGTAACGGTGCTTGGATCGGTCGGACCGGGAAGACGTACGACTACTTCCTCTATGTTGCGTCAATGCTTCCGCAGTCGGTCTGCGTAGGTACGTAGACAACACTCTCCCCTCTCGTTGCTATGCATCACCATGATCTTGCGTGTGCGTAGGAAAATTTTTGAAATTACCGCGTTCCCCAACAATGTCCTTGGGGAGGGTATGTTGGACAGATCCATGACCCTACCCTAAGTACATAGCTTCATCATTAGCCCCCGAATGGATCAGGGTTTGAGTGAGGAAGGAGTTGGGAACAATTCTGACCCATTCTTTGTGCTATGAGTATATCTTGTTATGGAACAATGAGTTGAGGTCATGACGTCGACTCCTTTCTTAGTCGCCTTGGTCCATTCTTGGTTTTTGTCGAGTGAATTTTCACGGTAGAATTCCGAATGATGATGTAGAGGATGTTTGTCTTCAGTCTGACAGGTTGCTCTGCTCTCCGTGGATTTCACGGCATTCGAATTTTGGGAAGTGCGCCAGATGGACGAAACCGAGGTTATCGGGACGGATTAGGCAAGTCTCCTCGATCCCTGCGCCACCTTTTTCGCCACGTACTGCGCGCGCGACTGTTGCGGGATTTGTTTAGATCGTCTGGGTCCACCAGTCTGTCACTCGGGGGACGACCTTATAAAAGACCCCGGACCAGGCCTCTGCCCCGTGCGCTCCCATTCTATCTTCTTCTTCTCCCGATCTCTCCACCACGCTCGCTTCCGCCCTCGTCGTCGGACTCTCGCTCGAGCTCGACCCGTCGCCATGGGGAAAGAGAAGACGGTGGCGCTGGAGCGCGCGAACAAGGCGACCGTGAAGGCGAAGGGCAAGCAAACCAGCCGGGGTGGATCCTCGTGGAGATCCGGCCTGCCGCTGGGCTGGATCTAGGGCGACTGGATCCGCTTAACAATCACCCAGGACGACCTCGATGACCTGGTGGAGGGGGGACTGATCCCCCACAAGTCGGCACGGCTCCCGGGGAATGAAACCCAGCCACGGCCAAGGGAGGGTGAGTGTGTTCTCCTCGCCACCCACGTAGATCGCGGATTCTCACTGCCTCCCCATCCTTTCTTCTGGGGTTTTTTGAATTTCTTTGGGGCTCAACTTCACCATTTCACTCCAGACACCATAGTCTATCTGGCTGCTTTCGTGTCGATGTGTGAAAATTTCTTGAGCTGTCGACCGCACTGGGGTCTTTTCAAACACATCTTCAACTGCCGCTCCCAGTCAGTCAAAAAGGCCAATCCGAGTGACGAGAGGACACAAGTGATCTAGATGTGCAGGGGTCTAGGGATCCAGATGAGGAGCAAGAGTACCTTCCCAGCCATGATCCTTCCCGACTCGGTCCGGGGCTGGCAGTCGACTTGGTTCTACTGCAAGGATCAGCCGACCCCGGGTCAGTCGACTAGACTTCCTCCCTTTTCCTTGGCTCGAGTGGAGAAGCCTGCCCCCTGAAGGTAGTTCCAGAAGAGAAGGCGCAGGTCAAGGTGCTGGTCGAGCGGGTCGTCCAACTCGTCCGCGACGGGGTGACCGGAATGGACCTGCTGGAGGTCTTTCTCGGTCGACGCATCCAACCGCTTCAAGCGCGTGATCATCCGATGTGGATGTACTCTGGGCTCGAAGATTCCACTCGGATCCACCTGGAGGATGTCAGCATGGATACCTTGGAGAAGTGGTTGATGGAGATCACCAGCAACAAAGACAACCCTCGGGGGTCTAGGAGGGTGATTCCATTCGACAACTCGCACCAGCCGGAGCAGGTATAATTCTGTTTTATCAAGTATCTTTCCGATTCACCATGTGACATCTTGTTTATGGTCGACTGAATTTCCTTTGATCGTTGTCCTTTCAGGCCCTCATCGACATGTACTCAATGCCCAACAGAGTGCAGGAACAAGACGTCGAGGAAGAAGCGAGCGGGGGCGAGAGCGGCGAGGGGCACTCGGATGCCGAGGAGGACGAGGAGAGCGACAAATCGACTGATGACGAAAAAGTCGACTCGCCTCCTCGCAGGGAGAGGAGATCCAAACACGCTCACGACCCGGCGAGCGCTCCGGACTTGGTGGCCGCGCCGATTGGACAGTCTTCGAAGCGTCCCAGAACGTCTTCCCCAATGCCAGCTGAGAAGGCTCCAAAGCAGTCCAAAGTTGTGCCGCCTCCAGCGCCGAAAGCACCGAAAGCCACCTCCTCCAAACTGCCAAAAAGCTTTGCCCAGGATCAAAGTGACCATCCCTACTATCTCCGGGTAATCATCTGACTTGTCCTTTTCGTCTACTCGATTAACCGGACGTAACCGATTGAATGCGGGTCTTTGCAGTGCTGCTAAATCAGGAACCTCTTCTCTCCAATACCGGGACGAGGAGATGGAAGATGCGGTAACCTCCAACCCAGGTATAAACTCTTGCGATTTTGTTCTTGATTCTTTGGACAATTGCGTTCTAGTGGTTCACTTGGGGTCGAATGGTCTGCCTTGCAGCTCCACCCAACATCATCGATCTTCCAGATGACGATTAAGATGTGGCTCTTAAGCCCAGGAAGAGCAAGAAGGTAGCAGCTGGTAGGATGTCTCAGCAAGAACCAACTACGACACCTCCCGTCCATCAGTCTGAAGACGCGGGCAGGGCCTCTATGACCTTCGCTGCACCCTTGTCGAGTGAGCACTCCACACTGCCGACTGCGCCTGTGATTCCTTCAGTCGTCCAACTCCACACCATGGAGCTCCAAGCCGCCGCACCTGGGTCGTCTGCTCACTTTTTCACCAGCTATCCCGTCCCGGACAACCAGTCGGAAGCGGCTGCGGAAACCATCCGACAGGCTGACATGATGATTGAGCGGGTGAAGACGGTGCATGAAAATAGCCAGGCTGCCTACGATGCCAGTGCTGCTCTTTAGGCCAATGTCCAGGTGAGTAGACTTTCCGACTGTTTTTGCTCTATGAGGAAATGTTACTCGAAAAATCTTCTTCTACACAATCTCCTGTTGTTTGCGTCGAATTAGAGCACCCGCTGGGTGTTTTGTTGTTTTTGGTAGTTTCGCTCTTCCACTCGGTCTGGGCGAGTGGGATCTGAACCGGTGGGGGCACGCTAAGTGCACCCACTGGGTGTAGTCCCCGAGACCGCGGTCGACTGCTGGCAGTCGACTAGGGTCTGATTTCTACTTTCCTTTCTTTTTCACTCCTTACACTCGACTCAGGCAGACCGGTCGAGTTGGATCCGAACCGGTGGGGGCACGCCAAGTGCACCCACTGGGTGTAGTCCCCGAGACCGCAGTCGACTGCTGGCAGTCGGCTGTGGTCTGAACACCTTTTTTTGACTTGGTCTGGGCAGACCGGACAAGTTGAGTCTTAGTCAGCGGGGGCACGCCAAGTGCATCCGCCGGGTGTAGCCCCTGAGACCGCAGTCGACTGTGTGCAGTCGGTTGGGGTCTAAGCGAACTTCTTTACGTTTTATTCACTCGGAAGTAAACAACCTTTGATCTTATCGATTGATCCGTCTTTTGCCTTCTGTAGAAGTCGTGTACTCTTATTTCTAAGTTTGCTGAACTTTAGGAGAAGCAGAGGCAACTCAACCTCGACTTGGAATTAGCCCAGCAGAATCTGAAGAAAGCTCAAGGCGAAGCCGCTGGTATGGAAGGTAACTGACTATCGACTGACTTTCAATATATTTCTTTGATCTCTTTGTTGATTCGATTCTTTCTTTTGCAGATAAAATGAAGTTGGCTCTGGAGAAGAAGTACTCGGACCTCGCCGCCGCGCAAAAAGCAGCCCAAGATAAAACTGCTCTCGCAGACCAGAAGCTTGCTTCAATCGGAACGCTGGAAGGGGAGGTGAACAAACTGAAATCTGGTCTTAATGAAGCTAACCGCGAAGTGACCAGTCTGAAGAAGGACAAGGTCGTCCTGAATGAAAAGATGGAGTCTGCGATCCGCAAGAGGAATGACACGGAAGCTTATCTGAGGACTCTTTCCAAGAAGCTCTATCTCACGCTGGAAGGTATTTCTTCTAAACCGACTGTGTTGATGCTTGCAATCAGATCTTGCTCGGTCGATTCACTAATTTGTGGCTGCAGAATTATGCCAAGACTTCGAAGAGGAAACTGGAAGGGTTGAGACGGGTCTGGACCCTATCGCTTCACCAGTCTGCGACGAAACTGCAATGAACGTGCTCCGACTGGAGTCCCGTATCGCCAGCGCCTGAAGGAGGTAGTCTCCCGAATCGACTCATCGCTTTGGCCGAGGGCGACACTCCAAAATGACCTGGAATCCCTGATGACTCGACTGAACGAGATCCCTGACCGAGTGCAAGAATGGAAGAAATCCTCCGCCCGGTGTGGTGCTGATGTGGCGATGTCCTTGGTGCGAGTCCATTGCAAGGAGGCTCGTGAAGACAAGCTGGCTGCGATCAAAGTCGCTAACACCAAAAAGCATGACTTCCAGTCCTTCATGGAGACTTTCATTGCTGTCGCAACTCAGATCGCTGATGGGATCGATCTGGACTCATTTGTGGAGCCTGCCAGCCCTCCTCCGGACGAGTGAACAAACTTATGAAACTTGAATCTGCTTTAAATTTGCCTCGGAATGCCGAGTGATTGTTGTAACCGTTGAACTCCTTCGGGCTTGGTGCCCGAGTACTTTTGATTTGCTGCTTGGAACTTTTAGGATTTATCTGAATTTGGTTTATCTCCGTATGTGCCTGCGTTTGCCTTCGAATGGACTTTGCTCACTGCTCGGCACGCTTTGTCGTCCTTGCGGATAGGGATGGAGCGGACGTTGTACTTGTGTCGTAGCTCCGAAGGAGAAGGTTGCAGTCAATCTGCACTTCGTCGTCCTTGCGGATAGGGATGGAGTGTATGTTGTACTTGTGCCGTAGCTCCAAAGGAGAAGGTTGCAATCGACCTGCAACTCGTCGTCCTTGCGGATAGGGGTGGAGCGTACGTTGTACTTGTGCCGTAGCTCCGAAGGAGAAGGTTGCAATCGACCTGCACCTCGTCGCCCTTACGGATAGGGATGGAGCGTACATTGTAATTGTGTCGTAGCTCCTAAGGAGAAGGTTGCGGTCGACCTGCACCTCATCGTGGTATGTTTCGGACTTAGGCGAGTAATGGACTGCAGCTAAGACCCCCGAGTGGGAGGACTTCCCTCCACTCGGTAAGATTTTTTCAAACTTAGGCGAGTACTGGACTGCAGCTAAGTCTCCTAGTGGGAGAACTTGGGCGAGTACTAGACTGCAGCTAAGCCCCCGAGTGGGAGGATTGCTCTCCACTCGGTAGGATTTTTTCAAACTTAGGCGAGTACTGGACTGCAGCTAAGCCTCCTAGTGAGAGAACTTAGACGAGTACTGGACTGCAGCTAAGCCCCCGAGTGGGAGGATTGTTCTCCACTCGGTAGGATCTTTTCAAACTTAGGCGAGTATTGGACTGCAGCTAAGTCTCCTAGCGACAGAACTTAGGCAAGTACTGGACTACAGCTAAGCCCCCGAGTGGGAGGATTGCTCTCCACTCGGTAGGATTTTTT
>NC_041382.1:23683970-23700132 GCF_002162155.2 Triticum dicoccoides
ATTGGACTGCAGCTAAGTCTCCTAGTGAGAGAACTTAGGCGAGTACTGGACTACAGCTAAGCCTCCGAGTGGGAGGATTGCTCTCTACTCGGTAGGATTTTTTCAAACTTAGGCGAGTACTGGACTGCAGCTAAGCCTCCTAGTGGGAGGACTTAGGCGAGTACTGGACTGCAGCTAAGCCCCCAAGTGAGAGGATTGCTCTCCACTCGGTAGGATTTTCTTTCGAACTTAGGTGAGTACTGGACTGCAGCTAAGCCTCCTAGTGGGAGAACTTAGGCGAGTACTGGACTGCAGCTAAGCCCTCGAGTAGGAGGATTGCTCTCCACTCGGTAGGATTTTCTTTCGAACTTAGGCGAAATGGATTCGCGACTAAGCCCACCCACTGGGGGATTTCAGAAGTAAATAAGAACACAACAATTGAATGATAGGACCATAAGCTCTTGTCTTTGATAAACAAATTACAATGGTGTTCCTTATTACATTTTATTCAAACGAGTCCTTAAGTATAAAAGGGGCAGAGCAGCTCCGCGTTCCAAGACCGTGGCTCGTCTTTTTGATGCTCAATACTATAAAGATGGTATGCTCCGTTGTGGAGAACTTTGGTGATGATGAAGGGGCCCTCCCAAGTCGGAGCAAGCTTGTGTGGTTTTTGTTGATCCACTCGAAGAACCAGGTCTCTTTCTTGAAAGGCTCGACCCCTCACATTTCTGGCGTGGAATCGACGCAAGTCTTGCTGATAAATGGTCGACCGGATCAAGGCCATCTCTATTTCCTCCTCTAAGAGATCGACTGAATCTTGCCGGGTCTGCTCTGCTTCCTCTTCGGAGAAGAGCTCGACTCGGGGTGCGTTGTGGAGCAGGTCACTTGGCAGAACAGCTTCGGCTCCATAGACTAAGAAGAAAGGAGTTCGTCCGGTCGACCGATTAGGAGTTGTCCTTAAACCCCGCAGAACTGACGAAAGTTCATCAACCCAAGCGTCTGCTGCGTGTTTGAGATCATGCATCAGTCGGGGTTTCAGTCCTTTGAGAATTAGGCCATTGGCTCTTTCTGCTTGTCCGTTCGACTGCGGGTGAGCGACTGAAGCATAGTCGACTCGAGTGCCCTGAGACGCGCAGAAAGCTCTGAACTCATCGGAATCGAAGTTCGACAGTGGTGCTAGCATCAAGGTTCTTGATAGGTTTAGCTTCGATCCATTTGGTAAACTTGTCGACTGCAACGAGCACATGAATGAAGCCGCTCCTGCCGGTTCTCAGCGGTCCAACCATATCCAGTCCCAAAACAGCAAAGGGCCAGATGAGGGGGGTGGTCTTCAGGGCTGACGCTAGCTTGTGAGACATGTCTGAGTAAAACTGGCAGCCTTCACATCTGTCGACTATATCTTTCGCCATTTCATTTGCTCGTGGCCAATAGAATCCAGCTCGGTATGCTTTAGCCACGATGGCCCGAGAGGACGCATGATGACCACAGGTCCCCGAGTGGATGTCATTGAGGATCATTCGACCTTCTTCTGGTGTTATGCATTTCTGACCGACTCCAGCCACGCTTTCCCTGAACAGTTGTCCTCTTAGCACAGTAAAGGCCTTGGATCGACAGACGATCTATCGAGCCTCTTCTTCATCCTCTGGGAGTTCTTTCCTGAGGATGTACGCAATGTAGGGCACTGTCCAGTCGGGAGTAATGGCCAGAACCTCCACGATCAGGTCAACCACAGCTGGGACCTCGACTTCAGTCGGATCTGTGGTGCTCTTAGGTTGCGGGGGCTCTTCAGTAAAAGGATCTTCCTGAACTATCGGTGAGTGAAAATGCTCCAAAAACACATTGCTGGGAATGGCTTCTCTCTTGGAACCTATTTTTGCCAAGTCATCGGCTACTTGATTTTTCAGTCGGGGTATGTGGTGGAGTTCTAACCCCTCAAACTTCTTCTCAAGCTTCCTCACCGCGTTGTAGTAACCACTCATGGCTGGGCTTCTGACGTCCCACTCCTTCATCACTTGATTAACTACCAAATCGGAGTCGCCATAGACCATGAGGCGACGGACGCCGAGTGAGATGGCTATGCGCAACCCATACAGGAGTGCTTCATATTCTACTTCATTGTTGGAGGAATCAAAGTGAATCTGGAGGACATATCTGAGCTTGTCTCCTCGGGGGGATACCAGAACTACCCCGGCACCAGAACAATTCAGCATTTTGGATCCGTCAAAGAACATGGTCCAGTGCTCAGAATGAACTTGAGTCGGCAGTTGCTGTTCGATCCACTCGGCGAGGAAATCTGCTATTGCTTGGGACTTGATAGTTTTCTTTGCCTCAAACTTGATATCCAAGAGAAGGAGTTCAATCGCCCATTTTGCCACTCGACCAGTTGCATCTCTGTTATGCAGAATCTCCGACAATGGAGCGTCGCTGACGACTGTAACAGAGTGATCCGAGAAATAGTGTGCAACCTTCTTCGTGGTCATGTAAATCCCATAGACAAATTTCTGATAATGAGGATATCTCTACTTTGACGGGGTCGGGACTTCAGAAATATAATAAACTGGGCGTTGAACTTTATAAGCTTTTCCTTCTTCTTCCCGCTCGACCGTAAGTACTATACTGACAACTTGTCCAGTGGTTGCTATATAAAGCAGTAGAGGCTCTTTGCTGATTGGAGCAGCAAGCACCGGCTGGGTGGAAATCAGGGCTTTTAGCTCTACAAATGCTGCACCAGCTTCTGGGGTCCACTCGAACTTATCTGATTTCTTCATCAGTCGGTAAAGAGGTAGCGCCTTTTCACCGAGGCGAGAAATGAATCGACTTAGGGCGGCCAAGCAACCAGTAAGCTTCTGGACATCATGCACACGCACAGGGCGTTTCATTCGGAGTATGGCGCCTACTTTCTCTGGGTTAGCATCGATTCCTTGTTCGGAAACGAGGAAACCGAGTAACTTTTCGCCTGGAACTCCAAAAGTTTCAGCAAGGTCATTCAGTTGGTCGGAACTTTTACGTGACTTGACCACAATGTCATCCATGTATGCTTCCACATTCCGACTGATTTGAGTGAGCAGGCACTTCTGAATCATCCGCATGAATGTGGCTCCGGCATTCTTCAAACCGAATGGCATTGTGACATAACAGAAGCACCCAAACGGGGTGATAAAAGCTGTCTTTATCTCATCGGGTCCGTACAGACAGATCTGGTGGTACCCGGAGTAGGCGTCCAAAAAGGACAAACGCTCGCATCCTGCAGTCGAGTCGACTATCTGATCGATGCGAGGGAGAGGAAAGTGATCTTTCAGGCAGGCCCGATTGATATGCTTGAAATCAATGCACATGGGAAGTGAGTTGTCTTTCTTTGGGACCATGACAACATTGGCTAACCACTCAGAGTGGTAAATCTCTCAGATAAACTCAGCTGCCAAAAGCCGAGCCACCTCTTCACCGATTGCCTTTCTTTTCTGGACGGCGGACCGTCGAAGATGCTCTTTGACTGGTTTCACCTTCGGGTTGACTCACAAACGATGCTCAGCCAGTCCCCTGGGAACAGCCGGCATGTTAGAAGGCTTCCATGCAAAGATGTCCCAGTTCTCATGGAGGAACTGGATGAGCTCTTCTTCCTATTTGGAGTTGAGTGAGGTTGAAATGTGAGTCGGAGTAGCATTGGGATCTGTCGGGTGAATGTGAATCGACTTCGTTTCACCAGACGACTGGAATGCTAAATCTGTGGCTGGCTTCTTGGCTCGCAGCAAGTCACTCGAATCTGCATTTTTCTGGTATTCTTGCAATTCTACCACGGCCATCTGGGCATCAGCGATCTTTGAGCCCTTCTGGAAGCACTCTTTTGCCTTCTTCCGATTACCAGAGATAGTGATCACTCCTCTGGGACTAGGCATCTTCAGTTTGAGGTACACGTAACATGGTCGAGCCATAAATCATGCATAAGCTGGCCTGCCCAGAATTGCATGATAAGCACTCTGGAAATCCACAACTTCAAACGTCAACTTTTCTTTGCGGTAATTTTTGGAATCACCGAAAACCACATCGAGTGCAATCTGACCGAGGGATGCAGCCTTCTTGCCTGGAATGACCCCATGGAAACTCATATGGCTTTCATTGAGTCTGGACATCGGAATGCCCATTCCCTTCAACGTCTCTGCATACAGTATGTTCAGGCCACTACCACCGTCCATCAGGACCTTTGTCAGTCGAGTGCCTTCGACCACCGGGTCGACCACCAGTGCTTGCCTCCCAGGGGTGGCAATGTGCACTAGATGGTCAGACTGGTCGAATGTAATGGCAGTCTGTGACCACTTCAAGTAACTGGGTGTCACCGGAGCGACCATGTTCACTTCCCGGTTGATGACTTTCAATCAACTTTTGCTCTCAACGTCAGCAAAAATCATCAGAGTGGAATTCACGTGGGGATAACCATCATCATCCTCTCCCTCATCCTCAGACTTGTCTGCTTCCTTCTCCTTTTCCTTGGGTTGTTTCTCTCGGAACTGCTGGATTAGGAGCCGACACTGCCGAGTGGTGTGCTTCGGGTAAATGAAATCACCTTATTCATCTTTTTTGGTGTGGATATGGCACAGCAGATCCAACACGTCATTTCCATCTTGATCTTTTACTTTCTTGGGGTTCCACGGCCCTTTGGGCTTCCCCTTGAACTTTCCTTGAACCACAGCCAAGGCTTCACCCGGAGCAGCTGGCTCGGCCTTGCGCTTCTGTTTTCGACAGGAGTTTCCTCCTCCGGCTTCGTGGGTGACTGCTTTGTGCTTGCCACTCCGGAGTCGCTCTTCTTCTTCACCATTGGCATACTTGGTGGCAATTTCCATCATCCGAGCCAGAGTCATATTTCCTGTCCGGCCGAATTTCATATTCAACTCTCGATACCTGACTCCTTCCTTAAAGGCACAAATTGCCTGATGATCCGACACATCTTCTACCATGTGGTGTAGGGTGATCCATCTCTGGATATAATCCCTCAAAGTTTCATTCGGTTTCTGAACACAACACTGTAATTCTGTCAAACCTGCCGGCCGTTTGCCAGTGCCCTCGAATGTTCTGACAAACACTCGGGCGAGATCTTCCCAAGTATAGATGCTGCCAGGCGCTAACTGATTCAGCCATGCTCTAGCCGAACCCTCCAACATCAGAGGAAGGTGTTTCATGGCCACTTTATCATTGCCGCCACCAATCTGGACAGTCACTCAGTAGTCTTCAAGCCAAGTGTCAGGCTTGGACTCTCCAGTGAACTTACTGACTCCAGATGCCAACCTGAAGTTGGGGGGAATCACCGCAGCCCTAATAGCTCTGCTGAAGCACTCTGGACCAGAAACATGCACCCTGTTGCTGGTTTGCAGATCTCTGTCATGGCCATCTCGGTGAGCTCTATTTCTGTCGACCAAGCCCTGCATGAGAATAGATCTCGCATCAAAGCCTGGCTCCCTGGGGTCAACTGGAATACCTCGTCCGACACTATGAGGGCGTATGTCTTCATGTGGCCGAGGCACGTATGACCCACTCCTTGGAGGAGGCGTGGGCACTCGACGGCGATCATCGCGATCGGCACGGCGATCATACTGCTCTCGGTTTCTGTACTGATCACGCCGATCTCCACGTCCCTCACGTCTCGGGGGCGATCTTGGGCTATGGGCCAACTGAACTGTGTCTGCGACCACGGATCTGCTATGGGTCCTATTCTGCGACTGAGATACGACCGTATTCTACTCTCCCGCTGCCCAGAGCAAGGCTCTGATCTGCACCACACCTCGGCCAGCTTCTGATTGGGAAGGTTGGATCGACTCTGCTATCCAGGCAGCAGCTGCTAGATTCTGGATCGGTGTTCGGTATACCTGAGTCGGAGGTGGAAAAAGATGGCGTCGACTGGAATCAGGAGCTCGTTGTCGAGCGCGGTCGTCGAGTGCGCGCTGGAGGTTCTCCAGTTGAGTGCGCTCAGCCAGGTTGGCCAAGCGCGCCTGCTCCAAGGTCTGGGCCTCAGGGGTTTCTCCAACTATAGGACTATGCAATGCATCCATGTTCTGGTGGCGAAGTTCCTCCCTCTTCTGCGAGGAGATGGGTTGGGGGCGGTACTTCTCGTGAACGCGCGACGGATCGCCGTTCCCGTCGCCTCCGTCTTCATGGTTGAAGCCAGGAGGGCTGCGTGGTCCATTGACCATCAATACTTCCTCCGCCGGGTCGCTGCTGTCGCACTCGGATGCGGTCTCTATGGAGCCAGTCGACAGATCGAACAGGTCGTAGAGAGTTTTGTCGGGCTTGATCGCCACGACTTGAGGGGTGGCCGATTGGCGGGCCACCGCATGCTTCACCCACCGCTGAAGCGTCAAACGACCGGAGCGTTTGCTCCGGCGGGCCGCAGGGAGGGGGAAAGCTGCTGGAGTCGACTAATACTGGGTCGACGGTTGCTGCAGGAGGACGCCGTGGACGCACGCGCGAAAGTGCGTCGCCCCGCGGGCGGGGAGCGCGTCGGCGTCGAGTGGTGCCTCCTGAAGCCAAGCGGAGTCGTCGGCGACAAACACGAGCGCGCCAAGACGGATCTCGCGGCCCTCAGCCAAACCTCCGCCTAGAACCATGATGAAGGGGATTGGAAAAATTGTAATTTCTCCAACAAGTCATTAAGACACCTGCCCCAGGGTGGGCGCCAACTGTCGTGGTTCTAAGACTGACAGTAGAATAGGGGTAGGAATGTAGAGGCAAGATCCCAGCTTTGGAGGAGTTGTACACACGAGTTCTACGAGTTCAGGCCCTTCTCGAAGGAAGTAACAGCCCTACGTCTCGGAGCCCGGAGGCGGTCGACTGGATATATGTGTGTGAATTACAGAAAGTGTGAACCCTTGTCCCAGAGGAGGGGGTGGATTATATAGAGTACACCAGGACCCCAGCTCCCCTCTGTTACACAAGGTTCAATGCTCATAAAGGAGGGGCGTTACTGGTAACGTCTGCAGTAAAGTGTTGTAAGTGCCCATAAAGCTATGGTTTAAGTCTTGACCGTTGCAGAGTGGAGAGTTTCTCATCTTCTGGTGGTCGAGTGTCTTAAAGGTGGTCGAGTGAGCACATCTTCACGGTCGAGTGGATGATGGTTTCTCTTCGACTGCTTCTGATTCTTTGTAGAGATGTCCTTGGGGAGGGTATGTTGGACAGATCCATGACCCTACCCTAAGTACATAGCTTCATCAAGACCCAAACCTGAAACTGAGTGCTTCTACTGCAAAGGAAATGGTCACTGGAAGCGGAACTGCTCCAAAAAAACTTGGCGGATAAGAAGGATGCCAAAGTGAACA
The DNA here is from genome assembly GCF_002162155.2 of Triticum dicoccoides. NCBI lineage: Eukaryota > Viridiplantae > Streptophyta > Magnoliopsida > Poales > Poaceae > Triticum > Triticum dicoccoides. The sequence goes on from NC_041382.1 coordinate 23,691,251, forward strand.
AAGGTATATTTTATATACATGTTATTGATGTGTACTTTACTAGTGTTCATAGTAGCCCCTGGGTATTTGATATCGGTTCAGTTGCTAAGATTTGTAACTCGAAACAAGAGTTACAAAATGAACAGATACTAGTTAAGGGCGAGGTGACGATGTGTGTTGGAAGTGATTCCAAGGTTCATAAGGTCACCATCGCACACTCCCTCTACCTTCAGGACTGGTGTTGTACCTAAACTAAATGTTATTTGGTGTTTGAGTTGAGCATGAATATGATTGGATCATGTTTGTTGCGATACGGTCATTCATTTAAGTCAGAGAATAATTGTTGTTCTGTTTACATGAATAAAACCTTCTATGGTCATACACTCAATATAAATGGTTTACTGAATCTTGATCGTAGTGATACACATATTCATAATATTGATGCCAAAAGATGCAAAGTTGATAATGATAGTGCAACATATTTGTGGCACTGCCGTTTAGGTCATATTGGTGTAAAGCGCATGAAGAAACTCCATGTGGATGGACTTTTGGAATCACTTGATTATGAATCATTTGATGCTTGCGAACCATGCCTCATGGGCAAGATGACTAAGACTTCATTCTCCGAAACAATGGAGCGGGTCGCCGACTTATTCGAAATAATACATACCGATGTATGTGGTCCGGTGAGTCTTGAGGCTCGCGACGAGTATAATTATTTTTTGACCTTCACAGATGATTTGAGCAGATATGGGTATATCTGCTTAATAAAACACAAGTTTGAAATATTTGAAAAGTTCAAAGAATTTCAGAGTGAAGTGAAGAATCGTCGTAATAAGAAAATAAAGTTTCTACGATCTGATCGAGGAGGCGAATATTTGAGTTGCGAGTTTGGCCTTCATTTAAAACAATGTGGAATAGTTTCACAAGTCACGCCACTTGGAACACCATAGTGTAATGGTGTGTCCGAATGTCGTAACCGTACTTTATTGGATATGGTGCGATCTATGATGTCTCTTACCGATTTACAACTATCGTTTTGGGGTTATGCATTAGAGACATTTGCATTCACGTTAAATAGGGCACCATCTAAATCCGTTGAGACGACACCGTATGAACTGTGGTTTGGCAAGAAACCTAAGTTGTCGTTTCTTAAAGTTTGGGGTTGTGATGCTTATCTGAAAAAGCTTCAGCCTGGTAAGCTCGAACCCAAATCGGAGAAATAAGTCTTCATAGGATACCCAAAAGAAACTGTTGGGTACACCTTCTATCATAGATCTGAAGGCAAGATCTTTGTTGCTAAGAATGGATCCTTTCTAGAGAAGGAGTTTCTCTCGAAAGAAGTGAGTGGGTGGAAAGTAGAACTTGATGAGGTAATTGTACCTTCTCTTGAATTGGAAAATAACTCATCAGAGAAATCCGTTCTCGTGATGCCTACACCAACTAGAGAGGAAGCTAATGATGATGATCATGAAACTTCAGATCAAGTTACTACCAAACCTCTTAGGTCAACCAGAGCACGTTCCACACCAGAGTGGTACGGTAATCCTATTCTGGAAGTCGTGTTACTAGACCATGACAAACCTACAAACTATGAGGAAGCGATGATGAGCCCAGATTCCGATAAATGGCTTGAGGCTATGAAATCTAAGATAGGATCCATGTATGTGAACAAAGTGTGGAGTTTGGTGGACTTTCCTGATGATCGGCAAGCCATTGAGAATAAATGGATCTTCAAGAGGAAGATGGACGCTGGTGGTAGTGTTACTATCTATAAAGCTTGACTTGTCGCAAAAGGTTTTCAACAAGTTCAAGGTGTTGACTATGATGCGATTTTCTCACTCGTAGCGGTTCTTAAGTCTGTCTGAATCATGTTAGCAATTGCCACATTTTATGAAATCTGGCAAACGGATGTCAACAATTGCATTCCTTAATGGATTTCTTAAATAAGAGTTGTATATGATGCAAGCAGAAGGTTTTGTCGATCCTAAAGGTGCTAACAAAGTGTGCAAACTCCAGCGATCCATCTATGGACTGGTGCAAGCATCTCGGAGTTGGAATATATGCTTTGATGAGGTGATCAAACCATATGGTTTTTTATACAGACATCTGGTGAAGCCTGCATTTACAAGAAAGTGAGTGGGAGCCTTGTAGCATTTCTGATATTATATGTGAATGACATATTGTTGATCGAGAATGATATAGAATTTCTGGATAGCATAAAAAGGATACTTGAATAAGAATTTTTCAATGAAAGACCTCGGTGAAGCTGCTTATATGTTGGGCATCAAGATCTATAGAGATAGATCAAAATGCTTGATAGGACTTTCACAAATCACATACCTTGATAAAGTTTTGAAGCAGTTCAAAATGGATCAGTCAAAGAAAGGGTTCTTGCCTGTGTTACAAGGTGTGAAGTTGAGTAAGACTCAAAACCCGACCACGACACAATATAGAGAGAGAATGAAATTCATTCCCTATGCCTCGGGCATAGGTTCTAAAAGTATGCCATGCTATGTACCAGACCTGTTGTGTGCCTTGCCATGAGTTTGGCAATGGGGTACAATAATGATCCAGGAGTAGATGACTCGACAATTGTCAAAATTATCCTTAGGTACCTAAAGAGGACCAAGGAAATGGCTATTGGTTATGGAGGTGATAAAGAGTTCGTCATAAAGAGTTACGTCGATGCAAGCTTTGACACCGATCTGGATGACTCTGAGTCTTGATCTGGATACATATTGAAAGTGGGAGCAATTAGCTAGAGTAGCTCCATGCAGAGCATTGAAGACATAGAAATTTGCAAAATACATACGGAACTGAATGTGGCGGACCCATTGACTAAACTTCTCTCACAAGCAAAACATGATCACACCTTAGTGCTCTTTGGGTGCTAATCACATAGCGATGTGAACTAGATTACTGACTCTAGTAAACCCTTTGGGTGTTGGTCACATGGCGATGTGAACTATGGGTGATAAACACATGAGGATGTGAATTGGTGTTAAATCACATGGCGATGTGAACTAGATTATTGACTCTAGTGCAAGTGGGAGACTAAAGGAAATATGCCCTAGAGGCAATAATAAAGTTGTTATTTATATTTCCTTTTATCATGATAAATGCTTATTATTCATGCTAGAATTGTATTAACTGGAAACTTGATACATGTGTGGATACATAGACAAAACACAGTGTCCCTAGTAAGCCCCTACTAGACTAGCTCGTTAATCAAAGATGGTTAAGTTTCCTAGACATAGACATGTGTTGTCATTTGATGAACGGGATCACATTATTATGAGAATGATGTGATGGACAAGACCCATCCGTTAGCTTAGCATAATGATCCTTAAGTTTTATTGCTATTGCTTTCTTCATGTCAAATAGATATTCCTTTAACTGTGAGATTATGCAACTCCCGAATACCAGAGGAATACCTTGTGTGCTATCAAACATCACAACATAACTGGGTGATTATAAATATGCTCTACAGGTATCTTCGAAGGTGTTTGTTGGGTTGGCATAGATCGAGATTAGGTTTGTCACTCCGAGTATCAGAGAGGTATCTCTGGGCCCTTTCGGTAATGCACATCATGATAAGCCTTGCAAGCAATGTGACTAATGAGTTACTTGCGGGATGACGCATTACGGAACGAGTAATGAGACTTGCCAGTAACGAGATTGAACTAGGTATGGAGATACCGACGATTGAATCTCGGGCAAGTAACATACCGATGACAAAGGGAAAAATGTATGTTGTCATTACGGTACGGCCGATAAAGATCTTCGTAGAATATGTGGGAACCAATATGACAATCCTGGTTCCGTTGTTGGTTATTGACCGGAGAGGTGTCTCGGTCATGTCTACATAGTTCTCGAACCCGTAGGCTCCGCACGCTGAACATTCGATGACGATTTTGTATTATATGAGTTATGTGATTTGGTGACCGAACGTTGTTTGGAGTCCCGGATGAGATCACGGACATGACGAGGAGTCTCAAAATGGTCGAGGGGTAAAGATTCATATATCGGACGATGATATTCGGACACCGAAAGTGTTCTGGGGGTACCGGGTGCATACCGGGTCACCGGAAGGGGTTCCGGGCAACCCCCCCGGCAACTACATGGGCCTTAATGGGCCAAGAGGGGGATAGACCAGCCCCTAAGGGACTGGTGCGCCCCTCCCATATGGGCTGGCCAAATTGGAGTAGAAAAGGGTAAGGAGGAAAGGAAAAAGGGAATAGGATTCCCCCTTCCCCCTCTTCCCTTCCTACTCTGAATAGGAATAGGAAAGGGGGAGGCTGAATTGGGAGGACCCCAAGTAGGATTCCTCCTACTTGGGGTGCCCCCTTGGCTGCCTCTCCTCCCTTCCAACCTATATATATGAAGGGGGCACCGCTAGAACACACAACAAACATTGTAAGCCGTGTGCGATGCCCCCTCCATAGTTTACACCTCCAGTCATATTCACGTAGTGTTTAGGCGAAGCCCTGCGCGGATCACTTCACCATCACTATCACCACGCCGTCGTGCTGACGACACTCTCCCTCGACACTTTGCTGGATCAAGAGTTCGAGGGACGTCATCAAGCTAAACGTGTGCAGAACTCGGAGGTGTCGTACGTTCGGTGCTTGATCGGTCGGAACGAGAAGAAGTTTGACTACATCAACGGTGTTGTCAAACGCTTCCGCTTTCGGTCTACAACGGTACATGGACACACTCTCCCCCTCTCATTGCTATGCATCTCCTAGATAGATCTTGCGTGAGTGTAGGAATTTTTGAAATTGCTTGCTACGTCCCCCAACACCTTATCCTTGGATGTGATGTGTGCTCTTCTTGCTTGATTTTGTAGGCCCATTTGTTCTTCAAAATTTTCTTGCCCTTGGGTAACTTGACCAACTCAAAAGTATGATTCTTATGTAAGGAATCCATATCTTTTTGCATAGCCTTTTTTCACTCCTTCTTGTGCCCATACTCTGTTGCATATGCAAAGCACTCACGTTCTGAACCGTTACATGATAACACCATGTATTGATCTGAGGGATACCGGCTGGAAGGAATTCGACCCCTATTGGATCATCTGAGTGGATCAGCTGGTGGACTTTCTGGTGTCGGTGCTTCCTACTGATCTGGATCATCAACTTCAGCATCATACTCTTGCTACAGTTGGGGAGCATCTTCTTCACCTTCACAACAATGCATATCATCCAATACATCTTTTACATCTACTTCAACTTGTACTGGAGCTGGAGCTGCAGGAACTGGGTCAGAATCAATCATGTCTTGTTGCAGCTTAGGAGGAACCTACTGCTTTCTCTTAGCAATATCCTCAATTGTTTGGTCTTCTACAACACAACATGATGGCTTCTCACAACTTTCCTGGCTATAGGGCCAAACAGCTTATAGCCAAACTCATCACCTCCATAGTCAATAAAGATGCATTGTCGTGTCCTCGAATCAAGCTTTGACCTTTCATCTTGAGGAATATGAAGAAAGGCCTTGCACCCAAAAACATTCAGGTGGTCATATGAGACGTCTTGGCATACCACACCATGTTAGGAACATCTCCCTACAAAGGATAACTTGGTGAGAGATTAATAATATAAACTATAGTCCTTAAAGCCTCACCCCAAAAGTGTTTGCATAACTTTGCACTTGAAAACAAGCATCTAAATCTCTCAACAATTGCCATGTCATCATGTCAGCAAGACCATTCAGATGTGGTGTCTTCGAGGGAGTAAATTGATGTCTAAACCCTTGCTGCTTGAAATATGCATCAAATGGCCTAATGTACTCTCCTTCATTATCAGTGTGAATGCACTTGATCTTCTTCTTAGTTTCTCTATCTACTAAGGCTTGAAATTGCTTGAATATGCCTAGTACTTGATCTTTAGTCCTCAAAGTGTAGGCCCAAATTGTCCTGGAAAAGTCATCAATTAAAATCACAAAGTAGTTAGCACCACCATGAGATCTTACCAAAATTTTGCAAACATCGGAATGTATCAAGTCCAGCATCTCAGGTTTCTTGTGAGGAGGTAGACTCTTGAAGGCAACACTGTATTGCTTCCCTACTAAACAATCTGACCATTTCTTGATGTATCAAGTCCAAGCCGCCGCACCTGGGTCGTCTGCTCACTTTTTCACCAGCTATCCCATCCCGGACAACCAGTTGGAAGCGGCTGCGGAAACCATCCGACAGGCTGACAAGATGATTGAGCGGGTGAAGACGGTGCATGAAAACAGCCAGGCTGCCTACGATGCCAGTGCTGCTCTTCAGGCCAATGTCCAGGTGAGTAGACTTTCCGACTGTTTTTGCTCTATGAGGAAATGTTACTCGAAAAATCTTCTTCTACACAATCTCCTATTGTTTGCGTCGAATTAGAGCACCCGCTGGGTGTTTTGTTGTTTTTGGTAATTTTGCTCTTCCACTCGGTCTGGGCGAGTGGGATCAGAACCGGTGGGGGCGCGCTAAGTGCACCCACTGGGTGTAGTCCCCGAGACCGCGGTCGACTGCTGGCAGTCGACTAGGGTCTGATTTCTACTTTCCTTTCTTTTTCACTCCTTACACTCGACTCAGGCGGACCAGTCGAGTTGGATCCGAACCAGTGGGGGCACGCCAAGTGCACCCACTGGGTGTAGTCCCCGAGACCGCAGTTGACTGCTCGCAGTCGGCTGTGGTCTGAACACCTTTTTTTGACTTGGTCTGGGCGGACCGGACAAGTTGAGTCTTAGTCAGCGGGGGCACGCCAAGTGCACCCGCCGGGTGTAGCCCCTAAGACCGCAGTCGACTGTGTGCAGTCGGTTGGGGTCTAAGCGAACTTCTTTAGGTTTTATTCACTCGGAAGTAAACAACCTTTGATCTTATCGACTGATCCGTCTTTTGCCTTCTGTAGAAGTCTTGTACTCTTATTTCTAAGTTTGGTGAACTTTAGGAGAAGCAGAGGCAACTCAACCTCGACTTGGAATTAGCCCAGCAGAATTTGAAGAAAGCTCAAGACGAAGCCGCTGGTATGGAAGGTAACTGACTGTCGACTGACTTTCAATATATTTCTTTGATCTCTTCTTTGATTCGATTGTTTCTTTTGCAGATAAAATGAAGTTGGCTCTGGAGAAGAAGTACTCGGACCTCGCCGCCGCGCAAAAAGCAGCCCAAGATAAAACTGCTCTCGCAGACCAGAAGCTTGCTTCAATCGGAACGCTGGAAGGGGAGGTGAACAAACTGAAATCTTGTCTTAATGAAGCTAACCGCGAAGTGACCAGTCTAAAGAAGGACAAGGTCGTCCTGAATGAAAAGATGGAGTCTGCGATCCGCAAGAGGAATGACACGGAAGCTTATCTGAGGACTCTTTCCAAGAAGCTCTATCTCACGCTGGAAGGTATTTCTTCTAAACCGACTGTGTTGATGCTTGCGATCGGATCTTGCTCGGTCGATTCACTAATTTTTGGCTGCAGAATTCTGCCAAGACTTCGAAGAGGAAACTGGAAGGGTTGAGATGGGTCTAGACCCTATCGCTTCTCCAGTCTGCGACGAAACTGCAATGAACGTGCTCCGACTGGAGTCCCGTATCACCAGCGCCACAAGCTACCTCGTGCGCCTGAAGGAGGTAGTCTCCCGAATCGACTCCTCGCTTTGGCCGAGGGCGACACTCCAAAATGACCTGGAATCCCTGATGACTCGACTGAATGAGATCCCTGACCGAGTGCAAGAATGGAAGAAATCCTCCGCCCGGTGTGGTGCTGATGTGGCGATGTCCTTGGTGCGAGTCCATTGCAAGGAGGCTCGTGAAGACAAGTTGGCTGCGATCAAAGTCGCTAACACCAAAAAGCATGACTTCCAGTCCTTCATGGAGACTTTCATTGTTGTCGCAACTCAGATCGCTGATGGGATCGATCTGGACTCATTTGTGGAGCCTGCCAGCCCTCCTCCGGACGAGTGAACAAACTTATGAAACTTGAATCTGCTTTAAATTTGCCTCGGAATGCCGAGTGATTGCTGTAACCGTTGAACTCCTTCGGGCTTGGTGCCCGAGTACTTCTGATTTGCTGCTTGGAACTTTTAGGATTAATCTGAATTTGGTTTATCTCCGAATGTGCCTGCATTTGCCTTCGAATGGACTTTGCTCACTGCTCGGCACGCTTTGTCGTCCTTGCGGATAGGGATGGAGCGGACGTTGTACTTGTGCCATAGCTCCGAAGGAGAAGGTTGCAGTCAATCTGCACTTCGTCGTCCTTGCGGATAGGGATGGAGTGTATGTTGTACTTGTGCCGTAGCTCCAAAGGAGAAGGTTGCAGTCGACCTGCACCTCGTCGTCCTTGCGGATAGGGGTGGAGCGTACGTTGTACTTGTGCCGTAGATCCAAAGGAGAAGGTTGCAGTCGACCTGCACCTCGTCGCCCTTGCGGATAGGGATGGAGCGTACATTGTAATTGTGCCGTAGCTCCTAAGGAGAAGGTTTCGGTCGACCTGCACCTCATCGTGGTATGTTTCGGACTTAGGCGAGTAATGGACTGCAGCTAAGACCCCCGAGTGGGAGGACTTCCCTCCACTCGGTAAGAGTTTTTCAAACTTAGGCGAGTACTGGACTGCAGCTAAGTCTCCTAGTGGGAGAACTTGGGAGAGTACTAGACTGCAGCTAAGCCCCCGAGTGGGAGGATTGCTCTCCACTCGGTAGGATTTTTTCAAACTTAGGCGAGTACTTGACTGCAGCTAAGCCTCCTAGTGAGAGAACTTAGGCGAGTACTGGACTGCAGCTAAGCCCCCGAGTGGGAGGATTGTTCTCCACTCGGTAGGATCTTTTCAAACTTAGGCGAGTATTGGACTGCAACTAAGTCTCCTAGTGAGAGAACTTAGGCAAGTACTGGACTGCAGCTAAGCCCCCGAGTGGGAGGATTGCTCTCCACTCG
>NC_041382.1:23700487-23716644 GCF_002162155.2 Triticum dicoccoides
ATTTTTTCAAACTTAGGCGAGTATTGGACTGCAGCTAAGTCTCCTAGTGAGAGAACTTAGGCGAGTACTGGACTGCAGCTAAGCCTCCGAGTGGGAGGATTGCTCTCTACTCGGTAGGATTTTTTCAAACTTAGGCGAGTACTGGACTGTAGCTAATCCTCCTAGTGGGAGGACTTAGGCGAGTACTGGACTGCAGCTAAGCCCCCAAGTGGGAGGAATGCTCTCCACTCGGTAGGATTTTCTTTCGAACTTAGGCGAGTACTGGACTGCAGCTAAGCCTCCTAGTGGGAGAACTTAGGCGAGTACTGGACTGCAGCTAAGCCCTCGAGTGAGAGGATTGCTCTCCACTCGGTAGGATTTTCTTTCGAACTTAGGCGAAACGGATTCGCGACTAAGCCCACCCACTGGGGGATTTCAGAAGTAAATAAGAACACAACAATCGAATGATAGGACCATAAGCTCTTGTCTTTGATAAACAAATTACAATGGTGTTCCTTATTACATTTTATTCAAATGAGTGCTTAAGTATAAAAGGGGCAGAGCAGCTCCGCGTTCCAAGCCCGTGGCTTGTCTATTTGATGCTCAATACTATAAAGATGGTATGCTCCGTTGTGGAGAACTTTGGTGATGATGAAGGGGCCCTCCCAAGTCGGGGCAAGCTTGTGTGGTTTTTGTTGATCCACTCGAAGAACCAGGTCTCTTTCTTGAAAGGCTCGACCCCTCACATTTCTGCCGTGGAATCGACGCAAGTCTTGCTGATAAATGGTCGACCGGATCAAGGCCATCTCTCTTTCCTCCTCTAAGAGATCGACTGAATCTTGCCGGGCCTGCTCTACTTCCTCTTCGGAGAAGAGCTCGACTCGGGGTGCATTGTGGAGCAGGTCAATTGGCAGAACAGCTTCGGCTCCATAGACTAAGAAGAAAGGAGTTCGTCCGGTCGACCGATTAGGAGTTGTCCTTAAACCCCACAGAACTAATGGAAGTTCATCAACCCAAGCGTCTGCTGCGTGTTTGAGATCATGCATCAGTCGGGGTTTCAGTCCTTTGAGAATTAGGCCATTGGCTCTTTCTGCTTGTCCGTTCGACTGCGGGTGAGCGACTGAAGCATAGTCGACTCGAGTGCCCTGAGACGCGCAGAAATCTCTGAACTCATCGGAATCGAAGTTCGACCCGTTGTCCATGATGATGCTGTGTGGGACTCCATATCTGAATGTCTATTCTCTGATAAAACTCACGGTGGTGCTAGCATCAAGGTTCTTGATAGGTTTAGCTTCGATCCATTTGGTAAACTTGTCGACTGCAACGAGCACATGAGTGAAGCCGCTCCTGCCGGTTCTCAGTGGTCCAACCATATCCAGTCCCCGAACAGCAAAGGGCCAGATGAGGGGGGTGGTCTTCAGGGCTGACGCTGGCTTGTGAGACATGTCTGAGTAAAACTGGCAGCCTTCACATCTGTCGACTATATCTTTCGCCATTTCATTTGCTCGTGGCCAATAGAATCCAGCTCGGTATGCTTTAGCCACGATGGCCCGAGAAGATGCATGATGACCACAGGTCCCCGAATGGATGTCATTGAGAATCATTCGACCTTCTTCTGGTGTTATGCATTTCTGACCGACTCCAGTCACGCTTTCCCTGAACAGTTGTCCTCTTAGCACAATAAAGGCCTTGGATCGACAGATGATCTATCGAGCCTCTTCTTCATCCTCTGGGAGTTCTTTCCTGAGGATGTACGCAATGTAGGGCACTGTCCAGTCGGGAGTAATGGCCAGAACCTCCACGATCAGGTCAACCACAGCTGGGACCTCGACTTCAGTCGGATCTGTGGTGCTCTTAGGTTGCGGGGGCTCTTCAGTAAAAGGATCTTCCTGAACTATCGGCGAGTGAATATGCTCCAAAAACACATTGCTGGGAATGGCTTCTCTCTTGGAACCTATTTTTGCCAAGTCATCGGCTGCTTGATTTTTCAGTCGGGGTATGTGGTGGAGTTCTAACCCCTCAAACTTCTTCTCAAGCTTGCTCACCGCGTTGTAGTAACCGCTCATGGCTGGGCTTCTGACGTCCCACTCCTTCATCACTTGATTAACTACCAAATCAGAGTCGCCATAGACCATGAGGCGACGGACGCCGAGTGAGATGGCTATGCGCAACCCATACAGGAGTGCTTCATATTCTACTTCATTGTTGGAGGAATCAAAGTGAATCTGGAGGACATATCTGAGCTTGTCTCCTCGGGGGGATACCAGAACTACCCCGGCTCCATAACAATTCAGCATTTTGGATCCGTCAAAGAACATGGTCCAGTGCTCAGAATGAACTTGAGTCGGCAGTTGCTGTTCGATCCACTCGGCGAGGAAATCTGCTATTGCTTGGGACTTGATAGTTTTCTTTGCCTCAAACTTGATATCCAAGAGAAGGAGTTCAATCGCCCATTTTGCCACTCGACCAGTTGCATCTCTGTTATGCAGAATCTCTGACAATGGAGCGTCGCTGACGACTGTAACAGAGTGATTCGAGAAATAGTGTGCAACCTTCTTCGTGGTCATGTAAATCCCATAGACAAGTTTCTGATAATGAGGATATCTCTGCTTTGACGGGGTCGGGACTTCAGAAATATAATAAACTGGGCGTTGAACTTTATAAGCTTTTCCTTCTTCTTCCCGCTCGACCGTAAGTACTGTACTGACGACTTGTCCAGTGGTTGCTATATAAAGCAGTAGAGGCTCTTTGCTGATTGGAGCAGCAAGCACCGGCTGGGTGGAAATCAGGGCTTTTAGCTCTGCAAACGCTGCACCAGCTTCTGGGGTCCACTCGAACTTATCTGATTTCTTCATCAGTCGGTAAAGAGGTAGCGCCTTTTCACCGAGGTGAGAAATGAATCGACTTAGGGCGGCCAAGCAACCAGTAAGCTTTTGGACATCATGCACACGCACAGGGCGTTTCATTCGGAGTATGGCGCCTACTTTCTCTGGGTTAGCATCGAATCCTCGTTCAGAAATGAGGAAACCGAGTAACTTTCCGCCTGGAACTCCAAAAGTTTCAGCAAGGTCAGTCAGTAGGACGGAACCTTTACATGACTTGACCACAATGTCATCCATGTATGCTTCCACATTCCAACTGATTTGAGTGAGCAGGCACTTCTGAATCATCCGCATGAATGTGGCTCCGGCATTCTTCAAACCGAATGGCATTGTGACATAACAGAAGCACCCAAACGGGGTGATAAAAAATGTCTTTATCTCATCGGGTCCGTACAGACAGATCTGGTGGTACGCAGAGTAGGCGTCCAAAAAGGACAAACGCTCGCATCCTGCAGTCGAGTCGACTATCTGATCGATGCGAGGGAGAGGAAAGTGATCTTTCGGGTAGGCCCGATTGATATGCTTGAAATCAATGCACATGTGAAGTGAGTTGTCTTTCTTTGGGACCATGACAACATTGGCTAACCACTCAGAGTGGTAAATCTCTCAGATAAACTCAGCTGCCAAAAGTCGAGCCACCTCTTCACTGATTGCCTTTCTTTTCTGGACGGCGGACCATTGAAGATGCTCTTTGACTGGTTTCACCTTCGGGTTGACTCACAAACGATGCTCAGCTAGTCCCCTGGGAACAGCCGGCATGTCAGAAGGCTTCCATGCAAAGATGTCCCAGTTCTCATGGAGGAACCGGATGAGCTCTTCTTCCTATTTGGAGTTGAGTGAGGTTGAAATGTGAGTCGGAGTAGCATTGGGATCTGTCGGGTGAATGTGAATCGACTTCGTTTCACCAGACGACTGGAATGCTAAATCTGTGGCTGGCTTCTTGGCTCGCAGCAAGTCACTCGGATCTGCATTTTTCTGGTATTCTTGCAATTCTACCACGGCCATCTGGGCATCAGCGATCTTTGAGCCCTTTTGGAAGCACTCTTTTGCCTTCTTCCGATTACCAGAGATAGTGATCACTCCTCTGGGACTAGGCATCTTCAGTTTGAGGTACACGTAACATGGTCGAGCCATAAATCGTGCATAAGCTGGCCTGCCCAGAATTGCATGATAAGCACTCTGGAAATCCACAACTTCAAACGTCAACTTTTCTTTGCGGTAATTTTTGGAATCACCAAAAACCACGTCGAGTGCAATCTGACCGAGGGATGCAGCCTTCTTGCCTGGAATGACCCCATGGAAACTCATATGGCTTTCACTGAGTCTGGACATGGGAATGCCCATTCCCTTCAACGTCTCTGCATACAGTATGTTCAGGCCACTGCCACCGTCCATCAGGACCTTTGTCAGTCGAGTGCCTTCGACCACTGGGTCGACCACCAGTGCTTGCCTCCCAGTGGTGGCAATGTGCGCTGGATGGTCAAACTGGTCGAATGTAATGGCAGTCTATGACCACTTCAAGTAACTGGGTGTCACCGGAGCGACCATGTTCACTTCCCGGTTGATGACTTTCAATCAAATTTTGCTCTCAACGTCAGCAAAAATCATCAGAGTGGAATTCACATGGGGATAACCATCATCATCCTCTTCCTCATCCTCAGACTTGTCTGCTTCCTTCTCCTTTTCCTTGGGTTGTTTCTCTCGGAACTGCTGGATTAGGAGCCGACACTGCCGAGTGGTGTGCTTTGGGTAAATGAAATCACCTTATTCATCTTTTTTGGTGTGGATATGGCACAGCAGATCCAACACGTCATTTCCATCTTGATCTTTTACTTTCTTGGGGTTCCACGGCCCTTTGGGCTTCCCCTTGAACTTTCCTTGAACCACAGCCAAGGCTTCACCCGGAGCAGTTGGCTCGGCCTTGCACTTCTGTTTTCCACAGGAGTTTCCTCCTCCGGCTTCGTGGTCGACTGCTTTGTGCTTTCCACTCCGGAGTCGCTCTTCTTCTTCACCATTGGCATACTTGGTGGCAATTTCCATCATCCGAGCCAGAGTCATATTTCCTGTCCGGCCGAATTTCATATTCAACTCTCGATACCTGACTCCTTCCTTAAAGGCACAAATTGCCTGATGATCCGACACATCTTCTACCATGTGGTGTAGGGTGATCCATCTCTGGATATAATCCCTCAAAGTTTCATTCGGTTTCTGAACACAACACTGTAATTCTGTCAAACATGCCGGCCGTTTGCCAGTGCCCTCGAATGTTTTGACAAACACTCGGGCGAGATCTTCCCAAGTATAGATGCTGCCAGGCGCTAACTGATTCAGCCATGCTCTAGCCGAACCCTCCAACATCAGAGGAAGGTGTTTCATGGCCACTTCATCATTGCCGCCACCAATCTGGACAGTCACTCGGTAGTCTTCAAGCCAAGTGTCAGGCTTGGACTCTCCGGTGAACTTACTGACTCCAGATGCCAACCTGAAGTTGGGGGGAATCACCGCAGCCCTGATAGCTCTGCTGAAGCACTCTGGACCAGAAACATGCACCCTGTTGCTGGTTTGCAGATCTCTGTCATGGCCCTCTCGGTGAGCTCTGTTTCTGTCGACCAAGCCCTGCATGAGAATAGATCTCGCATCAAAGCCTGGCTCCCTGGGGTCGACTGGAATACCTCGTCCGACACTGTGAGGGCGTCTGTCTTCATGTGGCCAAGGCACATATGACCCACTCCTTGGAGGAGGCGTGGGCACTCGACGGCGATCATCGTGATCAGCACGGCGATCATACTGCTCTCGGTTTCTGTACTGATCACGCTGATCTCCACGTCCCTTACGCCTCGGGGGCGATCTTGGGCTATGGGCCAACTGAACTGTGTCTGCGACCACGGATCTGCTATGGGTCCTATTCCGCGACTGAGATACGACCGTATTCTACTCTCCCGCTGCCCAGAGCAAGGCTCTGATCTGCACCAGACCTCGGCCAGCTTCTAATTGGGAAGGTTGGATCGACTCTGCTATCCAGGCAGCAGCTGCTAGATTCTGGATCGGTGTTCGGTATACCTGAGTCGGAGGTGGAAAAAGATGGCATCGACTGGAATCAGGAGCTCGTTGTCGAGCGCGGTCGTCGAGTGCGCGCTGGAGGTTCTCCAGTCGAGTGCGCTCAGCCAGGTTGGCCAAGCGCGCCTGCTCCAAGGTCTGGGCCTTAGGGGTTTCTCCAACTATAGGAGTATGCAATGCATCCATGTTCCGGCGGCGAAGTTCCTCCCTCTGCTGCGAGGAGATGGGTTGGGGTGGTACTCCTCGTGAACGCGCGACGGATCGCCGTTCCCGTCGCCTCTGTCTTCATGGTTGAAGCCAGGAGGGCTGCGTGGTCCATTGACCATCAATACTTCCTCCGTCGGGTCGCTGCTGTCGCACTCGGATGCGGACTCTATGGAGCCAGTCGACAGATCGAACAGGCCGTAGAGAGTTTTGTCGGGCTCGATCACCACGACTTGAGGGGTGGCCGACTGGCGGGCCACCGCATGCTTCACCCACCGCTGAAGCCTCGAACGACCGGAGCGTTTGCTCCGGCGGGCCGCGGGGAGGGGGAAAGCTGCTGGAGTCGACTGATACTGGGTCGACGGTTGCCGCAGGAGGACGCCGCGGACGCACGCGCGAAAGTGCGTCGCCCCGCGGGGGGGGAGCGCGTCGGCGTCGAGTGGTGCCTCCTGAAGCCAAGCGGAGTCGTGGCGACAAACATGAGCGCGCCGAGACGGATCTCGCGGCCCTCAGCCAAACCTCCGCCTAGAACCATGATGAAGGGGATTGGAAAAATTGTAATTTCTCCAACAAGTCATTAAGACACCTGCCCCAGGGTGGGCGCCAACTGTCGTGGTTCTAAGACTGACAGTAGAATAGGGGTAGGAATGTAGAGGCAAGATCCCAGCTTTGGAGGAGTTGTACACACGAGTTCTACGAGTTCAGGCCCTTCTCGGAGGAAGTAACAGCCCTACGTCTCGGAGCCCGGAGGCGGTCGACTGGATATATGCGTGTGAATTACAGAAAGTGCGAACCCTTGTCCCAGAGGAGGGGGTGGATTATATAGAGTACGCCAGGACCCCACCTCCCCTCCGTTACACAAGGTTCAATGCTCTTAAAGGAGGGGCGTTACTGGTAACGTTTGCAGTAAAGTGTTGTAAGTGCCCATAAAGCTATGGTTTAAGTCCTGACCGTTGTAGAGTGGAGAGTTTCTCATCTTCTGGTGGTCGAGTGTCTTAAAGGTGGTCGAGTGAGCACATCTTCACGGTCGAGTGGATGATGGTTTCTCTTCGACTGCTTCTGATTCTTTGTAGAGATGTCCTTGGGGAGGGTATGTTGGACAGATCCATGACCCTACCCTAAGTACATAGCTTCATCAAGACCCAAACCTGAAACTGAGTGCTTCTACTGCAAAGGAAATGGTCACTGGAAGCGGAACTGCTCCAAAAAAACTTGGCGGATAAGAAGGATGCCAAAATGAACAAAGGTATATTTTATATACATGTTATTGATGTGTACTTTACTAGTGTTCATAGTAGCCCCTGGGTATTTGATATCGGTTCAGTTGCTAAGATTTGTAACTCGAAACAAGAGTTGCAAAATGAATAGATACTAGTTAAGGGCGAGGTGACGATGTGTGTTGGAAGTGATTCCAAGGTTGATAAGGTCACCATCGCACACTCCCTCTACCTTCAGGACTGGTGTTGGACCTAAACTAAATGTTATTTGGTGTTTGAGTTGAGCATGAATATGATTGGATCATGTTTGTTGCGATACAGTCATTCACTTAAGTCAGAGAATAATTGTTGTTCTGTTTACATGAATAAAACCTTCTATGGTCATACACTCAATATAAATGGTTTATTGAATATTGATCGTAGTGATACACATATTCATAATATTGATGCCAAAAGATGCAAAGTTGATAATGATAGTGCAACATATTTGTGGCACTGCCGTTTAGGTCATATTGGTGTAAAGCGCATGAAGAAACTCCATGCAGATGGACTTTTGGAATCACTTGATTATGAATCATTTGATGCTTGCGAACCATGCCTCATGGGCAAGATGACTAAGACTTCATTCTCCGGAACAATGGAGCGGGTCGCCGACTTATTCGAAATAATACATACCGATGTATGTGGTCCGGTGAGTCTTGAGGCTCGCGACGAGTATCATTATTTTCTGACCTTCACAGATGATTTGAGCAGATATGGGTATATCTGCTTAATGAAACACAAGTTTGAAATATTTGAAAAGTTCAAAGAATTTCAGAGTGAAGTGAAGAATCATCGTAATAAGAAAATAAAGTTTCTACGATCTGATCGAGGAGGCGAATATTTGAGTTGCGAGTTTGGCCTTCATTTAAAACAATGTGGAATAGTTTCACAACTCACGCCACTTGGAACACCATAGTGTAATGGTGTGTCCGAATGTCGTAACCGTACTTTATTGGATATGGTGCGATCTATGATGTCTCTTACCGATTTACAACTATCGTTTTGGGGTTATGCATTAGAGACAGTTGCATTCACGTTAAATAGGGCACCATCTAAATCCGTTGAGACGACACCGTATGAACTGTGGTTTGGCAAGAAACCTAAGTTGTCGTTTCTTAAAGTTTGGGGTTGTGATGCTTATGTGAAAAAGCTTCAGCCTGGTAAGCTCGAACCCAAATTGGAGAAATATGTCTTCATAGGATACCCAAAAGAAACTGTTGGGTACACCTTCTATCATAGATCTGAAGGCTAGATCTTTGTTGCTAAGAATGGATCCTTTCTAGAGAAGGAATTTCTCTCGAAAGAAGTGAGTGGGTGGAAATTTGAACTTGGTGAGGTAATTGTACCTTCTCTTGAATTGGAAAATAACTCATCAGAGAAATCCGTTCTCGTGATGCCTACACCAACTAGAGAGGAAGCTAATGATGATGATCATGAAACTTCAGATCAAGTTACTACCAAACCTCTTAGGTCAACCAGAGCACGTTCCACACCAGAGTGGTACGGTAATCCTATTCTGGAAGTCGTGTTACTAGACCATGACAAACCTACAAACTATGAGGAAGCGATGATGAGCCCAGATTCCGATAAATGGCTTGAGGCTATGAAATCTAAGATAGGATCCATGTATGAGAACAAAGTGTGGAGTTTGGTGGACTTTCCTGATGATCGGCAAGCCATTGAGAATAAATGATCTTCAAGAGGAAGATGGACGCTGGTGGTAGTGTTACTATCTATAAAGCTTGACTTGTCGCAAAAGGTTTTCAACAAGTTCAAGGTGTTGACTATGATGCGATTTTCTCACTCGTAGCGGTTCTTAAGTCTGTCTGAATCATGTTAGCAATTGCCACATTTTATGAAATCTGGCAAACGGATGTCAACAATTGCATTCCTTAATGGATTTCTTAAATAAGAGTTGTATATGATGCAAGCAGAAGGTTTTGTCGATCCTAAAGGTGCTAACAAAGTGTGCAAACTCCAGCGATCCATCTATGGACTGGTGCAAGCATCTCGGAGTTGGAATATATGCTTTGATGAGGTGATCAAAGCATATGGTTTTTTATACAGACATCTGGTGAAGCCTGCATTTACAAGAAAGTGAGTGGGAGCCTTGTAGCATTTCTGATATTATATGTGAATGACATATTGTTGATCGGGAATGATATAGAATTTTTGGATAGCATAAAAAGGATACTTGAATAAGAATTTTTCAATGGAAGACCTCGGTGAAGCTGCTTATATGTTGGGCATCAAGATCTATAGAGATAGATCAAGATGCTTGATAGGACTTTCACAAATCACATACCTTGATAAAGTTTTGAAGCAGTTCAAAATGGATCAGTCAAAGAAAGGGTTCTTGCCTGTGTTACAAGGTGTGAAGTTGAGTAAGACTCAAAACCCGACCACGACACAATATAGAGAGAGAATGAAATTCATTCCCTATGCCTTGGGCATTGGTTCTAAAAGTATGCCATGCTATGTACCAGACCTGTTGTGTGCCTTGCCATGAGTTTGGCAATGGGGTACAATAATGATCCAGGAGTAGATGACTAGACAACTGTCAAAATTATCCTTAGGTACCTAAAGAGGACCAAGGAAATGGCTATTGGTTATGGAGGTGATAAAGAGTTCGTCATAAAGAGTTACGTCGATGCAAGCTTTGACACCGATCTGGATGACTCTAAGTCTTGATCTGGATACATATTGAAAGTGGGAGCAATTAGCTAGAGTAGCTCCATGCAGAGCATTGTAGACATAGAAATTTGCAAAATACATACAGATCTGAATGTGGCGGACCCATTGACTAAACTTCTCTCACAAGCAAAACATGATCACACCTTAGTGCTCTTTGGGTGCTAATCACATAGCGATGTGAACTAGATTACTGACTCTAGTAAACCCTTTGGGTGTTGGTCACATGGCGATGTCAACTATGGGTGATAAACACATGACGATGTGAATTGGTGTTAAATCACATGGCGATGTGAACTAGATTATTGACTCTAGTGCAAGTGGGAGACTGAAGGAAATATGCCCTAGAGGCAATAATAAAGTTGTTATTTATATTTTATTTTATCATGATAAATGCTTATTATTCATGCTAGAATTGTATTAACTGAAAACTTGATACATGTGTGGATACATAGACAAAACACAGTGTCCCTAGTAAGCCCCTACTAGACTAGCTCGTTAATCAAAGATGGTTAAGTTTCCTAGACATAGACATGTGTTGTCATCTGATGAACGGGATCACATTATTATGAGAATGATGTGATGGACAAGACCCATCCGTTAGCTTAGCATAATGATCCTTAAGTTTTATTGCTATTGCTTTCTTCATGTCAAATACATATTCCTTTAACTATGAGATTATGCAACTCCCGAATACCAGAGGAATACCTTGTGTGCTATCAAACATCACAACATAACTGGGTGATTATAAATATGCTCTACAAGTATCTTCGAAGGTGTTTGTTGGGTTGGCATAGATCGAGATTAGGTTTGTCACTCCGAGTATCAGAGAGGTATCTCTGGGCCCTTTCGGTAATGCACATCATGATAAGCCTTGCAAGCAATGTGACTAATGAGTTACTTGCGGGATGACGCATTACGGAACGAGTAATGAGACTTGCCGGTAACGAGATTGAACTAGGTATGGAGATACCGACGATTGAATCTCGGGCAAGTAACATACCGATGACAAAGGGAATAACGTATGTTGTCATTACGGTACGGCCGATAAAGATCTTCGTAGAATATGTGGGAACCAATATGACAATCCTGGTTCCGTTGTTGGTTATTGACTGGAGAGGTGTCTCGGTCATGTCTACATAGTTCTCGAACCCGTAGGGTCCGCACGCTGAACATTGATGACGATTTTGTATTATATGAGTTATGTGATTTGGTGACCGAACGTTGTTCGGAGTCCCGGATGAGATCATGGACATGACGAGGAGTCTCGAAATGGTCGAGGGGTAAAGATTCATATATCGGACGATGATATTCGGACACCGAAAGTGTTCTGGGGGTACCAGGTGCATACCGGGTCACCGGAAGGGGTTCCGGGCATCCCCCCAGCAACTACATGGGCCTTAATGGGCCAAGAGGGGGATAGACCAGCCCCTAAGGGACTGGTGCGCCCCTCCCATATGGGCTGGCCAAATTGGAGTAGAAAAGGGTAAGGAGGAAAGGAAAAAGGGAATAGGATTCCCCCTTCCCCCTCTTCCCTTCCTATTCTAAATAGGAATAGGAAAGGGGGAGGCTGAATTGGGAGGACCCCAAGTAGGATTCCTCCTACTTGGGGTGCCCCCTTGGCTGCCTCTCCTCCCTTCCAACCTATATATATGAAGGGGGCACCGCTAGAACACACAACAAACATTAGCCGTGTGCGATGCCCCCTCCATAGTTTACGCCTCCAGTCATATTCACGTAGTGTTTAGGCGAAGCCCTGCGCGGATCACTTCACCATCACTGTCACCACGCCGTCGTGCTGACAAAACTCTCCCTCGACACTTTGCTGGATCAAGAGTTCGAGGGACGTCATCAAGCTGAACGTGTGCAGAACTCGGAGGTGTCGTACGTTCGGTGCTTGATCGGTCGGAACGAGAAGAAGTTCGACTACATCAACTGTGTTGTCAAACGCTTCCGCTTTCGGTCTACAAGGGTACATGGACACACTCTCCCCCTCTCATTGCTATGCATCTCCTAGATAGATCTTGCGTGAGCGTAGGAATTTTTGAAATTGCTTGCTACGTCCCCCAACACCTTATCCTTGGATGTGATGTGTGCTCTTCTTACTTGATTTTGTAGGCCCATTTGTTCTTCAAAATTTTCTTGCCCTTGGGTAACTTGACCAACTCAAAAGTATGATTCTTACGTAAGGAATCCATATCTTTTTGCATAGCCTTTTTTCACTCCTTCTTGTGCCCATACTCTGTTGCATATGCAAAGCACTCACGTTCTGAACCGTTACATGATAACACCATGTATTGATCTGAGGGATACCGGCTGGAAGGAATTCGACCCCTATTGGATCATCTGAGTGGATCAGCTGGTGGACTTTCTGGTGTCGGTGCTTCCTACTGATCTGGATCATCAACTTCAGCATCATACTCTTGCTATAGTTGGGGAGCATCTTCTTCACCTTCACAACAATGCATATCATCCAATACATCTTTTACATCTACTTCAACTTGTACTGGAGCTGGAGCTGCAGGAACTGGGTCAGAATCAATCATGTCTTGTTGCAGCTTAGGAGGAACCTACCGCTTTCTCTTAGCAATATCCTCAATTGTTTGGTCTTCTACAACACAACATGATGGCTTCTCACAACTTTCCTGGCTATAGGGCCAAACAGCTTATAGCCAAACTCATCACCTCCATAGTCAATAAAGATGCATTGTCGTGTCCTCGAATCAAGCTTTGACCTTTCATCTTGAGGAATATGAAGAAAGGCCTTGCACCCAAAAACATTCAGGTGGTCATATGAGACGTCTTGGCATACCACACCATGTTAGGAACATCTCCCTACAAAGGATAACTTGGTGAGAGATTAATAATATAAACTATAGTCCTTAAAGCCTCACCCCAAAAGTGTTTACATAACTTTGCACTTGGAAACAAGCATCTAAATCTCTCAACAATTGCCATGTCATCATGTCAGCAAGACCATTCAGATGTGGTGTCTTCGAGGGAGTAAATTGATGTCTAAACCCTTGCTGCTTGAAATATGCATCAAATGGCCTAATGTACTCTCCTTCATTATCAGTGTGAATGCACTTGATCTTCTTCTTAGTTTCTCTATCTACTAAGGCTTGAAATTGCTTGAATATGCCTAGTACTTGATCTTTAGTCCTCAAAGTGTAGGCCCAAATTGTCCTGGAAAAGTCATCAATTAAAATCACAAAGTAGTTAGCACCACCATGAGATCTTACCAAAATTTTGCAAACATCGGAATGTATCAAGTCCAACATCTCA
Source organism: Triticum dicoccoides (assembly GCF_002162155.2). NCBI lineage: Eukaryota > Viridiplantae > Streptophyta > Magnoliopsida > Poales > Poaceae > Triticum > Triticum dicoccoides. The sequence goes on from NC_041382.1 coordinate 23,713,845, forward strand.
GGTTTCTTGTGAGGAGGTAGACTCTTGAAGGCAACACTGTATTGCTTCCCTACTAAACAATCTGACCATTTCTTGATGTATCAAGTCCAAGCCGCCGCACCTGGGTCGTCTGCTCACTTTTTCACCAGCTATCCCGTCCCGGACAACCAGTCGGAAGCGGCTGCGGAAACCATCCGACAGGCTGACAAGATGATTGAGCAGGTGAAGACGGTGCATGAAAACAGCCAGGCTGCCTACGATGCCAGTGCTGCTCTTCAGGCCAATGTCCAGGTGAGTAGACTTTCCGACTGTTTTTGCTCTATGAGGAAATGTTACTCGAAAAATCTTCTTCTACACAATCTCCTGTTGTTTGCGTTGACTTAGAGCACACGCTGGGTGTTTTGTTGTTTTTGGTAATTTCGCTCTTCCACTCGGCCTGGGCGAGTGGGATCAGAACCGGTGGGGGCACGCTAAGTGCACCCACTAGGTGTAGTCCCCGAGACCGCGGTCGACTGCTGGCAGTCGACTAGGGTCTGATTTCTACTTTCCTTTCTTTTTCACTCCTTACACTCGAATCAGGCGGACCGGTCGAGTTGGATCCGAACCAGTGGGGGCACGCCAAGTGCACCCACTGGGTGTAGTCCCCGAGACCGCAGTTGACTGCTGGCAGTCGGCTGTGGTCTGAACACCTTTTTTTGACTTGGTCTGGGCGGACCGGACAAGTTGAGTCTTAGTCAGCTGGGGCACGCCAAGTGCACCCGCCGGGTGTAGCCCCTGAGACCGCAGTCGACTGTGTGCAGTCGGTTGGGGTCTAAGCGAACTTCTTTAGGTTTTATTCACTCGGAAGTAAACAACCTTTGATCTTATCGACTGATCCGTCTTTTTCCTTCTGTAGAAGTCGTGTACTCTTATTTCTAAGTTTGGTGAACTTTAGGAGAAGCAGAGGCAACTCAACCTCGACTTGGAATTAGCCCAGCAGAATTTGAAGAAAGCTCAAGACGAAGCCGCTGGTATGGAAGGTAACTGACTGTCGACTGACTTTCAATATATTTCTTTGATCTCTTCTTTGATTCGATTGTTTATTTTGCAGATAAAATGAAGTTGGCTCTGGAGAAGAAGTACTCGGACCTCGCCGCCGCGCAAAAAGCAGCCCAAGATAAAACTGCTCTCGCAGACCAGAAGCTTGCTTCAATCGGAACGCTGGAAGGGGAGGTGAACAAACTGAAATCTTGTCTTAATGAAGCTAACCGCGAAGTGACCAGTCTAAAGAAGGACAAGGTCATCCTGAATGAAAAGATGGATTCTGCGATCCGCAAGAGGAATGACACGGAAGCTTATCTGAGGACTCTTTCCAAGAAGCTCTATCTCACGCTGGAAGGTATTTCTTCTAAACCGACTGTGTTGATGCTTGCGATCGGATCTTGCTCGGTCGATTCACTAATTTTTGGCTGCAGAATTCTGCCAAGACTTCGAAGAGGAAACTGGAAGGGTTGAGATGGGTCTGGACCCTATCGCTTCTCCAGTCTGCGACGAAACTGCAATGAACGTGCTCCGACTGGAGTCCCGTATCGCCAGCGCCACAAGCTACCTCGTGCGCCTGAAGGAGGTAGTGTCCCGAATCGACTCATCGCTTTGGCCGAGGGCGACACTCCAAAATGACCTGGAATCCCTGATGACTCGACTGAATGAGATCCCTGACCGAGTGCAAGAATGGAAGAAATCCTCCGCCCGGTGTGGTGCTGATGTGGCGATGTCCTTGGTGCGAGTCCATTGCAAGGAGGCTCGTGAAGACAAGTTGGCTGCGATCAAAGTCGCTAACACCAAAAAGCATGACTTCCAGTCCTTCATGGAGACTTTCATTGCTGTCGCAACTCAGATCGCTGATGGGATCGATCTGGACTCATTTGTGGAGCCTGCCAGCCCTCCTCCGGACGAGTGAACAAACTTATGAAACTTGAATGTGCTTTAAATTTGCCTCGGAATGCCGAGTGATTGCTGTAACCATTGAACTCCTTCGGGCTTGGTGCCGAGTACTTTTGATTTGCTGCTTGGAACTTTTAGGATTTATCTGAATTTGGTTTATCTCCGAATGTGCCTGCGTTTGCCTTCGAATGGACTTTGCTCACTGCTCCGCACGCTTTGTCTTCCTTGCGGATAGGGATGGAGCGGACGTTGTACTTGTGCCATAGCTCCGAAGGAGAAGGTTGTAGTCAATCTGCACTTCGTCGTCCTTGCGGATAGGGATGGAGTGTATGTTGTACTTGTGTCGTAGCTCCAAAGGAGAAGGTTGCAGTCGACCTGCACCTCGTCGTCCTTGCGGATAGGGGTGGAGCGTACATTGTACTTGTGTCGTAGCTCCGAAGGAGAAGGTTGCAGTCGACCTGCACCTCGTCGCCCTTGCGGATAGGGATGGAGCGTACATTGTAATTGTGCCGTAGCTCCTAAGGAGAAGGTTGCGGTCGACCTGCACCTCATCGTGGTATGTTTCGGACTTAGGTGAGTAATGGACTGCAGCTAAGACCCCCGAGTGGGAGGACTGCCCTCCACTCGGTAAGATTTTTTCAAACTTAGGCGAGTACTGGACTGCAGCTAAGTCTCCTAGTGGGAGAACTTGGGAAAGTACTAGGCTGCAGCTAAGCCCCCGAGTGGGAGGATTGCTCTCCACTCGGTAGGATTTTTTCAAACTTAGGCGAGTACTGGACTGCAGCTAAGCCTCCTAGTGAGAGAACTTAGGCGAGTACTGGACTGCAGCTAAGCCCCCGAGTGGGAGGATTGTTCTCCACTCGGTAGGATCTTTTCAAACTTAGGCGAGTATTGGACT
>NC_041382.1:23717300-23761512 GCF_002162155.2 Triticum dicoccoides
CCTAGTGAGAGAACTTAGGCGAGTACTGGACTGCAGCTAAGCCTCCGAGTGGGAGGATTGTTCTCTACTCGGTAGGATTTTTTCAAACTTAGGCAAGTACTGGACTGCAGCTAATCCTCCTAGTGGGAGGACTTAGGCGAGTACTGGACTGCAGCTAAGCCCCCAAGTGGGAGGATTGCTCTCCACTCGGTAGGATTTTCTTTCGAACTTAGGCGAGTACTGGACTGCAGCTAAGCCTCCTAGTGGGAGAACTTAGGCAAGTACTGGACTGCAGCTAAGCCCTCGAGTGGGAGGATTGCTCTCCACTCGGTAGGATTTTCTTTCGAACTTAGGCGAAACGGATTCGCGACTAAGCCCACCCACTGGGGGATTTCAGAAGTAAATAAGAACACAACAATCGAATGATAGGACCTTAAGCTCTTGTCTTTGATAAACAAATTACAATGGTGTTCCTTATTACATTTTATTCAAATGAGTGCTTAAGTATAAAAGGGGCAGAGCAGCTCCGCGTTCCAAGCCCGTGGCTCGTCTTTTTGATGCTCAATACTATAAAGATGGTATGCTCTGTTGTGGAGAACTTTGGTGATGATGAAGGGGCCCTCCCAAGTCGGGGCAAGCTTGTGTGGTTTTTGTTGATCCACTCGAAGAACCAGGTCTCTTTCTTGAAAGGCTCGACCCCTCACATTTCTGGCGTGGAATCGACGCAAGTCTTGCTGATAAATGGTTGACCGGATCAAGGCCATCTCTCTTTCCTCCTCTAAGAGATCGACTGAATCTTGTCGGGCCTGCTCTACTTCCTCTTCGGAGAAGAGCTCGACTCGGGGTGCGTTGTGGAGCAGGTCACTTGGCAGAACAGCTTCGGCTCCATAGACTAAGAAGAAAGGAGTTCGTCCGGTCGACTGATTAGGAGTTGTCCTTAAACCCTGCAGAACTGATGGAAGTTCATCAACCCAAGCGTCTGCTGCGTGTTTGAGATCATGCATCAGTCGGGGTTTTGAGTCCTTTGAGAATTAGGCCATTGGCTCTTTCTGCTTGTCCGTTCGACTGCGGGTGAGCGACTGAAGCGTAGTCGACTCGAGTGCCCTAAGACGCGCAGAAAGCTCTGAACTCATCGGAATCGAAGTTCGACCCATTGTCCGTGATGATGCTGTGTGGGACTCCATATCTGAATGTCAATTCTCTGATAAAACTGACAGTGGTGCTAGCATCAAGGTTCTTGATAGGTTTAGCTTCGATCCATTTGGTAAACTTGTCGACTGTAACGAGCACATGAGTGAAGCCGCTCCTGCCGGTTCTCAACGGTCCAACCATATCCAGTCCCCGAACAGCAAAGGGCCAGATGAGGGGGTGGTCTTCAGGGCTGACGCTGGCTTGTGAGACATGTCTGAGTAAAACTGGCAGCCTTCACATCTGTCGACTATATCTTTCGCCATTTCATTTGCTCGTGGCCAATAGAATCCAGCTCGGTATGCTTTAGCCACGATGGCCCGAGAAGATGCATGATGACCACAGGTCCCCGAGTGGATGTCATTGAGGATCATTCGACCTTCTTCTGGTGTTATGCATTTCTGACCGACTCCAGTCACGCTTTCCCTGAACAGTTGTCCTCTTAGCACAGTAAAGGCCTTGGATCGACAGACGATCTATCGAGCCTCTTCTTCATCCTCTGGGAGTTCTTTCCTGAGGATGTACGCAATGTAGGGCACTGTCCAGTCGGGAGTAATGGCCAGAACCTCCACGATCAGGTCAACCACAGCTGGGACCTCGATCAGTAAAAGGATCTTCCTGAACTATCGGCGAGTGAATATGCTCCAAAAACACATTGCTGGGAATGGCTTCTCTCTTGGAACCTATTTTTGCCAAGTCATCGGCTGCTTGATTTTTCAGCCGGGGTATGTGGTGGAGTTCTAACCCCTCAAACTTCTTCTCAAGCTTTCTCACCGCGTTGTAGTAACCACTCATGGCTGGGCTTCTGACGTCCCACTCCTTCATCACTTGATTAACTACCAAATTGGAGTCGCCATAGACCATGAGGCGACGGACGCCGAGTGAGATGGCTATGCGCAACCCATACAGGAGTGCTTCATATTCTACTTCATTGTTGGAGGAATCAAAGTGAATCTGGAGGACATATCTGAGCTTGTCTCCTCGGGGGGATACCAGAACTACCCCGGCACCAGAACAATTCAGCATTTTGGATCCGTCAAAGAACATGGTCCAGTGCTCTGAATGAACTTGAGTCGGCAGTTGCTGTTCGATCCACTCGGCGAGGAAATCTGCTATTGCTTGGGACTTGATAGTTTTCTTTGCCTCAAACTTGATATCCAAGAGAAGGAGTTCAATCGCCCATTTTGCCACTCGACCAGTTGCATCTCTGTTATGCAGAATCTCTGACAATGGAGCGTCGCTGACGACTGTAACAGAGTGATCCGAGAAATAGTGTGCAACCTTCTTCGTGGTCATGTAAATCCCATAGACAAGTTTCTGATAATGAGGATATCTCTGCTTTGATGGGGTCGGGACTTCAGAAATATAATAAACTGGGTGTTGAACTTTATAAGCTTTTCCTTCTTCTTCCTGCTCGACCGTAAGTACTGTACTGACGACTTGTCCAGTGGTTGCTATATAAAGCAGTAGAGGCTCTTTGCTGATTGGAGCAGCAAGCACCGGCTGGGTGGAAATCAGGGCTTTTAGCTCTGCAAACGCTGCACCAGCTTCTGGGGTCCACTTGAACTTATCTGATTTCTTCATCAGTCGGTAAAGAGGTAGCGCCTTTTCACCGAGGCGAGAAATGAATCGACTTAGGGCGGCCAAGCAACCAGTAAGCTTTTGGACATCATGCACACGCACAGGGCGTTTCATTCGGAGTATGGCGCCTACTTTCTCTGGGTTAGCATCGATTCCTCGTTCAGAAACGAGGAAACCGAGTAACTTTCCGCCTGGAACTCCAAAAGTTTCAGCAAGGTCAGTCAGTAGGACGGAATCTTTACATGACTTGACCACAATGTCATCCATGTATGCTTCCACATTCCAACTGATTTGAGTGAGCAGGCACTTCTGAATCATCCGCATGAATGTGGCTCCGGCATTCTTCAAACCAAATGGCATTGTGACATAACAGAAGCACCCAAACGGGGTGATAAAAGCTGTCTTTATCTCATCGGGTCCGTACAGACGGATCTGGTGGTACCCGGAGTAGGCGTCCAAAAAGGACAAACGCTCGCATCCTGCAGTCGAGTCGACTATCTGATCGATGCGAGGGAGAGGAAAGTGATCTTTCGGGTAGGCCCGATTGATATGCTTGAAATCAATGCACATGTGAAGTGAGTTGTCTTTCTTTGGGACCATGACAACATTGGCTAACCACTCGGAGTGGTAAATCTCTCAGATAAACTCAGCTGCCAAAAGCCGAGCCACCTCTTCACTGATTGCCTTTCTTTTCTGGACGGCGGACCGTCGAAGATGCTCTTTGACTGGTTTCACCTTCGGGTTGACTCACAAACGATGCTCAGCCAGTCCCCTGGGAATAGCCGGCATGTCAGAAGGCTTCCATGCAAAGATGTCCCAGTTCTCATGGAGGAACCGGATGAGCTCTTCTTCCTATTTGGAGTTGAGTGAGGTTGAAATGTGAGTCGGAGTAGCATTGGGATCTGTCGGGTGAATGTGAATCGACTTCGTTTCACCAGACGACTGGAATGCTAAATCTGTGGCTGGCTTCTTGGCTCGCAGCAAGTCACTCGGATCTGCATTTTTCTGGTATTCTTGCAATTCTACCACGGCCATCTGGGCATCAGCGATCTTTGAGCCCTTCTGGAAGCACTCTTTTGCCTTCTTCCGATTACCAGAGATAGTGATCACTCCTCTGGGACTAGGCATCTTCAGTTTGAGGTACACGTAACATGGTTGAGCCATAAATCGTGCATAAGCTGGCCTGCCCAGAATTGCATGATAAGCACTCTGGAAATCCACAACTTCAAACGTCAACTTTTCTTTGCGGTAATTTTTGGAATCACCAAAAACCACGTCGAGTGCAATCTGACCGAGGGATGCAGCCTTCTTGCCTGGAATGACCCCATGGAAACTCATATGGCTTTCACTGAGTCTGGACATGGGAATGCCCATTCCCTTCAACGTCTCTGCATACAGTATGTTCAGGCCACTGCCACCGTCCATCAGGACCTTTGTCAGTCGAGTGCCTTCGACCACTGGGTCGACCACCAGTGCTTGCCTCCCAGTGGTGGCAATGTGCGCTGGATGGTCAAACTGGTCGAATGTAATGGCAGTCTATGACCACTTCAAGTAACTGGGTGTCACCGAAGCGACCATGTTCACTTCCCGGTTGATGACTTTCAATCAACTTTTGCTCTCAACGTCAGCAAAAATCATCAGAGTGGAATTCACATGGGGATAACCATCATCATCCTCTCCCTCATCCTCAGACTTGTCTGCTTCCTTCTCCTTTTCCTTGGGTTGTTTCTCTCGGAACTGCTGGATTAGGAGCCGACACTGCTGAGTGGTGTGCTTTGGGTAAATGAAATCACCTTATTCATCTTTTTTGGTGTGGATATGGCACGGCAGATCCAACACGTCATTTCCATCTTGATCTTTTACTTTCTTGGGGTTCCACGGCCCTTTGGGCTTCCCCTTGAACTTTCCTTGAACCACAGCCAAGGCTTCACCCGGAGCAGCTAGCTCGGCCTTGCACTTCTGTTTTCCACAGGAGTTTCCTCCTCCGGCTTCGTGGGCGATTGCTTTGTGCTTGCCACTCCGGAGTCGCTCTTCTTCTTCACCATTGGCATACTTGGTGGCAATTTCCATCATCCGAGCCAGAGTCATATTTCCTGTCCGGCCGAATTTCATATTCAACTCTCGATACCTGACTCCTTCCTTAAAGGCACAAATTGCCTGATGATCCGACACATCTTCTACCATGTGGTGTAGGGTGATCCATCTCTGGATATAATCCCTCAAAGTTTCATTCGGTTTCTGAACACAACACTGTAATTCTGTCAAACCTGCCGGCCGTTTGCCAGTGCCCTCGAATGTTCTGACAAACACTCGGGCGAGATCTTCCCAAGTATAGATGCTGCCAGGCGCTAACTGATTCAGCCATGCTCTAGCCGAACCCTCCAACATCAGAGGAAGGTGTTTCATGGCCACTTCATCATTGCCGCCACCAATCTGGACAGTCACTCGGTAGTCTTCAAGCCAAGTGTCAGGCTTGGACTCTCCGGTGAACTTACTGACTCCAGATGCCAACCTGAAGTTGGGGGGAATCACCGCAGCCCTGATAGCTCTGCTGAAGCACTCTGGACCAGAAACATGCACCCTGTTGCTAGTTTGCAGATCTCTGTCATGGCCCTCTCGGTGAGCTCTGTTTCTGTCGACCAAGCCCTGCATGAGAATAGATCTCGCATCAAAGCCTGGCTCCCTAGGGTCGACTGGAATACCTCGTCCGACACTATGAGGGCGTCTGTCTTCATGTGGCCGAGGCACGTATGACCCACTCCTTGGAGGAGGCGTGGGCACTCGACGGTGATCATCGCGATCGGCACGGCGATCATACTGCTCTTGGTTTCTGTACTGATCACGCTGATCTCCACGTCCCTCACGCCTCGGGGGCGATCTTGGGCTATGGGCCAACTGAACTGTGTCTGCGACCACGGATCTGCTATGGGTCCTATTCCGCGACTGAGATACGACCGTATTCTACTCTCCCGCTGCCCAGAGCAAGGCTCTGATCTGCACCAGACCTCGGCCAGCTTCTGATTGGGAAGGTTGGATCGACTCTGCTATCCAGGCAGCAGCTGCTAGATTCTGGATCGGTGTTCGGTATACCTGAGTCGGAGGTGGAAAAGGATGGCGTCGACTGGAATCAGGAGCTCGTTGTCGAGCGCGGTCGTCGAGTGCGCGCTGGAGGTTCTCCAGTCGAGTGCGCTCAGCCAGGTTGGCCAAGCGCGCCTGCTCCAAGGTCTGGGCCTCTGGGGTTTCTCCAACTATAGGAGTATGCAATGCATCCATGTTCCGGCGGCGAAGTTCCTCCCTCTGCTACGAGGAGATGTGTTGGGGGCGGTACTCCTCGTGAATGCGCGACGGATCGCCGTTCCCGTCGCCTCTGTCTTCATGGTTGAAGCCAGGAGGGCTGCGTGGTCCATTGACCATCAATGCTTCCTCCGTCGGGTCGCTGTTGTCGCACTCGGATGCGGTCTCTATGGAGCCAGTCGACAGATCGAACAGGCCGTAGAGAGTTTTGTCGGGCTCGATCACCACGACTTGAGGGGTGGCCGACTGGCGGGCCACCGCATGCTTCACCCACCGCTGAAGCCTCGAACGACCGAAGCATTTGCTCCGGCGGGCCGCAGGAAGGGGGAAAGCTGCTGGAGTCAACTGATACTGGGTCGACGGTTGCCGCAGGAGGACGCCGCGGACGCACGCGCGAAAGTGCGTCGCCCCGCGGGCGGGGAGCACGTCGGCGTCGAGTGGTGCCTCCTAAAGCCAAGCGGAGTCGTGGCGACAAACACGAGCGCGCTGAGACGGATCTCACGGCCCTCAGCCAAACCTCCGCCTAGAACCATGATGAAGGGGATTGGAAAAATTGCAATTTCTCCAACAAGTCATTAAGACACCTGCCCCAGGGTGGGCGCCAACTGTCGTGGTTCTAAGACTGACAGTAGAATAGGGGTAGGAATGTAGAGGCAAGATCCCAGCTTTGGAGGAGTTGTACACACGAGTTCTACGAGTTCAGGCCCTTCTCGGAGGAAGTAACAGCCCTACGTCTCGGAGCCCGGAGGCGGTCGACTGGATATATGCGTGTGAATTACAGAAAGTGCGAACCCTTGTCCCAGAGGAGGGGGTGGATTATATAGAGTACGCCAGGACCCCAGCTCCCCTCCGTTACACAAGGTTCAATGCTCATAAAGGAGGGGCGTTGCTGGTAACGTCTGCAGTAAAGTGTTGTAAGTGCCCATAAAGCTATGGTTTAAGTCCTGACCGTTGCAGAGTGGAGAGTTTCTCATCTTCTGGTGGTCGAGTGTCTTAAAGGTGGTCGAGTGAGCACATCTTCACGGTCGAGTGGATGATGGTTTCTCTTCGACTGCTTCTGATTCTTTGTAGAGATGCCCTTGGGGAGGGTATGTTGGACAGATCCATGACCCTACCCTAAGTACATAGCTTCATCAAGACCCAAACCTGAAACTGAGTGCTTCTACTGCAAAGGAAATGGTCACTGGAAGCGGAACTGCTCCAAAAAAACTTGGCGGATAAGAAGGATGCCAAAGTGAACAAAGGTATATTTTATATACATGTTATTGATGTGTACTTTACTAGTGTTCATAGTAGCCCCTGGGTATTTGATATCGGTTCAGTTGCTAAGATTTGTAACTCGAAACAAGAGTTGCAAAATGAATAGATACTAGTTAAGGGCGAGGTGACGATGTGTGTTGGAAGTGATTCCAAGGTTGATAAGGTCACCATCGCACACTCCCTCTACCTTCAGGACTGGTGTTGGACCTAAACTAAATGTTATTTGGTGTTTGAGTTGAGCATGAATATGATTGGATCATGTTTGTTGCGATACGGTCATTCATTTAAGTCAGAGAATAATTGTTGTTCTGTTTACATGAATAAAACCTTCTATGGTCATACACTCAATATAAATGGTTTATTGAATCTTGATCGTAGTGATACACATATTCATAATATTGATGCCAAAAGATGCAAAGTTGATAATGATAGTGCAACATATTTGTGGCACTGCCGTTTAGGTCATATTGGTGTAAAGCGCATGAAGAAACTCCATGCGGATGGACTTTTGGAATCACTTGATTATGAATCATTTGATGCTTGCGAACCATGCCTCATGGGCAGGATGACTAAGACTTCATTCTCCGGAACAATGGAGCGGGTCGCCGACTTATTCGAAATAATACATACCGATGTATGTGGTCCGGTGAGTCTTGAGGCTCGTGACGAGTATCATTATTTTCTGACCTTCACAGATGATTTGAGCAGATATGGGTATATCTGCTTAATGAAACACAAGTTTGAAATATTTGAAAAGTTCAAAGAATTTCAGAGTGAAGTGAAGAATCATCGTAATAAGAAAATAAAGTTTCTACGATCTGATCGAGGAGGCGAATATTTGAGTTGCGAGTTTGGCCTTCATTTAAAACAATGTGGAATAGTTTCACAACTCACGCCACTTGGAACACCATAGTGTAATGGTGTGTCCGAATGTCGTAACCATACTTTATTAGATATGGTGCGATCTATGATGTCTCTTACCGATTTACAACTATCGTTTTGGGGTTATGCATTAGAGACAGTTGCATTCACGTTAAATAGGGCACCATCTAAATCCGTTGAGACGACACCGTATGAATTGTGGTTTGGCAAGAAACCTAAGTTGTCGTTTCTTAAAGTTTGGGGTTGTGATGCTTATGTGAAAAAGCTTCAGCCTGGTAAGCTCGAACCCAAATCGGAGAAATATGTCTTCATAGGATACCCAAAAGAAACCGTTGGGTACACCTTCTATCATAGATCTGAAGGCAAGATCTTTGTTGCTAAGAATGGATCCTTTCTAGAGAAGGAGTTTCTCTCGAAAGAAGTGAGTGGGTGGAAAGTAGAACTTGATGAGGTAATTGTACCTTCTCTTGAATTGGAAAATAACTCATCAGAGAAATCCGTTCTCGTGATGCCTACACCAACTAGAGAGGAAGCTAATGATGATGATCATGAAACTTCAGATCAAGTTACTACCAAACCTCTTAGGTCAACCAGAGCACGTTCCACACCAGAGTGGTACGGTAATCCTATTCTGGAAGTCGTGTTACTAGACCATGACAAACCTACAAACTATGAGGAAGCAATGATGAGCCCAGATTCCGATAAATGGCTTGAGGCTATGAAATCTAAGATAGGATCCATGTATGAGAACAAAGTGTGGAGTTTGGTGGACTTTCCTGATGATCGGCAAGCCATTGAGAATAAATGGATCTTCAAGAGGAAGATGGACGCTGGTGGTAGTGTTACTATCTATAAAGCTTGACTTGTCGCAAAAGGTTTTCAACAAGTTCAAGGTGTTGACTATGATGCGATTTTCTCACTCGTAGCGGTTCTTAAGTCTGTCTGAATCATGTTAGCAATTGCCACATTTTATGAAATCTGGCAAACGGATGTCAACAACTGCATTCCTTAATGGATTTCTTAAATAAGAGTTGTATATGATGCAACCAGAAGGTTTTGTCGATCCTAAAGGTGCTAACAAAGTGTGCAAACTCCAGCGATCCATCTATGGACTGGTGCAAGCATCTCGGAGTTGGAATATATGCTTTGATGAGGTGATCAAAGCATATAGTTTTTTATACAGACATCTGGTGAAGCCTGCATTTACAAGAAAGTGAGTGGGAGCCTTGTAGCATTTCTGATATTATATGTGAATGACATATTGTTGATCGAGAATGATATAGAATTTCTGGATAGCATAAAAAGGATACTTGAATAAGAATTTTTCAATGAAAGACCTCGGTGAAGCTGCTTATATGTTGGGCATCAAGATCTATAGAGATAGATCAAGATGCTTGATAGGACTTTCACAAATCACATACCTTGATAAAGTTTTGAAGCAGTTCAAAATGGATCAGTCAAAGAAAGGGTTCTTGCCTGTGTTACAAGGTGTGAAGTTGAGTAAGACTCAAAACCCGACCACGACACAATATAGAGAGAGAATGAAATTCATTCCCTATGCCTCGGGCATAGGTTCTAAAAGTATGCCATGCTATGTACCAGACCTGTTGTGTGCCTTGCCATGAGTTTGGCAATGGGGTACAATAATGATCCAGGAATAGATGACTAGACAACTGTCAAAATTATCCTTAGGTACCTAAAGAGGACCAAGGAAATGGCTATTGGTTATGGAGGTGATAAAGAGTTCGTCATAAAGAGTTACGTCGATGCAAGCTTTGACACCGATCTGGATGACTCTGAGTCTTGATCTGGATACATATTGAAAGTGGGAGCAATTAGCTAGAGTAGCTCCATGCAGAGCATTGTAGACATAGAAATTTGCAAAATACATACGGAACTGAATGTGGCGGACCCATTGACTAAACTTCTCTCACAAGCAAAACATGATCACACCTTAGTGCTCTTTGGGTGCTAATCACATAGCGATGTGAACTAGATTACTGACTCTAGTAAACCCTTTGGGTGTTGGTCACATGGCGATGTGAACTATGGGTGATAAACACATGACGATGTGAATTGGTGTTAAATCACATGGCGATGTGAACTAGATTATTGACTCTAGTGCAAGTGGGAGAATAAAGGAAATATGCCCTAGAGGCAATAATAAAGTTGTTATTTATATTTCCTTTTATCATGATAAATGCTTATTATTCATGCTAGAATTGTATTAACTGGAAACTTGATACATGTGTGGATACATAGACAAAACACAGTGTCCCTAGTAAGCCCCTACTAGACTAGCTCGTTAATCAAAGATGGTTAAGTTTCCTAGACATAGACATGTGTTGTCATTTGATGAACGGGATCACATTATTAGGAGAATGATGTGATGGACAAGACCCATCCGTTAGCTTAGCATAATGATCCTTAAGTTTTATTGCTATTGCTTTCTTCATGTCAAATACATATTCCTTTAACTATGAGATTATGCAACTCCCGAATACCAGAGGAATACCTTGTGTGCTATCAAACATCACAATATAACTTGGTGATTATAAATATGCTCTACAGGTATCTTCGAAGGTGTTTGTTGGGTTGGCATAGATCGAGATTAGGATTTGTCACTCCGAGTATCAGAGAGGTATCTCTGGGCCCTCTCGGTAATGCACATCATGATAAGCCTTGAAAGCAATGTGACTAATGAGTTACTTGCGGGATGACGCATTACGGAACGAGTAATGAGACTTGACGGTAACGAGATTGAACTAGGTATGGAGATACCGACGATTGAATCTCGGGCAAGTAACATACCGATGACAAAGGGAATAACGTATGTTGTCATTACGGTACAGCCGATAAAGATCTTCGTAGAATATGTGGGAACCAATATGACAATCCTGGTTCCGTTGTTGGTTATTGACCGGAGAGGTGTCTCGGTCATGTCTACATAGTTCTCGAACCCGTAGGGTCCGCATGCTGAACATTTGATGATGATTTTGTATTATATGAGTTATGTGATTTGGTGACCGAATGTTGTTCGGAGTCCCGGATGAGATCACGGACATGACGAGGAGTCTCGAAATGGTCGAGGGGTAAAGATTCATATATTGGACGATGATATTCGGACACCGAAAGTGTTCTGGGGGTACCGGGTGCATACCGGGTCACCGGAAGGGGTTCCGGGCATCCCCCCGGCAACTACATGGGCCTTAATGGGCCAAGAGGGGGATAGACCAGCCCCTAAGGGACTGGTGCGCCCCTCCCATATGGGCTGGCCAAATTGGAGTAGAAAAGGGTAAGGAGGAAAGGAAAAAGGAATAGGATTCCCCCTCCCCCCTCTTCCCTTCCTACTCTGAATAGGAATAGGAAAGGGGGAGGCCGAATTGGGAGGACCCCAAGTAGGATTCCTCCTACTTGGGGTGCCCCCTTGGCTGCCTCTCCTCCCTTCCAACCTATATATATGAAGGGGGCACCGCTAGAACACACAACAAACATTGTTAGCCGTGTGCGACGCCCCCTCCATAGTTTACGCCTCCAGTCATATTCACGTAGTGTTTAGGCGAAGCCCTGCATGGATCACTTCACCATCACTGTCACCACGCCGTTGTGCTGACGAAACTCTCCCTCGACACTTTGCTGGATCAAGAGTTCGAGGGACGTCATCAAGCTGAACGTGGGCAGAACTTGGAGGTGTCGTACGTTCGGTGCTTGATCGGTCGGAACGAGAAGAAGTTCGACTACATCAACTGTGTTGTCAAACGCTTCCGCTTTCGGTCTACGAGGGTACATGGACACACTCTCCCCCTCTCATTGCTATGCATCTCCTAGATAGATCTTGCGTGAGCGTAGGAATTTTTGAAATTGCTTGCTACGTCCCCCAACACCTTATCCTTGGATGTGATGTGTGCTCTTCTTGCTTGATTTTGTAGGCCCATTTGTTCTTCAAAATTTTCTTGCCCTTGGGTAACTTGACCAACTCAGGAGTATGATTCTTATGTAAGGAATCCATCTCTTTTTGCATAGCCTTTTTTCGCTCCTTCTTGTGCCCATACTCTGTTGCATATGCAAAGCACTCACGTTCTGAACCGTTACATGATAACACCATGTATTGATCTGAGGGATACCGGCTGGAAGGAATTCGACCCCTATTGGATCATCTGAGTGGATTAGCTGGTGGACTTTCTGGTGTCGGTGCTTCCTACTGATCTGGATCATCAACTTCAGCATCATACTCTTGCTACAGTTGGGGAGCATCTTCTTCACCTTCACAACAATGCATATCATCCAATACATCTTTTACATCTACTTCAACTTGTACTGGAGCTAGAGCTGCAGGAACTGGGTTAGAATCAATCATGTCTTGTTGCAGCTTAGGAGGAACCTACCGCTTTCTCTTAGCAATATCCTCAATTGTTTGGTCTTCTACAACACAACATGATGGCTTCTCACAACTTTCCTGGCTATAGGGCCAAACAGCTTATAGCCAAACTCATCACCTCCATAGTCAATAAAGATGCATTGTCGTCTCCTCGAATCAAGCTTTGACCTTTCATCTTGAGGAATATGAAGAAAGGCCTTGCACCCAAAAACATTCAGGTGGTCATATGAGACGTCTTGTCATACCACACCATGTTAGGAACATCTCCCTACAAAGGATAACTTGGTGAGAGATTAATAATATAAACTATAGTCCTTAAAGCCTCACCCCAAAAGTTTTTACATAACTTTGCACTTGAAAACAAGCATCTAAATCTCTCAACAATTGCCATGTCATCATGTCAGCAAGACCATTCAGATGTGGTGTCTTCGAGGGAGTAAATTGATGCCTAAACCCTTGCTGCTTGAAATATGCATCAAATGGCCTAATGTACTCTCCTTTATTATCAGTGTGAATGCACTTGATCTTCTTCTTAGTTTCTCTATCTACTAAGGCTTGAAATTGCTTGAATATGCCTAGTACTTGATCTTTAGTCGTCAAAGTGTGGGCCCAGTCCTGGAAAAGTCCTCAATTAAAATCACAAAGTAGTTAGCACCACCATGAGATCTTACCAAAATTTTGCAAACATCGGAATGTATCAAGTCCAACATCTCAGGTTTCTTGTGAGGAGGTAGACTCTTGAAGGCAACACTATATTGCTTCCCTACTAAACAATCTGACCATTTCTTGATGTGAACACCTTTCAAGAAAATATTCTTCACTAGCACTATCATCTCCTTCTCACTCATGTTCCCTAGTTTCTTGTGCCATAGAGCACAATGATCATATTTCTCTAGTGCATTGATAGTAGAACTAAATATGTTATCATGAACATGATACAAAATTGAGACCATCTTTTCTCTTGCAACAACCGTGTTTCCTTTGGTGGGCTTGTAGAAAACTGCACAGGTAATCATCTCCATCAAGCAAACCAATGGAGATAATATTGAGACGAGGTGCCTCAACATGCCTCACAGATTTGGGGACTAACTTTGTACCATTTGTGATATCCAAATGTACATGCCCTTTTCAAGTGATGGTTGTTGTATCCTTGTTTCCCATCTTCACAACACCAAAACCACCTGATGTATAGTTGGTGAAGATCTCTCTGTGAGACGTAGCATAAATGGTAGCACCGGTGTCCAGTATCCAAATCACCTTGTCACCATCCACAAGGTTGACGGTTTCATCAGAAATAATAGTAGTCTATCCTCAATAGTGGAACCAAATCTGCCCTCATTTTCTTCATGCATAAAAAGCATGATGTCCTCAATTAATGAAGTAACTCGGTTGCCCTCTATGTCACTATCACTGTTTGCTGGTTCTAGTCTTGCTTCTTCTTCTTCTTTTGTATTTCTTCCACTTGCCACATTGCCATTTAATGTGACCCTTCTGATGGCAGTGATGTTACTCATAATCAGCATACTTGCCACTTGATTTGCTCCTACCTCTTTTTGTATCATTACCTGGACCTCTGCTCTTGCTTATCCCCCTGGACTGAGTGACCAACACATCTAAATGTGAAGAAGAATTAGCTTCAGCCACCTTTTTTGCCTCTTCCTTTAGTACCCTCATATTTACAAGATTCCAAGTGACAAATCCATTTGGTGCTGAATTGCAAACCGTGGCATTAAAGGTATCCCAGTTGTCCGGTAATGAGCCTAGTAGTAGCAAGGCTCTCACTTCATCTTCAAATCTAATTCACATTGAAGAAAGTTGAATTATAATGCCTTGGAATGTATTCACATGATCTGCAATTAGAATGCCCTCTTTGCACCTCAAAGAAATCACTTTCTTGATCAAGAACATCTTGTTTGTACCTTCTTTTCGGGAAAATAATTCTTCCAATTTCTGCCATAATGTGCGTGCATGTGTCTCATCAATGATATGGTTTAAAATGATGTCATAGACCCATTGCTGAATAAACCCACAAGCTTGGCGATGAAGTACCTTCCACTAATCTTCATCAATGCCCTCCGACATCTCAGTGGAGAACACTAGCTTCCTTTATTCTTTGACATATAACAAGTCCTCCGTCTTGCCCTTCCATGCTTGATAATTTGTACCATTCAAAGATATCATACTACTGGTATTCACCTCCATCTTTCACCACAAGAATCTCATCAATTAGTACAAGCAAACCAAAGCTCTGATATCATGCTATTAGGGCTGGACAGCAACAATGCACTGCCCTAATTTAGCAACATGGCAAATATGCACACTAAACAACCCCCTCCACTTGTAGTGAATTTTGAGGATAGTTTCAACCAACAAGCAGCGGAATAACACAAACAACATGCACATGTGACACATGATTTAACATGGAAAGACCTCCTCAACTTGAGGAGTGAAAACCACGGCTGTGGACCGATCAGTCCACACAAATTCACTATGAGAATGGTGAATACAAAGTCCTCTCTAGAACCTCTAGAGATATTTACAACAGACTCTCCATGTTGCCAACCGGCAATAGCAATAACAACCAGAAGAGGCAAGATTTCAGCAAAGCAGAGTTGACACGGCTTCTATCCCCTTCAATGTTTTGCAAACTACTCTTAAACTTCTAAACCAAACAGCACCAGATTTGGCAAACAAGTAGACACACCAGTTTCTGACATCCTCTCGAAATTTCATCTCCATCAGACATTGTTTTCCTACCCAAACTGTTCGTCTCCCAAAACTACTCCGTTCTGAAACTACAACAGTCTGAGCTGACAAAAACACTCTAAAATCTGATGCTCCACTGACCCAATTCTCAAACCAGCTAACTAGATCAAACTAATCAAAGTAAGGAATAAGTTCACCAATTTTGGTGCCAATCCAAGCACGTTTAAACCTCCAATCACCAGCTTGAACACTATCAAGTCAGATGTAGAAAATCTGGGCAAAACCTCTACTTCTTCTTCTTCCTCTCTCTCACAGGTTGTGTTTCTCTCTTGTGTGTTTTCTCGCACTCTCACGAATGGCTGCCACCACCAACAGAGGTAGAGTGGCTAGGGTTTTCTTCTCTACCCCCTTCACTAGGAAGCACTCACAATCGTTGGATCCAACGAAGATCGACGGCTGATGTGTGTTAGACTTATGGGCTGATGTTGGACTTCCAACACACCTCCATGTGGAGGGACTTAACCCAAAACTATTCACATCCCATTTCATTTGTAGACCTGTCGAGCTATTGTTAGGCTAAATCTTCTCAATTATTGGCCTGACTGGTTGGACATTTGTACCCGAAATCTGGTTCTGCTAAAAAAATCAAAACTCTGATAGTTCAGCTACAATGAGACCTATCTCACAAAAAAACACTACTACAAACTGCTAGTCCTGGCAACTTCTATATATAAAGCAGCAGATTTGCTAATTCTTGTCTAGATGAGAATTAACAATGTCCATCTAACTTGTACACCATTTGATTAATCAAAGAAAAAGGAAAGGAAAAAATCTTCACGAATCTCTATGTAAAATCAAATGGCATAGGAGTTTGATGGTACTTAGTTATGTCTCATCTAGATAAGAGCTAGGCACACCCAGAAAGAAGAGAAAAATACAGAAAAAAGGAGATACATGTGATCCCATGAGCACTCTCATGGGCCACACATTTTCTTTTCTTTAAAGAAACAAAACATTTTCCTTCATTCGAACCCAAGGATAACGTCGCGGTGAACCTGGAACTTTATCAGACATACGAACAAAGGTAATTCAAACCATGCGAAGAATAAGTTCATAATTATCACCATCCAACCACCTAAATATATCATGATATCTTCTAGCACTCCTTCGTGCACATGCAGCTCCTCTTCAAGCCGGAGCACTTGCCGCCGGTGAACCCCTCCGCACCGCACACACCGGCGCAGTTTGCGGACACGAAGCACAGCCCGTTGAACCGCTCGCTCTCTGTCTCACACTCTCGTGCCTGCGCTGGCACCACCTCTGAAAACAAACATGAATAAGCGCACATGGTTAGTTTTTTGAACACTAATCAACAATAATAAACCAACCCAAGAATTGGAGGACACTAATATCATATGCATATTTACGTGGTTTTGCTCTAGCAACAGGAGCGAAACGGTACTTACCGGTGGCGACGAGGAGCAGGAGGAGGATGGCAATGGCCTGGAAAAGCTTGTGTGATGACTCCATTCTTCCTTATTTGTATCTCCCAAATCGCGCCCTGTAAAATGTACACTTATCTGGGATTGTAAAACTCTGAATGACAAGTTAGGGTCGATGCTTGTGACATGCTTATATACGCGCGCAGCCGCAATCACATATACACGGTGATGCATAATTCAGCACCACAGGAACATCTCGGATCAATATATGGAACATACTAATAACAGGCTTGTATGTGCACGACCGCACAACGCTGATGACATGCAAGCAAATGCATAATTCAGCACCACATGAGCATCTCACACCTATATGTGCAACTACCTAATAATAGCTGTGCACCAGGAGCAGCCACGACCCCCTGCTGTCACCACATGTTATCATCATGAAACTACAATTTTTAGGCTAACAGACTACTAATAATGGGCCTAATTGCTAGGTTGAATTTTTTTTGTGGGCGTCTAATTTGTGGTTGGTCGTGCAGGGGAGGGTCATGGACAGTTTGTGTACCCCACTCTCCTTCATCTTGGAAAATATGTACATTTCTGTAAGAGAAAAGTATGTTTTTAGTACCTCAAGTTCCTAAAAAGTACAGACTTGGTCCCTCAAGATTTTTTGGTATACATTTGGTCCCTCAAGTCTCAAAACCGGACAAATTTAGTCCAAAACCAGATTTTGACCGGGTTTGACGGGTTTGACCACGCAGACTTTGACCAGCTTTGACCGACAAACAGTAAATTCGTAAAAAAAGTCAAACATTTCAAAAAAATCTGAATTTTTTGACATGCAACATGCTTACATGCGCAAGGTGCGTGGCAAATTTCCTCGTCTTTCGACACTTGAGGTGCCCGTGGCAAAAAAAAAATCTACTCTTCAAGTCTTGATAAACAGTAAAATAAAAAAAAACTGAATTTTTTGGGGTTCAATATACTGGTGTGCACAAGGCCCGTGCAAAATTTTGGCATCTTTCGACATTCGAGAAGCTCGTGGCAAAAAAACAAATTTTGGCTTTTTTTGTGAACGAAAATTTGTTTTTTCTGCCACGAGCTCCTCGAATGTCGAAAGATGCTAAATTTTTGCACGGGCCTTGTGCACACCAATATATTGAACCCCACAAATTTTTAATTTTTTAATTTTTTTTTTGTTATTTTTTCTATTTTACTGTTCACTGGGAGTAGTTTTTTGTTTTTTTGCCACGTGTACCTCGTGTGACGAAAGACCCGGAAATTTGGCACGCACCTTGAGCATGTGAGCATGTTGCATGACAAAAAATTTCAAATTTTTTTGAACTGTTTTTCATTTTTTTTTACGAATTTACTGTTCATCGGTCAAACCCGGTCAATGTCTGTGCTGTCAAACCCAGTCAAAATCTGGTTTTGGAGTAAATTTATCCGGTTTTGAGACTTGAGGGATCAAATGTATACCAAAAAATCTTGAGGGACCAAGTATATACTTTTTAGGAACTTGAGGGACTAAAAACATACTTTTCTCTTTCTGTAATATACATGTACGGATAATAGAGACCAACTTTAACCTTAAAATTCAGATATTACTGATGAAAACAAGCTTGAGACACTATATAGATTTGTCTACTAGTACTGGAAAGTAGTTCTACTTGAAGAACGACAAGGAATCACATGGAAGATATAATTATAAATAGTGGGCATTACCATGGACCGTGGGCATGTTTATTCTGCAGTGTATAGTACAATACCATGTACTATAATTAGTACAGCAATAAGTAGCTTCATAATCCAACATACCATCCAAGTCTTACAATATATCAGTTCCATATTATATTACACACACATATATAACAGAGAACCCACATCTTAGTGTAGAAATTGCCAACTTGATAATTTGTTCATCCATGGATATATATCAGATTGGTGCCCATGGTCGTTTGTCTTAGTTCATCATTATGGTTTCTTGACCTGGTGGGTGTGGATGATGATACCACGGAACTGATCCCATGAGACGTCGCGGTGGGACTCCGTGGCAGCAGTAGTTTTAGCATTTGATATTTCAGCGTTATTGCTTGCACCTCCTGCATCGGTCGCGCCGGAAACCTGCCCGCCAAGCGATGGATCCATTCCAGTAAAGGATACTTTCTGCTCTGCTTTCAGCTCTTTGCGAGAGAATGCCACTTGGTTCTGGTATGCACCACCCTCCAGGACATTGTAGGAGAACATAATTACAAAGACAAGTAGTAGGAGAACGGTATGTCTCTTCACCATTTTCTTCGCTGAATGAATTGACACAGATTTTATATAAATATAATATATGTACATGTAATGAAGCTAGAATTCAATGAGAATTTTAAATTTTGTAAGTGATACTAGGTATGCTACAATACTAGATAGGGTAGAAGGAGAAAATAAAAGGGATTTTAAACCTTCATGATCAGATTATACGTGTGCACATAGTGGTGTAAGAGATTACATATATATACAACAAAGAGATTAACAGGAGTGCAGGCGGATGAACTGCTTAGTTGTTGTGAAATAATTCTCAATTTGGATAACTGATACAACATAGATGTTTATTAGAGTAATCTGAGGCACATAGTTGATCTACTGAGAACCAAGCAAAGACACCAAGATTTGTTAATGAGGACCACCGAGCTCGGCTACATTCGTGGGGCATGACTTCGGGCGCTCCTCCCCGTGACACCGCTAAAATATTGCAAACTGACCACCTATGCGCATGTGCTATTATATTGGCATATGTTACATTGTGTGTCTACCCTCACATTGTATAACAGGTCTAGGATATAAGTGTCCTATTTGAACAAGACTCCATGCCCTGCCTACATATAGTACAACTCCATCACCAACTGTAACATACCTTGTACAAAATATTTGGGACAACTCTAATAAGATTTTCAAAATTATTTTTTAAAATATTTTGTTCTGATCTAGCACCTAGCGGAGAAAACTTAGACATATTTTCGAGGGCAGTAACAAGTGAAATCGATCTCACAAAGGATACGATAAGATCTAACAAAAGAAATTTGGGGCATGTTGGTTAGCAATATGGATCACACACGACAAATTGATGTGCTCCATATTACTCCAAAACGGTATATCAAGCATTTTTAACCTGTGACAACTATTTGACATAAGGTGCTGGTGGGAATATTGTTAATAAATGCTATTTATTCAAAATCCCATGTGGTGACATACAATTGAGTACTCCCCCGTTCACAAATATAAGATGTTTTTGATATTTCTATATGGACTATATACAAACTGAAATGCAAACACATTGATACGTGTCTATTTACATCCGATCCAGAAAAAAAGTTATAACATCTTATATTTTTTAAAGGAAGAAGTAGAATACATTGTCAGTTTCAAACATATTACCCTGCCATTGATTCACAAGTTGTTGATGCGCACAATTTTATGCAAAGTTATAAATACTTCTCTAAGAGTTTTGGTGTGCACACGTGTATTACTTTGTTTCTAACCGGCAACATAATTATGTTTGTCTCACTGAATGGTTTTGACAATCAGAAGAATCTATATATTTGTAAATAGAATGTCTCATATCCTGACATACTGATAATGAATTATAAGGGATTGGTACACCACTTTATAGAGAACATGCATTTATATGGAATATGGGGAAAATATCATACAAACTTACATGGTTCAAGCATCTCCCTGATGGCAAGTATGTAATGCTCAAAACAACTAACGTGCCTATATATAGGGGAAAGACTCAATGATATAACTTAAAAATAAAGATAAACATCTCTCATATTCAATAGTGGATGTCGAGCATGCGCAACTTTTACATGACTAATAATCATAAACACAAGTTGTGTCATTTCCAACATGTCCGACTGAAGCTGAAGTGGAAAGCATAATTTGTGGCCAATATAACAACAAAGTGATCCAATGGTGCTCTTACCGAAGAACCACTTTGGTTTGTCGGGGTTATCCCAAGATAGTTTATATTCCTTGTATGGTTTTACATTTCCCCGCACACATCTATATTTGAAAAGTAAATTGCATTTTACTATAACCCATATATGTTTGGTTAACTAAGTCTATCCAAAGGGATGGGGAAATGATCATCATGTTTTTGGCACACCTATATGCACTTATTTTGCATCACTCAAAAGGTAAAGGTTTTGTTGTTGTATTGAACAACTTTCAACTAAAAGTAGTTTCATTCTACAGCACTAGATATCATAGATATCATGATTTTTCTAACATAGTCCAGGTTCTTGTAATATATCGTCCTCAGTCATAGATATTCACACCATTGTACACTATGATCTCTAAATTTAATGTTTCCTACAACCCACAAACCAAAACATAATTTAACACCAACACTAGATTATATCATATATGGAAATTTTGTACTAGATTATCATTCTAATTACTTGTGCATGCAAATTCAACCTACCAATCTCTAAAAAGAAAATACATAATCTCTCTCTCTCTCTCTCTCTCTCTCTCTCTCTCTCTCTCTCTCTCTCTCCCTCTCTCTCTCTCTGTTGCATCCAGTGACAAAGAGTATTACTCCCTCCTTTTTAGTTTATTAGGCTCGTCTAAATAACATAATTTCAGTTTGTAAGGGCCAATGCTATGGGAATAGGCTCCTTTTTTCTCCCAAAATGGAAGCATAATATTTGCCGCATCAATTAATTAGGCGTAAGAGAATTGACCAGTTAATTTAAGGAGAAGCGGGTGAAAACCGATTCCCCTTGCTTTTTTACTCTTCTTGTGGAACCAACAAATGCATGAAGGCGAGAGGGCAATGCATGCTCCACAATTATGTGGTCCAGCGATTAACTAGGCCCTCCTTGTTTAAATTAATTTTTTATATATGAATAACAAACCGAAAAGGAGGGAGTATAAATGTATTGAATGTTTACCATATACATACCCTAAAAATCTACATGCTGCTGGCTAGCAGATCTGTCTTAGGAAACTTTCATTATGGCAGTCCCAGTGCTCCACCTTGTAATATATCTTAGTTATGACACCTAATTCAAATCCTAATGTGTCACCCTATTTAATGAAGAAAAAATAGAGTTATCGTATCGTAATCAAGATATAGTTGTTAGCACCAAAATGAAGATAACTCCATCACAAAACACATTATATGAGAGCCATTTTAGATACAACAACAATATACAATGCATTGGAGGGGTTATATCTAAGTGCATATCACATGAATATGATATAGTCTAGGACATAATGCATAGAGAGTGGCCCATATATAGTTAGATAAATTGCCATACGCAATTATTACCTCTATCTGGGTTTATTAGGCCCCATTGTATTTTGGTCTAACTTTGACCATGTATTTGAAATATATATATATATATATATATATATAAAGTATATTATATAAAAAGTGTATTGTAGGATTTGCAATTGAAACCGATTTTCTATGGTATAATTTTTGTGACATATACTTTACGCTTTATTAGTTGAATTCATGGTCAAACTTTGCTCAAAATAAAAGAGGGCCTAATAAACCGGGACAAAGGGAGTAATTACAAACAGTATGGGGCGATGTATTGCATCAGATAGTTCAAAAATAAATAAATATATGTGATATATTTCATAAACCGTATTTATATTTAGTAAATCTAGTTCAATGTATGGAAGAGAAAGGTGTGAATGTGTCCCTATACTCTCTATGAACAGTAAATTCAAATAAATAAATAAATAAACTTAAACTTTGCAACATCAAATATGCTCAAATGTATTAGGTGCTTGCAAATTTTGATAATGAAATATCATGTAGACAAAGGTGTACATATATCAATGCTAAAAGTGCTCAAAAGTTTGAGCACTGAAATCTTTTTTCTTGTGTAGAGCTCCTTGAATTTATTTTTCTTCATGAAAACTTGCAAGGACCTTCAAAGTTTGAGCATATTTGACGTCGCAAAGTTTCATATTCTTTTGATTTTGTTTTCTATTTTTTTTTGAATTAAGTTTCATAGAGTGTAGGGACAAGCGGAGTTGAAAAACTAATCTTATATATGGAATTGTTGATCATCACAGCTGGATCATGATACAAAGACAATACATTTTTG
This sequence comes from Triticum dicoccoides, assembly GCF_002162155.2. Classification (NCBI taxonomy): domain Eukaryota; kingdom Viridiplantae; phylum Streptophyta; class Magnoliopsida; order Poales; family Poaceae; genus Triticum; species Triticum dicoccoides. The sequence goes on from NC_041382.1 coordinate 23,740,133, forward strand.
AAAGACGTATCTGATGGCGATTCATTATCAGGGAGTGGTTCACTGTACATGTAGTCTAAGATGACTTCTTTGTATTAAAATATTACTTGCTCCGATCCAAAATAAGTGTCGTAATTTTGAACTAAGGATAGTTCACCTTACTTCAAAACTGCGACACTTATTATGGATCTGAGGTAGTAGTTTTAAAGGTGGACAAAAATCATTTTCCTTGCTACTGCTTTGTTCATCTTGTTGAAGTGCATGTACTACCAGGCTCAGCTCACCTATCATGAGGGTAGGAAACAACACCAACTATGCTTGTCAGCATGTCAAGTTCCCTTTCCTGCCTGGTTTGTACTAAGTACGCACATCCCTAGCTAGCTCTATATCAGGATAGCTGGCCACTAATTAATTCCCACCGTAGCTAGAAAAACCATACCCGATGAGACAAAATCATGACTGATTAACCGTAAAAATCATATATTATTGTCAGAAAAGGCTTCAGCTACTATATATATTAATTTGTCTAATAGTTTTTGAAGTTGGTTTACTTGTAGCATGACAAAGAATCGCATGGAACATATAAATAGTTGCCATTACCATGGACCATGAGCTTGATTTATTCTGCATTTTAGTACACTACTACCTTGTACAATATTAGTAGAGCAGTAAATAGCTTGACACTCCAACACACCATCCAGGTCTGACAAGCAGTTACATTACACACATAACAAAGAACTACATCTTAGTGTAGAAATCATCAAGTTGATAATTAATTCATCCATGGATATCTAGTTTCTGCCCATGGCCCTCTTTCTTAGTTCATCATTATGGTCTGTTATAAGGTGGTGGTTTGTGGTTAATCCCACGAAAATCTTTCACAGAGACATCATGATGGGAATCTGCGGTAGTTGTAGTTTCAACATTTGCTATTTCAGCATTATTGCTCACACCTCCTGCATTCCTTGCACCAAGAACCTGCCCACCAAGCGATGGAATCATCCTACTAAAGGGTGCTTTTTGTTCTGTATTCATCACTTTGCAAGAGAATGCAACTTGGCTCTGGTGTGCAACGCCCTCCAAGACACTGTATGATAACACAATTGCAAGGACAAGTAGTAGCACAATAGTGCTTCTCTTCGCCATTTCCCCGCTGGATGAGTTGACACATTTTTGTCAAAATTGTCTGATATGTGCATGCAATTAAGCTAGAAAACAAGGTAGTAATTTCGTGAATATGAGATATATAGGTATATGTGACAAGAATATTGACAACAGAAAATCAAACGGAAAGGTTGAAGATCACAAGCATTTATAGACTTTAAGATGAGATTATATGTATCTATAGAGGTGTAAGATACTATAACTAAGAATTTACTAAGAGTGTAAATGAATGAATTTCTTATTTGTTGGTTAGTCATGCATTAATTTGGAGATTATATAGATATAGTGAAGTGGTTTTCAAAATTATCTCCTGGAAGATTTGTTTTTGCATTCTAGAACTCTAAGGGACTAAAGATCCTATATGATCGAACAAGATAAATTTCAAGCATCTTTATTGGCATTAAATTGTGCAAGTTTCTAGTAGTTTCTCGTTTATTAGTCAGAAGCAATAGATCAAACATTTTGAATACAATGATAAATATTGAACCTAAGGTGCTAGTGGAGATATTATTAATTGATTCTATTTATTAGAAGGCCATGTGCTGACACACAATTAAAACACATGGTCAATTTTCAAAGATATTACTCTGGCCATTGGTCATAGTTATAAGCAAAAATATCTCTCACAACTTACATGTTTCAAGCAACTCCCTGCTGGCAAGTATGTAACACTCGGTGCAGTTAACATACCTATATATAGGAGGAAGGCTCAAGGTAGAAATTGACAACAAAATATAACCATCTCTTCTATAGGATAATGGATGTCCGGCACGCGCAACTTTTACATGAATCGTAATCATAGACAAGAATCAAATTATCTTTGACATTTCAGCGGAAGATGAAGTAGAACACATAACTTGTAACCGATATAACAAGAAAGGCATACAATTGCGCTCTTACGGAACAACCACCTCAGTTTGTCGGGATTATCCGAAGATATTGTTTATTCCTTGTATATCTCTTCATTTTCCTGCACATAGTTATATGTGAAAATTAAATTGCTTTTTACTCTTAAACCATATATGGTTGGTTAATTAAGTCTATTTTCCAAAAGGATTGGCAACTGGTCATGATGGTTGTAGCACACCTAGATATACTTATTCGTCGTTACTCAAAAAGCGAAAGCATTTCTTGTTGTCTTGAAGACCTTTCAGAAGATAAGTAGTCTCATTGTACACCACTGTCTAGTTTCTGGGAATATATTACCATCGGTCATAGATCTTTACTTTCCCCTTATGAAGTATAGCATATATAACATCATGATCCCTAAATTTAACAATTTGTACATCCCGTAAAGTTACTTGAACACTACTTGTGCATGTAAATTCAATCTTCTAATCTATGAAAGGAAAAAATCCAACCTTTAACATATGCACATATTATGTAGCGTCCGGTAATGAAGAATAAAGTGTAGCTAGCTTAGAGTGATAAATGCTTACCCTAAAACCCTACTCGAGGCGAACTATCAGATCTATCTCTTGAACCTCCATTATATATCCAGAGAAATTACCATAGGCGGTTCATTTACGAACTGTATGCGATCATATACTGCCTCAGACAGTTCAGCACACACACACACACACACACACACACACACACATTGATAGGACGTCTTTAATTTTTAGTACACCTGGTTTAGTTTACGGAGATCATCACAGGTAGTTCATGATGCAATGATGACACAATTGGCACAGTCGTCTCTGATGGCGATTACCAGTGAGGGGTACACCGAATATATACATGGTCTAAGATGAGCGATCCAGGATGGTTTCTCTCTATTAGTGGTGTTAGCTATGCAGAGGTAGGCCGGATGATTTTCCTAGCTACGTGCCGCTTTGTTTATCTTGTTGAAGGACTACCAGGCTGAGTGTCACCAACCATGAAGGTAGCAAACAACATCAACAATTCTTGTCAGCTTGTGAAGTGTCCGAATTGATTTGGATGAAGGCACGCGCATCACTAATTCTCGCTAGCCACTAAGTGCTGCCAGCTAGAAAGGTCATATAGCTGATGAGACAGAATCATCTCTCCAATAACGCTATCCCCAGCCTATAACATTTCTTTCAGTCCAGCAATTGCCGTTATGCTTCATAGCCAGGTAGACCTTATCATTCAGTATATATTGGTTGGCACTTAGTGCTCATGTTTTCCAGCGAACACTATCTTATATTGCAAGAAATATGTTGGTGTGCATGTGACTTTCACAAACATACATAGCCCATTTCTATGCGGCTAGCAAAAAGTAATTATTTCTTATGGGAAATATTCCTCCTGAAGAAAGATCAGCCGTTGCCTCTAGTCCATCTAGTCCAGTCCACTAGTCTGATATCATGATTCGCTAGCATATCTAGAACGATCATGATCCCTCCATGAACATAATTAATATGCCTTGCAATGTACTTTGCTTACAAAGCATCTTCTGTTGGTACTGCTCACGGTTTTGTAGGAAAGCTATCAGTGTATTACTTAATAATACCATCATTGGTTCGAAAAACTGTACAAAATAGTGTGGAGACCCTCAGGTTGCGATGATATTTTTTTATTTTTTTGCAAATAGGTTGCGATCGATATCAATAGAAAAGCAGGTGTATAGATAACTTTGATTCAAAAGCACAGTGGATATACTCTTATGCCAGTCTTCTTTTTTTTTGAGAAAACTGCCGATGTATTCGTCATGCCATGGCAGTACAAAGAATAAAGAAATTATAGAAATTACATCCATGTCCGTAGACCACCTACCGACGACTACAAGTACTAGAGTGAGCCGAAGGCGCGCCGCCGTCATCGCCCGTCCCTCGCCGTAGTGACCAAAGTTGTTGTAGTAGACAACGGGAAGTCGTCGTGCTAAGATCCCATAGAACCATCGCACAAAAATACTAACCATCATCGATGAAGAGAAGTATAGATCAAAAGGATCCAACCTATAGACACACAAACGAAGAATTCACCCGATTAATCAGTTAACATGCCAGTTAATTGCTACTCATAGCATGACCTAATTGAATAACACCTATTTGTCGCCTTAACTTGTTAGGCCGATTAATTGGCCAGTTAAACCGATTAATCAGTTTTCATGCCAATTAATCCCTGCTGGCCCATTAACGGGTGGGCAAACAAAGCCTAAATTTTTGGCCCATAACCCCTTCCGGCCCCATGACGCTCCTTAATAGATAGGACTAATAATTTTACCTCCTCTCTATACTTTTCATATGTGTATGGCAGCATATTTTGGTATACTACGTAGCTGGGAGCATGAGAGTATGGTATAATACATTAAAAAATCTAGATATATGTTGGCAAGTTTCTATTCAATCTACTGATTAATGGTCGACCAATTAATCCAGTTAATAGGCCGATTCACCGATTAATCGCTACTCCTAAACTGACCGAGCAGCTACCAGTTAACGATTTCTTAAACATTAACGAAGACAGAAACACTGGACTAAGCAGATTCATCGAAGACCCGTACCGACCTCCCGCGAGATCCGCCGGAGACACACCTTCACACGCCCTCCGACGATGCTAGACGCATCATCAGAGTAGGGGCTAGGTGGAGAGAATCTTATTCCATCTTCAGGGAGCCACCACCGGCTCGTCCTCATGGCTTTAAAATGTTCGTGGGTCAATTTTTTAATTATATCATCTCATTGCAAAATTTATCACATAGTCAAATCCATTTTATATCATGCGAATCGTTTTAATTGGTTCTTTAAATTTAATGAAGTTTTTAAAATGTGTTCTTTTTATGAGAAATTTCAAGAAATGTATCTACTTTAATGGCCCACACTAACTACGGTCCATTTAAGGTTTACATGCGAGTTGACCAATAAGTGGCTATAGTAGGTGCGAGATGCGGAATCCTATTTCACGCGTAAAGCCGGGGTAACAAGCAAGTACATACCCCCGGCACGGTAGTGCGCTGCCTCAATGGTTGTTTGATCTTGATTTTCTTTTCTTTGCTCCCCATGTTCATTTTTGTCGATTTCTCATTATTTTCCTTTTTTTCCTTTTTTTCATTTCACATATATTTCCTATTTTAGTTTTTCTCTTTTTTGTTAGGCAGGTTGTTTTTCTTTTCTTTTTTTGTGTGGTATTGTTTCATATACTTCTTTCCTGCAAAAAAAGTATTGTTTCATATATTTAACAAATAAATGATATCTATATAAAAATTATGAACATTTTTATAAACTTATGAACGTTTTTAAATCTATGGACTCTTTTAATTTATTTTTTTTAAAATTCTATTGCCGTTTTAATATAATCTATGAGCATTCAATAAATTTTTGAAAAAAATTAAATTTTGTGAAAAAAATAAATCAATGTTTTTGAATAAAAAGTGTGAACAATTTTTAAAATTCAGGAATATTTTTTAAAGTCCTGAACATTTTATGAAATCATGAGCATTTCTTAAGCTTCTAACATTTCCTTAAACTCATAAGTAGTTTTTAAATTCATGGAATGTTTTTAAATTAGTGACCATTTGAAAGTTTCTGAGTATTTTTAAAAATGTATGATATTTCTAAAATTGATGACTATTTTCCTAAAATTCTTGAAACATTTTCAAATGTCTGAAAAAAATCTTTTATTCTTGAGAGAATTTTAATAAATTTATGAAATGTTTTTTAATCTTTCAAATAGGGAAAAAATCATCTTTTTAATTATTTCTAGAAAAATTGAAAAACCAGCTCGAAAGCCGAGTATGGCGTGCTTCGTGCACTGTAATGTTCCGGTACATGGCCTACCAAAGAAAACCCCCGAGAGATGGGCCCAGCCCATGTACAGCCCTAGTTAGCTTATTCCGAGGAAAACTGGTGATTGCGTTGGTGTTGCGCGTTTGCTAGCTATCCAACGCATAAAACTCTCGTGTGACATGGGGACACCCATCAAAGTACAAAAAGGGTACCTAAAAATATCAAAGTGCACAAATTTGCATCATCTTTGGCCTAAATTGTCTCTTGTTAATTTTAGTTGAAATTACCAAACTGTTATGGCATATAAAGACGAGTTCAAAGTCCTTTCAAAAGGCGCTAAATTGAACGCTACAACCAAATTCATTTTTCTATGCGCAAAATAACTAAATATGTGTATATACATATACATATATTCACTTTCTCTTTTTGTGGAAAAAATCTACCAGAATATGAGTTGGCATCAAATCCAATTATAACGAATCAAACTCAATTCTCTGACCCAGCATCTGGAAGGCCGAATGTGTAAATGGGCCAGTATGACAGCGAGACTGACACTGCCCCAACAAAAAAAAAGAAAAGCGCTTCTTCGGCCCCTCTGTTCCAGCGGCCGCCCATGTCCATCCGTCCTTCGCCGTCGCCGCCGGTGGTCTCCGGTGGCGGCGGGGGACGCCGGCCTCTTAGATCGCCACTCTCATCCAGGTGAGTGTCCCACCTACATCGCCGGTCCCCAGACCTCTCTTCCTGTAACCCAATGATGAAATGCCGTTGCTTACTCTGCGGTTGCCACCGATTTATCCTCGCTAGCTGAACTTCAGCATATGACCCGCCCTTGTTCCCTGCGATTAACTCAACTCATCTTTTCTCGGTACTGATTGTTGTTCTCGTTGTGGTTTACTCCTTCGTAGCTGCCCCTGCGTTTTCCTCAACTGGTGCGGATCTGGATGTCAGGAATCCGGTAGTCTAGTCTGGGGATTCGTGATTGGAGCCATGGAATTTCTATCATCTGTAGCAGTGGGACTAGTGTCTAGTGTGGTTACTGCTACCACAGCTTCTTATTCAGCTGAATTTTATTTTCTTTATAGAAGCATCAATCATGTTCAGTTTTGTGTGAGATAATTGTAAACAGAGCCAAGGGTTATATCAGAGTTATGTCGTGACTGCGTAGCTGTAGGCTAGTAGCCATGCCAATTACAGATTGGCTGAATGAATTCATGAACATTGGTTTGAGCTGTGGCAAGATACTTGTGTCATTCTTTCTGGGTGGGATGAATAAATGTGCCATGTCAAATCATCAGATTATAGATACTTGTGTCATTCTTTCTGGGTGGGATGAATAAATGTGCCATGTCAAATCATCAGATTATGGTCAATGTTGAGGTAGATAAATTTTAAAAAAGACCATCACATAAGAAATTAGCTACTCAGAATAGTCAAATGCTCTAATATTTGAGAGAGTGCACACACGAGTGGTTCACCATTAGATGAGTGAGTACGGGCACAATTAGGCAGATGGCATGCCAAATTTAATGTTGATCATCTAATTTGATCTTTTGATAATGAACTAAGTAGTTATCTGTCTATCGTCATATCCTTAATTTTCCCAAGAATAGAAGCTTTTATCTGTTGGCTGATGACTAGAAAAGCCAGCACTTTGTTGAAGTTGGGCACTTTTTTTTCTCTGGCTCCATCCTTTTATGAGTTCATATATGGTGATCTATGTAATCCTCGGCAAACTAATTGAAGGTTTATGTATTTTTGTTACTACTTACTACTTACATTTATTATGATATCAACTTACAAAGTGTGCAAGTAATTAGGAGGCTGAGGTATTGTAAATTGGGGTATCCACTTACGGATTATGACCCTGTAGAATTACAAGATTATCTCCTTTTTTAACCAGAATACACATAAGTCATGTGTATCATTTCATTCAGAGGGATATGAGGGTAAATAAAGCCTTTTGACACTACAAAAGACAGCAGGCTAACAAAAGAACCCAATGCCCAACCAAAACATAAAAGCTATCTCTCCCTGGAACAACCGATCTACCGCGCATCCTAACTTTACTCACTTTGATTCTGTCCAATAGAGGCTGCAATGAAGTTTGCCACCAATGATGACATAATTGTTAGAGTGGGTACATATTGTCCAGAGAGTGAGAAGAAATACAATTGTGATTCCCTTGAATTTGCTAGCCTGTGCAGCAAACCCAATGGAAGACACGGCAACAATTCTGTGAGACTAGTGAACTGAAGAGCTTACAGCTTTTGTTCTCCAATCAACCACCAACATGTTGCACCGGTATAACCAATACCCTGGACTTCATACTGAATACTCTCCATTTCTTCTGCATTTCCAAATGAACTTCTCAGTGTCGATGAATATTATGTGTTGGCATTCGACTGGTCACAAAGTTGTGGGTCTTGCTGAATGACCTGAACGTCGAGAGATCCCAAGACATCAGCATTCCTTGCATTCTTGCTCAGAGCCTTCTGAACAGTGTGCTTGTTCTTGATGCTTGTTGACGCAAGAGAGAATAGTATTGGCAAAGGCTGCTCATTCCAGCCCTTGTTCAACCATCTATTATTCCAGAACAGGAACTTCTCGCCACTTCTACTTCCTAGCTGCAAAGAAAGCAAACGATTGAAGAAATCATGAATCTCCTATTTAACATTGATCTTCCAGAACAGCACTCCATACATCTTATAGATAGGTACAAGATTGATTAACATATAGATGTTTCTTCAATCTCTATTTGATAAGAAAGAAAGAAAATATTTTGTCATGCTTACAGGTTTTCTATTCTGATGATGTCCTTGCTCTTTTCCTTGCATTTAAAGGTTCCTTCACAATGACCATTTTGTTGTTACTTGTGTTGATCTCAGAGGAGAGCTGACCAAATGTTTTGCGGCATCTTATGACAGTGAGTTTCTTCAGGGAAAGAGGCAAACCCATCAGGGGAAGCAACTCAAGTTTTGGACATTGCTCTATGTACAGAGACTCAAGAGATGTAAGATGAATCATGTTGGATGGCAGTGATGTCAATTCTAGGCAGCCAGTGAAGCGAAGTTCCTTCACTGAAGTGAGTTGTTGCAGCCATTCCTCATGAGCCTTGTCAAGAGCCTCCAGGTAGTCGCATGAGATATCCAGCACATGAACGGTCGCTAGGCTGCTTGTTTGAAGAGATCTAATGAGAAATTCCAAGCAGTCCAGGGAAAGCTGAACACTGAAGAATGTGTTGACATCAGCTGTATCTTCAGGTTCACAACTGGTTATATTCTTAGAGGTCAAATCAGATACTGAAATTTTGATTTTGTTGACTGATGGTGGGAACGGCAATGGCCCCATTAACTCATTACATTTCTTGATACGGATGTCACGCAGGCGAGAAAATGCATGCTGGTTGTTCTCAACGCCTGACCATCCTTTCCACTGAGTCATGCCTTCAAACAGAAGCTCTTCTAGTGATGGAAATGCCTCTGCAGTGTTGCCATAGAATCCAGAATCAATATTTTCCAGTTTCTTCAAATGCATTATCTTTAATATCCTCAGGAAGGGTAAGCTCCCAAAAGGTGGAAGGGTCTCCCATTTATGGCAGGAGAGCAGTTCAATGTAGTGAATATTGGATAAGTATTCAGAGGATAGCCAAGCAGGAGACTAGATTCCCGTGTAATGTTTCACACAAAGCTCTCTCAAGTTGCGATTTGGTTGTAATCCTTCAAATACGCCCTCACAATCACTGTTGGTGATGCCCTGTTTGAGATGATTCCACCAGAGTGTAAGCTTGTTCAGGTTCTTCTCAAATAATTTTGCCTCATTTGCTTCTTTCCTGCATCACATTCTGAAGATTTGTTATGATTAGCTTCCCTCGAAGTTCATTCAACTCTCCCAGTTGGCATATGCTTCTTCCCTGCGTTATATTACTCTTCACTTTGTACTCCTCTAATTCCTCAAGGGATGTTAGCCTGCCAATCCATTCTATGCCAGAAATTATTTCCTTTGGCCCCTTTAAGTATCTTAACTGGGTCAGCCTGCTTAAGCCCTCTTGAAGTTCTCTCTTCATGGTTTTTTCTTGGTGAACTTGCACATTCAAGCCATGTAAATTGTAGAGTTTGAATAATGACTCGGGAACGTTGATAAAGCTCCTACTTTCATGGATGTTTAGGTACCTAAGGTGAACCAAATGCCCGATATTGTCTGGGAAAATACCATCAGGATTGTGCAGTATTAAGACCCTTAAGCTTCTTAGCTCTTGGAGTGTCTGATCAAGAACATGGTTGAAGTTTGACGAGGCGATCCTTTTGCTGGAAGAACCTTCTTGTGCATTGCTTATTATTAAGCTTCTCAGATTTCTTTTTGATTCTTTGAATTCTTCCAAACTCATGTACAAGATATTGCTTGCAGTGACATATAGGTGACGAACATTTCTCGGAATACATACATTTCTTGAATTCTTCTCAAAGTCATCGTCTATTCGGAAGTGTTCTCCATTGGAGATTGACTCTGCAAAATCATGTAGCAAGTTGTGAACTACATGGTGGTCCTCTTGGTTGGGTACCTTCTCAATGAATGAAAGCTGCAAGAGATCATTGATATATTGATGTGCAGTTTCATCTGGTGTTTGCGTGTCAAGGAAACCATGAGCTCTCCACATCTGTATTAGCTCATCTCCTCGAAGGTGGTATTTCTTAGGAAACAATGCAAAGTAAACAAAACATTGCTTCAAATGGTCAGGAAGATGCTCATAACTCAGTCGCAATACTGGTATAATATCATCTTCCTTTTGCTCTATTTGCCACAATTTCCTTCCACAGATAGCCTCCCAATGTTTTTCTTCTAGCTTCGGTTTCAATGAACCTCCAACTGTCTTTGCTGCTAAAGGTGATCCCGACAACTTGCTCATCATCTCTCGGCCAATTTTTTCCAGTTGTGGAAAATCAGAAGGATTTGCATCACCGAATGCACCCTGTGAAAAGAAACCCCAGTAGTCTTCATCTTCTAAGCCTTGTAAGTGCATGATCTCTGTTGATTCATTCATGCTTGCAACATTTTTACTTCGAGTTGTAACTATTACTTTGCTTCCCTTACCAGCAAACAGCAGGGGTTTGCATAGGTTCTCCCATTGGCTGCTCAATTCATTCCATACATCATCAAGGACTATCAAAATCCTGTTCCCATTCAGCTTTTCTTGAAGTATCCGTTGAGCTTGATCTAAACTACTGCTTTTCAAGTCAGCAGATATGGTGAGATTATCCGACTGTACCATTTCTTTCGTTAGACGTCCGACATCAAACTTTTCTGAGACATGGAGCCATATCGTGAGACTGAAGTCACTTTTAGCACGGAGGTGGCTATAAATTTTCTGCACTAATGCAGTCTTACCAACATCACCAATGCCAACAACTGATATAACATCATATGGCTGACTGGATTCTTCATTTATCTGCGTAAGTAATTGCCTTAGATGTTTCTCTTCATTGACCCGACCAAAAAACTTTGAGGGGCCTTGCATGGATGTTGTTGTACGCTGCTGAATGGGTTGGTCTGATCTCTTGTCCTCTAGCTCCACTAACTTCAGGAACATGGGCATCTCACTTTCAATCTCAACTAATATATCCACTGCAGAAATTAACTTGTTGATATGCTCATCCGAGAAATGGAAGCGCTTGCGTACACAAACCGGCTGTTTTACAGCTGAGCCGCTGCTAGTGATGGTAGAAGCAGTGGTGGTGATGGTTGTGGATGTAGAGGAAGAACCAGCTGTGGGTGAAGCAACAGAACTAACCTTGCCCTTGTCTTCATCTTGTGCTTGAAGAACTAGACAGTGAAAGGAATCAAGAACATCCTCAGCCTCAAAAGCAGCATCTTTGATTCTCTGTAGCCAGCTTCCCATGGTTGTGTTCCTAGCTTGCACTCTCTCAACTATGCAACGTTATTTGGATTGATGATAGTTTCTTCTGCACGATTCTTAGTTTCTCCGTTGTATTTTGCTGTTGCCCCTGATCTCCAGCATAGGAGCACACCTTATCAACTAGCCTGCTGATGAAGGGTGAGGCTACCCATCCTGCTATTTCTAGAGCAACCATTATAGCTAAGATGATGTAACTCAAAGGAGTTGTCAAATGCTGGTTTCAAGTAGCCACATACAGGAAAAGAATGTTGATTTGAAGAGAGTTGGTATGTGGATGCAGCCAAGAGAGAATCATGAGTATAAAACTAATGTTGTCCTTAGAAACTGCCCCGAGTTGCATCGTCTTGTTTGTTTACGCCCATATTCTAGTGAATTTAGAGTACGTCGCTTTCAACTTTGTTTTTGCCATTTTCCTTTGTCAGTGTGTGTACCATAATTTACCTGAAGGTGCTTCTAAGTAACAGACAAATATTATCATGATGTAATGTTTTTTTGTTTGTTGGACAACACTAAGACTGAAACTGGAACCTTTCGCACTTACCTTCAGTAAGAATCGTGAGTCTCATTTCAGCACCTTGAAGCAGGCAACAGTATATAGCTTCTGTTTTGGTAGTAATATTCTTCCTGGTTCAGTCCCTTGTTAGTTAGTAAAACTTGATCCCTTTGGGTGTCCGTGCTATATCATGATTTGTAGTCCTCTAGATTGTACATTCTTAAACAATGCATTAGTACCATTGTTCTTGTTCCCATATGACTCAGCTATTTGTAATTTATGCGGCATCTGGCCCGTGCACATAGTTAAGTTATTAATTCTTGAAGGGCTTAAACTTCTACACCACTTCATTTTTTCATGTATTAGATCTGAGAAGCAACAAAATTTGGACAGAGTGCTCCAATTGGGCTCAAGTTGTGGCCCAATACGGATAGTTTATCTTAATCTCAGTTCAGAAAATTGCATGGAACTTACCCGGGGCTGGAAAAAATAATGAGCAGGACCAATAATGTCCAAGGCTAGCTTTACTATCATATAGTTCACTGCTTAGGTTATTGTTAGCACAAGCAGAAGCCAAATAGTGGCGGGCTTGTTTCTTGTTGTTGTAGCTGTCATTTCCTCTCCTTGTCCATTCCTATACATTGCCTGGAGCTTGTGCTCCATCGGAAACACCCCATCCACGTCAGCTTAGCATTGCAAAAGGCTATAATACTTCACGTTTTCTTGTAATCAGCACGCCTTGGTACTAACCAATTTTTTTAAGCATTATTGTAATGTGCTTTCAGATAACTGACAAAAATAACCACATTGTAGGTTCTGTGAGCCTTTGTCTGGAGAGCAACAGAAATACATGGCCGGTCGATGAATTTCAGGTTCCATTTTGGCAGTTATGTGGTATGCACAGTTTCCCCCTTTCCCCTGGCGCTCAACCCTGGGAAGACAAATACATGGGAAATATTTATTGTTCTTTTCTTGTAGTCATGCTGCTTTAACTGAATAATCTATACTCTATGGACTGTTGGCTATTGCAGTTATCGATACTCATTTTTGTTTGCCCTCACAGTATCAGGCCTCGTGGCTCGGATTTCCTAGCGCTCACCTCAAGTTTTTTTTAGAATCAGCGCTCACCTTAAGCAAGGGCAAAGGAATCCTCGCATGAAGATCAGGGCAGTTGGGTTTGCCCAATAAGCGAGAATATTTCCTTCTCTTTCTTGTTTCCTTTCCTCTTTTCTTTCTTTTCTTTTCTTTTCCTTTCCTTTTTCTATATTATTCCACTTTTTATTTTGATTTTTTCTTATTTTTGGCCATTTCCCAATTTATTTTATTTTAAATTTTATACTGCCTTATATTTAGAGTTTATTTTTATTATAAACAATGAACATTTTTTTATTCACAAACATTTATTATCATACATGTGGACATGTCGTGCAGTGATACATAAATAACCCCTTTTGAGATTTGTGAACCTTTTTTCTATAGTCATGAGCAATTCTTTTGGAATACATGAATATTTTCAAATGGGAATAAAAATGGTACATATGATGCAAAAAGCTTTTGTGTGATTTTATGGCATAGGAGTATTTTTCATTAGTAGCGTGGAGATCAACTGTATGAACAAAATTTGATATCAGACGGAATGTTTTTTCCTTGAGTCAGCCTTGATTTGATTTTTTCGTAATGGGCCTAAATTCTTTTGGGCTTGTTGTCTAATCCGTACACTCGGTGATATGAAGCCTCTTCCTGCAAAAAGGAAAAAGGGAAATTTGTATGAGGCTCACATATGGACATCTGTAGTCGATATGAACCCCTCAAAAAAATCTGTAGTTGTTATGAGGCCTCTTCCTGTAAGAAAAAAGGAAAAGGGAAAATTGATATGAGGCCTCTCAGTTATTTTTTCAAAGGAAATGGCAGATAGGCTGAGGGGACCTTATCTTACAACAATGTACATATGGATGAGTTCTAAAAAAAACATATGGACGAAGGACTAAACAAAGGTGGTACAGTAAGAAAGCACCGAATGGCTGTGCTGGAGACGAAAACATAGTTGTATAATTGTTCTGTGTAGGGGTGTGTTTGCAGGATGGCTGGAGTCACTGTTGTTTTAGTACTGATTCTTACCGATGATTTTCCGTCTCACGAACCACAGGTTACAAATAATGTGGACTGTGTTTGACATTTTAAGCTGTCTCGACGATGATTGCGTGCCGAACCACCGGTTACAAATGGTTTGTGCTATTGTTTGTCATTTTAGTCTGTCCTGACGGTTGTGTTGTTGATAACGGTGTTAATTGCACATTGATCGGCCATTCTCCAATTTTCATTTTCTGTGCTATACTGGTCGATTTGTTGCAACTTTTCTTTTCTCAAATATATTGTTTTGATCTTTCTGTGTCACGGTGGCGGTGAAGAACCTGTGGACTATAGCAGTCGATTCTAACTTGGGAGCACTTGTCTAGAGCTGGCTAAATTCACAGCTTTGTAGTATTGTAGACAAGTGCTTCTAAGATTTGCGTGTGTTCCTTATTTCGGGACTACTATTTGTTCCTATTTTTCATCTTTGATCCTGTCTCTTTGCTGGCAGTTTAATTACAGCCAACTGAACCTCACGTCTTGTTGTTTTCCCAACAGATGTCAGCTCCAGAGTTTTTTTCTTTTTTGCGGAAAGTTGTATGCTGATGACAAGTCACAGAAGGAACTGCGATCTCTTCTTTTTTTTGCGAGAAGAAGGAACTGATCTGTTTTTTTCAAGAAGAAGGAACTACGATTTAATGATTTAGGGCATCTCCAGCCGTTGGCCCCTCCAGGACGCATAAAAATCGCTTCCTGGGGGCGAGCCGGCGATACAATCGGCACTGGGGGCGGTTTTGCGCCCAGTCGTCGCCCCCAGCTCGTCCCCAGGCGCCGAAATTGGCCCACTTTGCAGCCCAATTTCGGCGAATAAAGGGCCCATATGGGCGAGAATAGGCCCATATTCGGCGTGGTTTCGCCGCGTCTCGGCGTTCAATTATCAACACAATTATTTCTTATCACATATTTCATCCCAGAAAAATCAAATATTTCAACAAAATAGTACAACAACAAATAGTTCAATACAAATTATATAGTTCAACAAATAAAAACTCGTATTTCATCACATGACGTCCCCCTTGAGCCTCCATAGGTGCTCAATCAGATCTTTCTGCAGTTGATGATGCACTTGTGGGTCTCGGATCTCCTGACGCATATTGAGATAGGCAGTCCAAGTTGCCGGTAGCTGGTGATCAACTTCGGCTAGAGGACCCTGCCTGTAGTATGGTTCAGTGTCAAACACTGGGTCTTCTTGCTCGCTCTCGATGATCATGTTGTGCAAGATGACACAGCAAGTCATAATCTCCCACATTTGATCTTTGGACCAGGTCTGAGCGGGGTACCGAACAACAGCAAATCGAGATTGGAGCACACCAAATGCCCGCTCGACATCCTTCCTGCAAGCCTCCTGAAGCTTCGCAAACCAGGCGTTCTTGCCTCCTGCCACAGGGTTTGAGATCGTCTTCACAAATGTCGACCATCTCGGATAGATGTCGTCAGCTAGATAGTACCCCTTGTTGTATTGGTGCCCATTGATCTCGAAGTTCACCGGAGGAGAATGGCCCTCAACGAGCTTGGCAAAAACAGGAGAGCACTGCAGCACGTTGATGTCATTGTGAGTTCCTGGCATACCAAAGAAGGAGTGCCAAATCCAGAGGTCCTGTGTGGCTACCGCCTCAAGCACCACACTGCAACCGCCTTTGGCGCCTTTGTACATCCCCTGCCAATCAAATGGGCAATTCTTCCATTTCCAATGCATGCAGTCGATGCTTTCAAGCATCCCAGGAAATCCTCTTGCTGCATTCTGGGCTAGGATCCGAGCAGTGTCTTCCGCATTGGGTGTTCTCAAGTATTGTGGCCCAAACACTGTCACCACTGCCCGACAGAACTTGCAGAAACACTCTATGCTGGTGGACTCGGTCATGTGCCCATAGTCGTCGAGTGAATCACTGGGAGCTCCATATGCAACCATCCTCATCGCTGTCGTGCACTTCTGGATGGAGGTGAATCCAAGAGCGACAGTGCAATCCATCTTGCACTTGAAGTAGTTGTCGAACTCCCGGATGAAATTCACAATCCTAAGGAAGAGCTTTCGGCTCATCCGATAACGGCGCCGAAATGTTCTCTCGCCATGAAGTGGAGCATCGGCGAAGTAGTCGGAATAGAGCATGCAGTAGCCTTGGAGACGATGCCGGTTCTTTGCTTTCATCCGCCCCGGCGCCGAGCCACCTCGCCGCGGCTTTTCATTGCTCGCCAGCAGCTGGGCGAGGGCGGCGAGCACCATGAGATGCTCTTCTTCCTGGACGTCGGCCGCGGCTTTCTCCTCCAGCAGCGCGGCGAGCTCTTCCTCCTCATCCGAGTCCATCGCCGAGGCAGGCAAAACGCCGAACACCTTGCGCTCGGTGGGCGTGTACCCGCCGTTAAACCGTGCCTCTGCGGCCGGAAACGGCGGCCGGAAACGCCCAGCTGCTGTGGGAGGGGCTGCCGCGGCGAAGCGCTGCTATTTTCCGGCGGCTGGAGATGCCCTTATGCCAACACAAAAGTCACTAAACAACTCAAAACTAAAGTACCTCTGTACGACGTACAGACGTTGGCGGGCATACACAAACTTTGCAACTCTCACTGATTGCAGCAGCTGTATGCATATCTTTTTGCGTGATATTATTGCTCAACTATCTGAGCCCGGGCTCATCTACTTCCTGTGAACAGTAAAAAGCAAATAATTTCAAAAAAATATGTTTTTTTATGCATGCAAGATGCTTGAGTGCGCCAAGTGCGTGCAAAATTTCATGGGTAGATAACATTCAAGGAGCTCGTGACAAAAAAGATAAAATGAGCTCCGAACAGTGCGTTTTTTCAAACTTCCTCACATGCTTGATTTTTTTTTTGCTGAGAGCTACTCAAATACCCAAACACCACCAAATTTGGCACATGAATCACGCAATCAAGTATCTTGCATGGCAAAAAAAAATTGGATTTTTTTTATTATTTTACTTTTCATCTACATGAGCATTTGGACCCGAGAGCCAAATTGCCGCTCCCACAACTCTCTCTATATATTACATAAGTTGTATATATTAATCGAACATGTACATGGATAGCTAGACATGGACCAGAAAAACTACTATACATGATAGCTACACAATATGCAGTTCTCGCTGAAACAAAGTACAATATTTATAGTACACCTCATATTATCTGAGAATTTAATTAAAAATACAATATGTATGTGAGATCATCATGTCATATTTTTTTTCTTGAGAAAGGTTCATATTCCATCGCAATAAAAAAATGGTACATAGTTGATTCACATAAAGTGAAGCTAATGTCCCTTTGAGACTAGATGCGAGGGTAAACACATCTTCGGGCTTGTACTTAAAATCCATTGCCCGGGCAAGATCGGCTGTTTTCTGTGGAGGCATTCTATGGACTATGTCCATCCATGCTTCTTCAATTACCAAAGCCTTGTTCGCCACCTTGCATGCCACATAGTAACTCTTGGATCTCTTTGGCAGAGTGATATATAGGCCACACCGGTCCAATGAAGTGTGTCCGCAAGCTCCATCTTTGTAGGTAAATCAGAAGAAGATCCGGCGGCCAAGATGATCTTTCTCACCCGCTCCTTCTTGATACTCGCCATGTCCTTCATAGCCAAATACTGCAAGGCAGGAAAACTTATATCCTCTTGGAAATTATTGACTATTGATAGGGAGAGTTTCAAACAAAATAACTCAAAACTTTCATATATGGACACATGGAAAAATAATATATGCCACAAAACTATATATGGTGTGCATGTGCATTCAGTAATATGTTGGTGCGGCGATAAAAAGTAAGGGGGGCTTCCTTTATTTCAAAATATCAAAGCATATACATAATTAAACTTGTGACGGAGTGCGTGGGGCATAGTTGAGGAAGAAGTGGCCCCAGAGGCTCGGCGTGTAAGGCCGGGCTTGTGCAGGTCAGCAATAACAGGAGCAATCATCAGATGTGATCAATTTCTAGCTAGGAGGGATTGGTGATGATGTGTGGATCGGTGTGGTGCTCAAGCTAAGGCCTGATGCACTGCAAGATAAGATATTTTGTATTCCTTGCAATGTTTTTACATTGCCTTATGCACCTTTATATTTTTTTTAAATGTTGCATTTTACTCTAAACCATATTTGTTTGACTAAAGGGATAAGTTAATTTTCATCATACTTTTAGCACACATGTATACACTTATTTGTCATCACTCAAAAGGCAAAAAAAAAAAGTTATTGTCTTCTTTCAACAATATAAGTAGTCTCATTCTACACCGTTGGATATGCTATATATTATGATTTGCTAATATAGTCTAGGTTCCAAGAAAATAACGTCCTCAGTTCTAGACATTTATTCTAAATCGTGATCTACAAATTTAATGTTTCTTACATCCCACAAAATAAAGGTTACTTGAACACTAATGCTAGAATACATATCACTAGCAAAAAGGCATATGTGTGTTGCAACGGGATAATAAAATTGTGGTCCTCAAATCAAGTTCAAACGAATAATTCAGAGGAACGCTCATTTATTTCATTTTTACGGGTGATAAGGTGGGTAATTTACTTCAACTTTAGGGCAGTTTCGATGGCAGATGAAAAATTCAGAGAAACAATTAACGAAGAGTTTTTTTTACTTACAGGTGGCGGGTGGGTAATTTACTTCAACTTTAGGGGTAGTTTCGATGACTGGCGGAAAAAATCAGAGAAACAATTATTGTAGGCTTTTTTCATTTACGGGTGGCACAATGGGTAATTTATTATAACTTTATGGGCACTTTAGAGTACGTGAACGGACAAGAAACGAAGAAACGCACTATCCTTTAATATTAGGTATAGATAGATATATGGAAATTCTTACTAGATTATCATCTTAATTCCTTGTGCATGTAAATTCAGCACACACACACACACACGCGCGCGCGCACGCACACGCACACACACATTATGCGCCAACAAATACTAAATGATACTTTCTCTTTTTCAGTTTATTAGGCTTGTCTAAAAATCATAATTTGACTTAGTAAGGCCCAATGCTATGGTAATAGGCCCCTTGCGTTTTACTTTTAGTCGGGAACCAACAACTGCATGAAGGAGAGATGTGTCCATGCATGCTCCATTAATACGTAACATGGTCCATCGCTTAAATGGGTCATACCACCTCCGTCCTGGTTTATTGGTCCTTGTTGTATTTTGTGTCAAATTTTGATAAAAAAAATTAATTAACAAAATATTAATGCATGTCATAAAAATAATACCATCGAAAATATGTTTAAATACAAATCTAGTGATATAATTGTTGGTGACATGCATTAACATTTTATTAGTTAAATCTTTGGTCAAATTTGGCACAAAATATAATGGGGACTAATAAACCAGGACAAAGATAGTACTTGGTTACAGTGATTTTTGAGACCGGTGCTAAAAAAGGGAGTATGAATGTTGAGCGTACACGAGTACTTTAAAATCCTACCTGCCATAACATCCATTAGATGGCTCTCCCAGGTCCGATCTGATTCAATCCCGAGCTTCTGATAAAGATTCGTGGTTCATCGACGCGGGAGAAAGTGCCCGGTGAGGGGGGCGGGGAGGTCCCATGGACCATGGTTGGTTGTCTGAATGGAGTGTAAAAGGGGAGGGGGGGAGGAATACATACAGAGGAGAGACGGAATACGAGAGCTCCATGATTAGGTTTCGTTAGAAAAGAGACACCGATGAAGGAAAATTATTACATCCGTTGGATGAAGAATTAGTGGTGCGTGGGCACGGGACCGAAGCAGGCAAGCCCTGTCCCAAACTTCCACTATATACTTAGATAAGATGCCATAGTCAGTTCATTACAAACAGTAAAGGACGATATACTTAGATGCATACATAGATAAACTGTCTTTATATTTCAGTAGATCTAGTTCAGTTTACAGAGATTGTTGATCATCGTAGGCCGTTCATGGTATATAAAGACGCCACATTTACCACAACCATACCTGATGGCGATTATGAGAGTGGTTCACTGAACATATAGTCTAAGATGGACTTTTTTTTTAATATTGTTTGCATCAGAAGTGGACTAAAACCGTTTTCCTTGCTACCACTTTATAGTCTAAGTTGCTCTACTTGTAGAACGACAAGAATAGCATGGAACATATAAATAGTGGCCATTACCATGGACCACGGGCATCATTTATTCTGCAGTATTGTACAGTACTACCTTGTACAATATTAGTACAACAGTAAATAGCTTGACCCTCCAATACACCAGCGAGGTATCACAAACAGTTACACACACATATAATGAAGAAATACATCTTTAGTGTAGAAATTGCCAACTTGATAATTAGTTCATCCACGGATATCAAGTTGGTGCCCATGGTCCCTTGTCTTAGGTTCATCATTATGGCCTGTTATAAGTTGGTGGTTTGTGGTTAATCCTATGAAAATCTCCCACTGAGACATCACGGTGGGACTCTATGGTAGTGGTAGTTTCAACATTTGCTATTTCAGCATTATTGCTCACACCTCCTGCATTGGTCGCACCAAAAACATGCCCGCCAAGGGATGAACTTATCCCACTAAAGGATGCCTTCTGCTCTGTATTCATCACTTTGCGAGAGAATACAACTTGGCTCTGGTGTGCACCGCCCTCCAAGACATTGTAGTAGAACATAATTGCAAGGACAAGTAGTAGGCCAACAGTGTTTCTCTTCGCCATTTTCCCTCTGGATTAGTTAACAGAATTTTTTGTTAGAGTATCTAATATGTGCATGTAATTAAGCAATAAATCAAGGGAAATAATTTCATGAATATGAGCCTAGCTATATGCTACAAGAATATTGAAAATACAAAGTCACACGAGGAAGGGTTGAAGATCATGAGTGTTTGTAGACCTTCAAGATGAGATTATATGTGTATCTATAGAGGCGTAAGGGACTGTAACAAAGAGTTTACTAAGAGTGTACATGAATGAATTGCTTAGTTGTTGGTTAACCATGCATTAATTTGGAGATTACATAACTATAATAAAGTGGTTTTCAAAAGTATCTCTTGAAAGATCC
>NC_041382.1:23761836-23780957 GCF_002162155.2 Triticum dicoccoides
TCAAGCATGTTGGTTGGAACTTCCAACCAACATGTCTTGCCTATTCCTCAAAAACAATAGAGCCATCATTTGCATGGAATGATAAATATTGAACCTAAGGTGTTAGTGGAAATATTGAACCTAAGGGTGGACCGCGGGCCGCGGCGCTACGGCCGAAAGGGGCGACGCAACGACGGCGGGCAGGTCGGGTCAACGGCGGGAAGACTCGGGGCGGTGGCGGGGACCGCAGGCCGCGGCTTGACGACCCGAAGTGGCGGTGCAGCGGCAGAACCCGACTCGGTGCAACCGTGGGAACGATCTCAGGACGGCGCCGTGGACCGCGTGCCACGCTCGCCACGGCCCGAAGGGGCGACACAGCGGCGGCGCAAGGGTTGGTGCAGTCACGGGGATAACCTGGAACGGACAGCCTCGGGGCGGCCGTGGACCGCGGGACGGGCACTACGGCCCGAGAGGAGACGCATTGGTGACGCGGGTCGGTATAGCCAAGAGAAGAACCACGGGGCGACGGCGCTGCGGCCCGACGGGGCGACGCAGCTGTAGGCCGCTGCTCGATCAGTCGAGGGGCGCGCTAAACTCAGGGACGATCTTCACAGGACCCGCGAAGGCGCGCACAACCAACAGTCAGGTCAGTCGCTCGACATAGATGAAGCGGATCGCGATAGCAAGCGGGTGATCAAGGCGATCATGCGTGAGGTCGAAATATCCGCTGGACCAGATGAGACGGCCGGTCGTGACAAGAGCTGGCAACCGGAGATAACATGTGTTATACGGAACCTGATTACTGGATCTTTCCGCTACTCACTCCGACGGAGGCCAGGGAGCATTTGGTTACTGAATCTTTTCGCTGGGAGATGATAGCTCGGGATATCTTCAACCGGTTTGGATGGCAGTCATGTAATAGGATAGGCATCTAGTTTACCTATCTATTTATAGCCAGCCGGTTGTGGCGTCTTATCTTGGCTAATTGATGTTTCTAGCCCTTTATGGCTCTGTGTGAGCTTTCTTTGTTTTTTTATTTTTTGAAGACCTTGCAACCTTGTTGACACTATTTTTTTTGTTAATAAAATGGCCGTATGCATCAATCTGATGCAGAAGCCGGGGACTCCCCCCTTTTCAAAAAAAAAATACGGAACCTGATTGACGCATACAGGGACGCATTGACGCGCACAAGACTAGACAAGACGCCTCTCGTAAGAGATAAGGTAGGAGATGAATTACAAATTCTAGACTATCAAACATAACATATAACATATGTAACCAAATATATAATGTCTCCGACAGTTCAAAAATAAATAAATGTCTAAGATATATATACGTTGAGAATCCGTCTTTAATATTTAGTAAATCTGGTTCAGTGTACAGAGAACGATGATCATCACAAGTGCTTCATGATGCAATGGTGACACATCTCTGGGTTCATTGAACACAGTCTAAGGTGAGTTGTCTACGATGGTTTCACGATCAGTAGTGTTAGCTGCAGAGATAGACGGGATCATTTCTTAGCTAGGTACCACTTTGTTTATCTTGTTCTTGTTGAAGTACTACCAGGTCGAGTTTCACCAACCACGAAGGTACTCCTTCCATTCGGAATTACTTGTCTCGAATATAGATGTATCTAGAACTAAAATACATTTAGATACATCCATTTCTGTGACAAGTAATTTCGAATGGAGGGAGTAGCAAACAACATCAACTATGTTTGTCAGCCTGTGAAGTCTCCTAGCTAAGTGGTTTGGATGAAGGCACGCACATCACTAATTCTAGCTAGCCACTAATTCCTGCCAGCTAGAAAGGTCATATAGCTGATGAGACAGAATCATCTCTCCAATAACGCTATCCCCAGCCTATAACATTTCTTTCGGTCCAGCAATTGCTGTTGTGCTTCATAGCCAGGTAGACCTTATCATTCAGTATATATTGATTGGCACTTAGTGCTCATGTTTTCCAGCGAACGCTATCTTATATTGCAAGAAAAATGTTGGTGTGCATGTGACTTTCACAAACATACATAGCCCATTTCTATGCTGCTACCAAAAAGCAATTATTTCATATGAGAAATATTCCTCCTGAAGAAAGATCAGCCGTTGCCTTTATTTATTTTTGAAAGCAGATCAGCCGTTGTCTCTAGTCCATCTAGTACACTACGTATCATATCATGATTTGCTAGCATATCTAGAACGATCACGATCCCTCCATGAACATAATTAATATACCTTGCACTGTACTTTGCTTACAAAGCATCTTCTGTTGGCACTGCTCATGATTTTGTAGGAAAGCTCTATCAGTGTATTAATTAATAAATATCATCATTGATTCAGAAAAATGTTTTTAAATAGTTTAGAGACACTAAAGTTTGCGGTTTATTTTTTTTGTTTTATCTTCTGCGAATTGGTTGTGATTGATATCAATAGCAAAAGGCAGGGTAATATGTAAGTTTGATTCAAAAGTATGATGGATCTACTCTTATGCCGCTCTTATCTAATTCACACAAGCCCTTCATTAATCTTAATTATATTCTCTCATTAGTAATTTTTTATTCACATAGTCAAACCCATTATATATCAAGCGAATAATTTTAATTGGTTATTCAAATTTAATAATAGTCTTTTTTTAAATTTAAACTTTTCAGAGAAATTCTGAGAAAAAAGTACCTGCTTTAATGGGTCCCATCAACTGCAAACCTTTAAGGTTTAGATGTGAACTGGCCAGCAAGTAGGATTTTGTGTCTCGCACCTTGGCTAACTCTTTTTGTATGGTTACTATTTTATATATTGTACAAGGAATCAATTATTTTTAAATATTTGTTCATTAGTAATTTTTAAACATTTCTAAAATCTTTGGTCAGTTTATAAAAATTCATGTACATTTTTAAAATTATTGAACCTGGTGAACATTTTTTATAATTCATGAACACCTTTTAAATGTCGTGAACATTTTCAAAATTCATGAGTACTTCAAAAATTGTAAATATATTTTTACAACCTATGAATGTTTGTCTTCATTCCTGAACATTATTTAATTCAGTAAAATTTTCTAAGACTCATTATATATTTTTAATTCATGAACTATTTTAAAATTTGTGAGCATATATTAAATTTGTGAATATTTCTAATAATGTAGGAACTTCCTAAATTGATGAATATTTTTTTAGAATTTGTGATCCATGTTTCAAATCTCTGAAATATATATATTGTTCCTGAACAATTTTTCTAAATTCATGAAACATTTTTTTAATTTACGATATAGAAAAGGCTCCAGATTTTTCGTTAAAATCCACCTGGAGACCTCGACATGCCGCACTTTTGTGCAGTCTACTGTTTCGATAGGCAACTTCTATTTGGCACTTCAAGCCGGTTTCTACCGTTTTATTGCAAACCGGGAACTGAAGCAGCTCACTCGCGCGTCTAGTTGAGCCGGCCCATATTTTTTTCCTGTTTTCTTTATTGCGTGATTTGAACCGCGACTGCACTAACTAACCTAGCCACATCACCTCTATGATTACTATAGCTTTTCATTCCTTTTCTTCTTTCTTTTTTTTGGAACTCTTTAGTTCGCTTTTTTTTCTTTATATTTTTCTTGGAACAGTTTTGTTCATTTTTTCTTTCTTTTTTCTTTTTCCCTAAATGCGTGAAAATTTCTTCAAATTCATGTTTTTTTTAAAATCGACAAACTTTTCTTCAAGATTGATGATCTTTTTTCAAAATTGACTTTAGATTCAATGAACATTTTTCAGAATCGATGGTTTTTTTTCAAATTCAATGAACTTTTCTCAATTTTGAAGAACTTTTTTCAAATTCGGTGAACATTTTTCGAACTCAATGAAATTTTTTTATAAACTTTTGAACTTTTTCAAATTTGCAAACTGTTTTTGAAAATCGATGTACTTTTTATAAAGTCGATTAAAAATTCCAAATTTGTGAACGCTTTTTCTTCAAAAATGATGAGCTGATTTTCAAAATTGATGAACTTTTTTTAAGGTTTGATGAACGTTTTTCAAAAAGGTTGAACTTTTTTCAAGTTCGTGGTTTTCCAATTCGTTTTATGAATTATTTTCAAGTTTTTTTTCTTTTTTAAAATAATTTACACTGGTTATAAAGTATATGTTATATGAAATCTCGCAAAGAGATGTTATTTGCATATGCAGTACTAAAAGTGTCAAATAGTACGGAATCCTCATAACAGATGACAAGGTGAAGTTAGTCTCATAGTCTGGTGGTTAATGCGGCAGGACGTCGACATTGTTGTGCTGAGGATCCTCATTTATAGAAAATCCTCATTTTATTTTCAGCATTCTTGTTGGGCCGGCCCACTTGGTGGCGTGTGTGAGCGCCAGCAGCGCTTAGAGCGCCGAACAGGAGCACCCGTTTCGATACAGGGCCTAGCAAAGAAACTCACCCAAAACTAGAGATGGGCCCTCCCATGTACAACTCTAGGTTTTTTTTATGTACAACTCTAGTTAGCTCACTGCCCCGCCGTAGTGCTCCCCTGCGACACGTAGGAGGGTCCATCAAAGTGCACAAAGTTGCTTCATCTTTATGATAAACTGTCCACCGTTAATTTTATATGAAATTACCAAAACATTATGGTTTATAAAGACGAGTTTAAATTCCCAGACGCTGAATTTCAAACAACAGCTAAAATTGAACTCTATAATCAAATTCACTTTTTCTATATATATATATATATATATATATATTCACTTTTTTTCGAGGAAAAAATCCACCAAAATAGGTGTTTTTTAGGCAAACCAAAATACTATATGTTTTGGCACCCAGTTATATAATTAATCAATCTCAATTCTCAGACCCAGCATTTGGAAGGCCCAATGGGAAAATGGGCCAGGATCACGGTGAGGCTGACACTGGCCCCAAAAAAGAGCCCCTCCTTCCTCCCCCCTTTGTTCCGGCAGCCGTCCAGTTTACAATTGTCCGTCCATCCGCCCGTCGCCGTCGCCGACGTGGTCTCCCGTGGCGGCAGGGAACGCCGGGCCCTTAGGTCGCCGCTCTCACCAAGGTAAGGAAATGTCCCATCTACATCGTCGGTCCCCGGTCTCCTCTTCCTGTAATCCTCGCTTGGTTGCAACCATTACTCATTGCGATTAGCCGAGCTCATCTTTTCTCAGTACTGAGTTGTTGTCCTCGTTCTGGTTCCCCGGCGAGCTGAATCTCTCCCTTTTAGCTGCCCCTGCGTTTTCCTAAATAATAGTGACTGGGGAATTGATGCGGATCTGGATTCAGAAGCTGTGATAGTGCAGTCTGTGGACTGAAGATTGGAGCCCTGTAATTTGTCTTCTGTAGAAGAGTAATGTTTACTGCCACCACAGCTTGTTGTTCAGCTGAACTAAATTATATTCCTCCGTTCCTAAATATAGGTCTTTTAAGAGATTTCAATATGAACTACATACGGATGTATATGGACATATTTTAGAATGTAGATTCACTCATTTTGCTCCGTATATGTAGTCTGTATTGAAATCTCTAGAAAGACTTACATTTAGGAACGGAGGGAGTAGAATCCTTGCTCAGTTTTGTGTGAGCTAATGGTAAACAGAGTCGACGGCATTCTCTGAATTAT
The DNA here is from genome assembly GCF_002162155.2 of Triticum dicoccoides. Taxonomy (NCBI): domain Eukaryota; kingdom Viridiplantae; phylum Streptophyta; class Magnoliopsida; order Poales; family Poaceae; genus Triticum; species Triticum dicoccoides. Next base: position 23,767,411 of record NC_041382.1, read on the forward strand.
TGTGAACGTGCAGTAGCCATAGGCTTTTGTCCATGCCCAACTAGAGATTATTTGGATGATTGCTTCAACACTGATCTGAAACTATGCCAAGACACTTGTTGTGTCATTCGCCCTGGGTGGGGCGAATAAATGTGCCATGTCAATTCATCAGATTATGGTCAATACGGAGAGTGGTTTCCCATTAGATGAGTGCGTGGGGATAAAATTATACAGATAGTATGCCAGATACCTTTTTGACCATCTAACTTGATTTCTGAAAACAAGATAAAGAAGTCATTCACCTATCATATCTTTATTTCTCGTATAAAAAGAATGCTTATAGAATAGTAAAATATTGTAAATTGGAATATTACTTAACTAATGTTCATCTGGAATTGGAAAATTCATCTTGTTTTTTTACCATAACATGCATAACCAAGTGTATAGTTTCGTTTAGAAGGAGCAAAGAATCACAAAGAAATCTTTCGGCGCTGTGAGCAAGAACAGCATACGTATTAAGTTATTAACAAAAGAACAAGAAGCCTGATAGTTAACCTTCTGCCTATGTAAGACCTAAACAATATAGGCATATAGCTATATCTCCCTCGAGCAACGATCTACTGCACCGCCAAACCAGCCTCCAGAGTTTGCACTCTTTGACAATGTATCCAGTAGAGCCACAAATTAGGGTGAGTAGAACCATAACTGCGATCCCCTGAATCTGCTAGTCAATGCATTAAGGCCGATGGAAGGCATAACAATGATTTACCAACCTTCTTCCACTAACATGTTGGACTGGAAGAACCAGCACCGGATCTTATAATCTGATCATACCCAATACCCTCTGTTGCTTCTCCATTTTCGCACGAACTTCGCTGTTGTCAATGAATCAAGTGTGTTGGCACTTGGCACTCAACTGGTCCCAAAGATGCGGGTCTTCGTGAATTGGCCTGGACACTGAGAGATCCCAACATCAGCATTCCATGCATTATTCAGAGCCTCCTGAACAATGCACCTATTCTTGATTCTTGCCGTCACAAGGGAGAACAGAGTTGGTGCAGGCTGCTCAATCGAGCACTTGTCCAACCATCTATCCTCCAGAAAAAGGAACTTCTGCACTTCTGAGCTGCAAAGAAACCAAAACATTGAAGAAAACATGAATATCTTGTTTGACATTGACCTTCTAGAACAGCAATCCATGTAGTAAATTATTTTGTATTTCCATCCATCTTGTTGATTGATTGGATAAGATTGATTTACATGTTTCTTCAATTCATATTGATGAAAAAGAAATACAATATGTTTGTCATGCTTACAGGTTTTCTATTGTGATGATGTCCTTCTTCTTTTTATTGCATTGCCAACAATAGGTTCCCTCACGATAACCTGCTGTATCATGTTGGTGCTGCTTATGTTGATCTCAGAGCAGAGCTGACTAAATGTTTTGCTGCATCTTATGACATTGAGTTTCTTCAGGGAAATAGGTAAGCCTATCTGGGGAAGCAACTCAAGTTTCGGACATTTCTCTATGCACAGAGACTCAAGGGATGTGAGATCAATCATGTTGGATGGCAGTGATGTCAATTTTAGGCAGCCAGTGAAGCGAATTTCCTTCACTGAGGTGAGTTGTTGCAGCCATTCCTCCTGATCACTGCTAAAAGCTTCCAAGTAGTCGGATGAGATATCCAGCATATGAACGGTTGCTAGGCTGCTTGTTTGAAGAGAGCTAAAGAGAAGTTCCAAGCGGTCTAGGGAGAGCCGAACACCGAGGGACATGTTGGCATCAGCTGTATCTTCAGGTTCACGACTGGTTACCTTCTCAGAGGTTGAGTCACATACTGAAATTTTGATTTTATTGAATGATGGTGGGAACGGCAAAGGCCCCATCAACTTGTTACATTTCTGAATACGGATGCCACGCAGGCGAGGAAACACATTTTGGTTGTTCTCAACGCCTGACCATCCTTTCCACTGAGTCATGCCTTCAAATAAAAGCTCTTTTAGTGATGGAAACGCTTCTGCCGCATTGCCGTAGAATCTAGAATCAATCTTTTCCAGTTTTGTCAAACGCATTATTCTTAATATCCGCAGGAAGGGCAGACTCCCAAAAGGTGGAAGGGTCTTCCAGTGATGGCAGCAGAGCAAATCAATGGAGTGAACGTTGGATATGTATTCAAAGCATAGCCAAGAGGGAGACTTGATTCCCATGTAACCTCTGACACAAAGTGCTCTTAAGTTGGCATTTGGTTGTAACCCCTCAAACACGCCTTCATGGTCACTGTTGGTGCTCTGTTTGAGATGATTCCACCAGAGTGCTAGCTTGTTCAGGTTCTTCTTATCAAATAGTCTTGCCTCATTTGCTTCTTTGCTGCATCTTACATTTTGAAGATTTGTTATGGTTAGCGTCCCTCGAAGTCCATTCAACTCTCTCAGTTGGCATATGTTGCTCTTCATGTTACTCTTCACTTTGTACTCTTCTAATTCCTGGAGGGATCTTAGCTTGCCAATCGATTCTATGCCTGAAATTATTTTCTTCGGAGCCTTCAGGTATCTTAACTGGGTCAGCCTACTTAAGCCCTCTCGGAGTTCCTTTTCCACGATCCTGTCTTGATGATTTTGCAGACTCAGTCCATGTAAATGGTAGAGCTTGAATAATGACTTGGGGACATTGATAAATCTCATACTTTCATGAATGTTTATATACCTAAGGTGTTTCAAATGAGCGATTTTGTCTGGGAGAATACCATCAGGATTGCGCAGTACTAAGACCCTTAAGCTTTGTAGCTCTTCGAGTGTCTGACCAAGACCATAATTAAAGGTTGACGAGGCTATTCTTTTCTGGGAAGCACCTTCTTCTGCCTTGCAAATTATTAAGCTTCTCAGATTTTTCTTCAATTCTGTGAATTCTTGCAAAATCCAGTACACCTCAGATATGTTGCTTGCACTGACATATAGGTGGCGAACATTTCTTGGAATGCATACCTGGAGTTTATCTTCTATTCTGAAGTGTTCTCCATTGGAGACCGACTCTGCAAAATCATGCAGCAAGTCGTGAACTACATAATGGTCCTCTTGGTTGGGTACCTTCTCAATGAATGAAAGCTGCAACAGGTCATTGATATAACGATATGCAATTTCATCTGGTGCTTGTGTGTTAAGGAAACCATGAGCTCTCCACATCTGTATCAGGTCATCTCCTCGAAGGTGGTATTTCTTAGGAAACAATGCAAAGTAAACAAAGCATTGCTTCAAATGGTCAGGAAGATGCTCATAACTCAGTCGCAATACTGATATAATATCATCTTCCTTTTGCTCTATTTGCCACAATTTCATTCCACTGATAGCACTCCAATGTTTTTCTTCTAGCTCCGGTTTCAACGAGCCCCCAACTGTCTTTGCTGCTAAAGGTGATCCTGCCAACTTGCTCACCACTTCTCGGCCAATTTTTTCCAGTTGTGGAAAATCAGAACGATTTGCATCACCGAATGCACATTGTGAAAAGAAACCCCAGTAGTCTTCATCTTCTAAGCCATGTAAGTGTATGACCTCTATTGGTTCATTCATATTTGCAACATTTTTGCTTCGAGTTGTAACTATTACTTTGCTGCCCTTACTAGCAAACTGCAGGGGTTTGAACAGGTTCTCCAATTGGCTCCTCAATACATTCCATACATCATCAAGGACTATCAAAGCTTTTTTCCCATTCAGCCTACCCCGAAGTATCCTCTGAGCTTGATCTAAACTACTGATGCTGTTCAAGTCAGCAAATATGCTGAGATTTGACTGTGCCATCTCTTTTGTTAGACGTCCAACATCAAATTTATCTGAGACATGGAGCCATACTGTGAGATCAAAGTGATGTGTGACATAGCGTTGGTTATACACTCTCTGTACTAAAGCAGTCTTACCAACACCACCAATACCAACAACTGATATAACATCATATGGCTGGCTGGATTGCCCATTGATCTGAACAAGTAATTCCTTCAGACGGTTTTCTTCATTAACTCGACCAAAAAACTTCCCTGAGCCTTGCATAGAGGTTGTTGTGCGCCACTGAACTGCCTGTTCTGGCCTGCTGTCCTCTATCTTCACAAATTCCAGAAATCTTTGCATCTCACTATCAATCTCAACAAACTTATCGACTACAGAAATCAACTCATCTATATCTTCATCAGAGAATAGAAAGCGTTTGAGAAGACGAACCGACTGATTTACTGTTGAGCCTCTGCTGCTGCTAGTGGTGGTAGAGACAGTGGTCATGGTGCTTGCGGATGAAGAAGACGAGCCAGCTGCAGCTGAAGCAACTGAGTTAATCGTGGCCCTGTCTTCAGCTTGTGCTTGCAGAACTCGATAGTCAAACAAATCGAGAACATCCTCAGCTTGACAGGCAGCATCTTTGATTCTCCTTAGCCAACTTCCCATGGCTGTGTTCTTTGCCTGCACTCTCTCGGCTATGTGTATCACTGTTTGGATCGATGATAGATTCTTCTCTAGGATTCTCAGTTTCTCCTTTGTATCTTTCCGTTGGTATTCATACTGGTCCCCAGCATAGGAGCACACCTTCTCAACTAGCTTGGTGATGAAGGCTGAGGCCACCCATCCTCCTATTGCTGAAGCAGCCATTGCAGCTCAGATGCTGCAACTCGAAGGAGTTGTCAAATGCTGGTTTCAAGTGGCCGCATAAAGGAAAATGAATGTTGATTTGAAGAGAGTTGGTATCTGGATGCAGTAAAGAGAGAATCATGAGTATAAAACTAATTATATCCTTAGAAACTTCCCCGACTTGCATCGTGTTGTTTTGCTTACGCCCATATTCTAGTGAAGGTTAGTAAACGTCGCTTTCAACTTTGTTTTTGCCATTTTCCTTTGTCAGTTTGTGTACCATAATTTACCTGAAGGTGTTTCTAAGTAAAAGACTAATATTATCATTGTGTAATGCCCTTTTGTTTGTTGGACAACACTAAGACTGAAACTGGAACCTTTGGCACTTACCTTCGGACGAATGGTGAATCTCATCTCAGCACCTTGTTGCAGGTAACAGTATATAGCCTCTGCTAATAGTTCTACCTGGTTCAGTCCCTAGCTAGTTAGTAAACATTGATCCCTTTGGGTGTCCGTGCTATATCATGATTTGTAGTCCTGTGGATTGTAATTTTTTAAGCAATGCATTAGTATCTCTTTTTTAATTCCAAAGTGATCATTGTTCTTGTTCCCAACTTCCCATGTGACTCGGCAATGTGTTAACTTATGCAGCATCTGACCTGTGCACATGTGTTAAATTATTAATTCCTGGAGGACTTAAACTTGTATACCACTTCATTTTTTTTATGTACTAGATCTGAGAACCTACAAAATTTGGACAGCATGCTCCAATTAGGCTTGAGACCTCGAGTTGTGGTCCAGATACAGATATTTTATCTTAATCTCAGTTCAGAAAATTGCGCGGAACTTGCCCAAGGCTAGAAAAAAAATGATCAGGACCAAGAATGTCCAAGGCTAGATTCGTATTCTATCATATACTTTACTACTTAGATTGTTATTAGCAGAAGCAGAAGCCAAATGGTGTCTTGTTTCTTGTTGTTTATTGTTGTTCTAGCTGTTGTTCACCTACTTGTCCATGCCTACAGAGCTTCGAGCCTGTGCTCCATCAGAATCGCCCCATCCCGGTCAGCTTAGCATTACAAAAGGCTATAATACTTCATGTTTTCTTGTTATCAACATGCTTTGGTATCACCAGTTTTTCAGGATTTTTGTAATGAACTTTCAGAAAAGTGACAAAATACAACATTGTAGGTTCTGTGAGCCTTTATCTAGACAGCAACAGAAATACGTGGCCGGTCGATGAATTTCAGGTTCCATTTTGGCAGTTATGTGGTATCCGCAGTTTCCACCTTTCCCCTGGAGTCAACCACTCAACCCTGGGAAGACAATGTTCATAAATTACATGGGAAATATTTATTTTTCTCTTCCTGTAGTCCTGCTTTAACTGAATAATCTAGATTCTATGGACTATTGGCCATTGTAGTTATTGATACTCATGTTTGCTTGCCCTCACAGTATCAGGGCTCCGGGCTCGGATTTCCTAGCGCTCACCATAAGCGAGGCCAAAGGAATACTAGCATGAAGGTCGGAGCAGTTGGTCTGGTCCAATAAGCGAATTTTTTTCCTTTCTTCTGTTTTTGGTTTTTCTTTTTCCCTTCTTTTCTTTTTTGCTTTCTCTGTTTCCTTTCCTTCTCTTTTTCTATATTGACTCCACTTTTTCTTATTATTTTTTGCCATTTCCTGATTTCTTTCTTAAATTGCCTTATATTTAGAATATAGTTATTCTTTATTTCCATATCTACTTTTATTGTAAATATATAAACATTTTTAAGTATGTTAACATTTTGTGAGTCACAAACATTTATTTTTGTACATATGGAATTGTTGTTCAGTGATACATAAATATCATGTCTGAGATTTGTGAACCCTTTTTCTATAGTTGTGAACCTTTTGGAATGCATGGACATTTTCTAATAGAAGTACTCGGTGATATGAGGCCTCTTCGGGCGCGGTTATGTCCCGCTCGTTGCGGGAAACTAGCTGGAGTCGCCTTAGGGAGACGCTACTGGACGTCCCAGTAAACATGGGTGATGTCATGACAACGTCATGCGGTTCTTTTTTCTTCCTTTTTCCTCCAGTTTTTCGTTTTTTCTTCACTTTTTTCTACTTTTTTATATTCAAAAAATATTTTCAATATATATATATATATATTGCAAAATAATTTACATTTTTAAAATGTTAATCTTGCATTAAAAATATTAGTTATATGTAAAAGCAATGTTTATGGCATTTTAAAAAATACAACGCCTTAGAAAAAATGTACATGCCTTTAAAAAATGTTTATACAATGTAAAACAAATGATCGTGCATCTAAAAAAATGTTTCTTACATTATAAAAAATGTATATTACATTTTCAGAAATATGTTCATCAAATTTTGCATAAATGTTTGTGCAAATGAAATAAAATTTTACATGTGGCAAAAGTGTTTGTATCAGTCAAAAAATGATTCAATGTGTATTTAAAAAAACATTGACACCTCAAAATAAATGTTCAATTAAAAATGTGAAACATGTATTTATTAATGTTAAAGTATATATAAAATATATTGGATGTCTACAAAAATGTACAATGTGTATAAATAAGTAGAAATGAAAAATATATATTTTCCGAAAATGTTAATCATCTATTTCATCAAAACTGTTTAATGTGTACAACAGAAATGTTCCTCCTATGTACGAAAAATCTAGAACGCCTATGAAAAATGTATACATGTGTTGAAAATAGAACCCGATAAAACCTAAAGAAGAAAAACCAGAAAAAACTGATAAAAATTACAAAGAAATAAAATGAAGCAAAAGCAAAAATGAAGCAGACCAAAGTATAAGGAAAAAGTACAGAAAACCTAAGAAAACCAGTGAAAAAAACAAAGAAAGGAAAGTATATAGAATAAAAATATAAAAACCAAGGAAAAACGGTGAACAAAAAAGAAAAACGAAAAATAAAAAAAGGAAAGAAAATATCGACTCACAGCGAGCGACTACAGCGACGCAGCAATGCAAGCGATGGAAAAACATATATAGACATCTTATATCGCTGCCATAGGCGAGATATAGCACCTGCGGGCCTCTTCCTGCAAAAAAAAGGAGATTTGTTTTTTTTATATATAAGGCCTCACAATTCTGTTTTTGAAGGAAGAGGCCTACTTGTTGTCTTATTTCGTACACATATATAGACATCTCTTTTGTTTTGTGAGAAATATACGAGGCCTTGTATCAACTCTTGTTTTTTTTGCGGGAAGAGGCCTATGGACTGTGTTTGACGTTTCAGTCTGTTTTGACTGGTTGCTTGGCGAACCGCCGGTTACAAATAATTTGTGCTATTGTTTGTCATTTCAGTCTGTCCTGACTGTTGTTTTGGTGATACCGGTGTTAATTTCACATTGCTCGGCAGTTCTCCAATTTCAATTTTTTATGCTATATTGGTCAACTTGTTACAACTTTTTTTTCTCAATCATTTTGGTTTGATCTTTCTGTGTTGCGGTGGTGGTCACGCATCTGTTGACTATAGCAGTCGATTCTAGCGTGTAAGCAAATCTTGAAAGCACTACTATATAGCTGGCTAATTTTCTTCTTCTTCTTCTTCTTCTTCTTCTTCTTCTTTTTCTTCTTCTTCTGGGAACGGTAAATTCCTAGCTTTGTAGACAAGTGCTTCCACGATTTGTTATACCTTGGGTGTGTTCCTGATTTCTGGGCTACTATTTGTTCCTATTTGTTTTTCTCCTTTCGTTGTGAGCACGTGGGTCCAAGCTTTGGTTGTCTTTCTAGCAGCTCTTTGCCAACCGAACCTCACGTCTTGTTGTTTTCTCAACAGATGTCAGTTGTTACCTCAAAACAAAAAAAGATGTCAGCTCCAAAGTTATATGCTGATGATAACTTGTGGGAGGTAGGATCTAATGATTTATGCCAACACAAAAGACATACACTAAACAACTCAAACTGAAGTACCTCTACAATGTACAGACATTGGGGACATACACAAACTGTGCAGTTCTCACTGATTGCAGCTGCTGCATGCATGTTTTGCATGATATCAATGAAACACACACATGCATGGCTAGATATGGACGAGAAAAATTACATAATAGCTACACCATGTGCATTTCTTGCTAAACATAAATATAATATGCAGTACACCTCATATTATCCAAGAATTTATTGAAAACACAGTATGTATGTGAGATCATCTCATATGTTTTTTTCTTGAGAAAAGGTTCATATATCATCGTAATAAAAAATGGTTCATATGTAATTCACATAAAGTGAAGTTAGGGTCTCTTTGAGACTAGACGGGAGGGTAAACGCATATTCACGCTTGTACATAAAATCCATTGTCCGGGCAAGATCGGTTGCCTTCACTAGAAGCACCATTGGCTGTTTTTTGTGGAGGCATTCACGGACTATGTCCATCCATGCTTCTTCAATTATCACCTTGAGCTTCTCATTGGCTTCTACTACTGTGATCCCGTGCTCTTTTGTGCAAGTCTGCACCGTGGATGTCACATGTTGTGATATTTGTTCACGCTACAAAAAGAAAAAAAATATTACTATTAACTACATGAGGTTTCATCATGTGCATGCATCGATGTATAGATATAAATGTTTTTGCATGTATGGATTATGTAACTCTCCCAATTCTATAGTGCCTCTCATGCACGGGCGACCAAAGAGGTGAAAATTGCCACACATGTTGGTTCACCGCCTCCGTGCTCCCTCATTGCCACCACCATTGGCGGTTGTTGCAAAGACAACGAGGTAGTTGATCCCCTAGTTTTGGACCCTAGACAAAAGCGGCTCGTGTCCTTGCATGGGAGTTGACTGGTCGCATGGTGGTCATCTGGCATAGGGCCTCGATGGTGCGCCTGGTAAAAAGCCACAATGTTGTCTTGGTTGGGCAGCTCAACCACCACTTGTTGTGCAGATTTAGCGTAGCATCATTGATCTTGCATGTTCCAGAGTGGGATAGTCGCCACCTCTTGACTTGGGATTATGGACGGCCTGGGGTTAGGAAAGGCACACGGTGGGGGTGGTTTCAACGGTGTCTAGATGCTAGATGGTTGGTGCTTGCTTGTGGACAGTTGCTACAAGTGGTGAGTTGTTCATGGTGGGCGTTGGCTAGATCTGATCAGGTCTCCTAGGCGAAGTGGAAATACAAATGCAGTTCGACGGGTTGAAAGGATGACAAATTCTGGTTGAAAACTTCTATTCGATGGGTGTCGGTGTCGATGAGTCTTTTCTACTCCATAGAGGCACCATTGAGAAATCATTTCTTTACCTCCACATGACCATTGTTGGTTGGATTTGAGGTGGCCATGATGGCTGTTGCATTTGGAATCCCCCTACCTAGGGATTTTGCCAATGTGGCAGTTTGATAGGATCTAGATAGAAGTCTTGCCCCCGCAGGGGCTAGGGCCAATAACAGTGGCATCCATCGATATTGCTTCCCTATTTTTAGGATCAACAAAAGAGCTCCATTCACACCCTACTATTTGAGGCGGCTGTGTTTGCTAGTAGAATTCTGATTAAAGTTGTCGGTTTGGGGCATCATAGTGCTGGTTGAAAGTGCATTATATCCATAATAGTGTTTTGGTGTTGATGAAAATAGGGTTAGTGAGGGCTACTGTCAGTTCTCCGGTTTATCTCAGTACATTGGCCTCTCGATGGTCGTCTACGGGCGAAGTTGACCCCCCTATTGCAAAAAGGAAAAAGACATCAGTTTTCCTTTCTTCCCCAAGAGGTATCCTTCTCCCCACACTTGAGTTGAGTTGTTTTATCTCTCTTCCTCCATTTTTGAAAGCTCGAAAGCTCCATTTACTCCTCATCCCTCCACCCAATCAGTCGACTCATTTGAAGGAAAATAGAGAGGACCACCCGGTCTACACTTCCACCAAACCGATTTCTTCTCCTTGTTGATTTCACTCAGAATTTGTTACTCTTGGAGCTTGGCATCCTAGGTGGTTAGAGGTTCGATTCCCACGGAAGCTTCCTTGCTTGTGGTGTGCTCCAGAGACGCATGCAAAGGTGTGGTGGTCACCTTCAAGAACAACCCTGAGTGATTCGAGGCTCATCAGTTGGGGTGACTCAAAGAGAAAATGGTGACCCGCTTGGTGGAGTTCCGGGGCCTTGGCACCAGCACCGCACGCTCCAATGGAGATTCACACTTCCCCAAGGAAGTATGAACTTCGGGATAAAATATGCGTCACTAAATCGCTTCTGGTTAATCATTTCCTGCACTTTACTTCGCTTTGTATGATTGTAGGCTTGCTAATGATATTGCTCAGAGTTGGCCAAACAGGCTGGCACAGCACGGCCAGCCCCAGCCTGCCGTAATCGTGCCTAGCACGACACAACCTATAGGGGGCACGTTTAGTAAACAGGTCGTGCCATGCCAGCCCACGTGCCGCGTCTCCAGGCCCAGGCACGACCTTTTTGTTAATCAGCTAGAATGTTGGCCGTTTAGCACGCTTGGCCCATGTGCAGTTTTGCCTAATGGGCTGTTTTTGGGCCATTTTCAGCCTATTAGGTTGTTTATATAGACCATATATATTTATATAATTTAGAAATAAAAAATTAGCAGACCATGTCGTGCCGACCCACGTGTCCAGCCTCTAGGCCTAGGCACGGCCCCTGGCGTGTCGCATGCCGGGCATGGCTCGTTTAGCCCGGGTCGTGTTGTTCCCGCGTGCTACCGGGCCACCCAACTAGTACGACCCGTTTGGCCAGTTTTGGTACTGTTGCCAAGCTTACATTGCTTTGAGCTTGCTTTCCATATAGGTTGTGTTCATCTAGTGCATATCTAGAGAACCTACTTTATCCATGTATTCCTAAAATTAGTAATTAAGATTAAATTTGTAGTCACCTATTCACCCTCATCTAGCGGACTGTGTCGATCCTTTCACAGGTGCTTCTAATGGATGATCATATTGTGTCCTTGTTGTGCTTATTTTTTTTCGGCTGTGATTATAGGCCTAGTTTAGTCAGCTGCTTCCTGATGTATAGGTGTTGCATAGTTTTTCTTGAGTCAATCTTCCCATGTAACATCTACAACCTAATTTCCCTCATAAACTGGACCAATTTTTGTTTTTGTTCATAGTGCATGAATTTCCCTCTAGTAAGGTTTTGTAAGAAAAGTTTATATTCATATATTAGTCCACAAGTGTTCGATTAAGTGATTACTAGATAACTTTAGTTAGGACTGCCGTTGGTACGAAAAATATATATTTACAACATCAAAATTTTAACGAAGAGTTCGTATCTCATGTGACACCATGTCATTGCCAATGCGCCCAACAATGCATACAGATCTGATAATTTTTGGATAGGTTAAAGCCCATTCAAGCACCTCTCTTGTAGTCACATCACCCAACGAAATGAATACAAAACTTATTATTTGCATACAAGCACTGCTGCGCACTAAAATTTGCAGATGCTCTTCAACACTACTTGGTACGTAGTGTTCGTCACGCCATTTCACCTCAGCGTGATAGCATCTGGCCACGTTGATTACCTAAACAATGTGACAGTTAAATGTTAAATAAGGTATACAAATGGAGAATGTTTTTCTCAAGGTGCCTTTATAGTTGCATTCTATTGGATAATAACGAAGCATAAACAATTTCCTTTTGAAATATAATCATATTCATTGTGAAATGCGACATCAAGAAAAGTTTAGCACATAAACAACCTTGAAAGCATGCAATAACATTTGTTGAACTACACAATACATGCATCAAAGGATAGATATTTAGTATGAAACTCATAGATGGATTATACAATATGTTCTGTCTAAGAGAAAAAAGCTAAAGAATGATGATTTTTCACATTTTCCTCCAAACTTGCTACTTTTTTTCAATTTCATTAATGTGCTCATGCGGCCACTAGCTTCCATTTGGAAACCACCAACCAATAAAATAATGATACCCAATTATTGGAGTGAGAAGCTTGGACAACTTATATTTGGATTTCTTGTCCCACCTCAACAAGAGTCTCATATCTAACAAATAGATGCTCTTGTTTATTACTTATATAAACTTGTATATTACTTATATAAACTTGTATATTACTTCATTCACAAAAAAAATATTACTTGATACAAAATCCCTGAATACTACTGTATTTACTTTTGTGGTACACATCAAGGTTCTTTTTTTGGCTAATTTGTTACAATCTTGAAGAACACTTACCAAATCTTTTACCAATTCAGCATTCTTATTTTTCTGATGCTTTAACTCTTCCTTGATATCATTTGTAGTGTTAAGTATGTTGATGTACAATGCCTTCAAGTTTGCTGGTAAATTCTCTGCAGCTTGTTCACCCCACCTATAGTTGAGGGAAAATGTGAGTTTAATATAAAAAACTATATGATGTTGAATTGAATGTTGCATATAAATTATAATGACAAATATATACATATAAACAAGGTTATGCAAATTCTATGGTAAAACATAATTTATTTGGGACCCAGACGTTTAGATGGATAACTTGCACACATTGTTATAAGTGCAACTTTGGACAATATGTTGTTACCTTGATGCACTACACATGACCCAAAAATTCATATAGAAAAGTTGTATAGTTAAATATTGTTGAATTATGATTGTAAATTGAGATATATGTGAAGTAAAGATGAGGAACTGTGGCGCCAAATGTTTTTGTGGAAAACTCTTGAGTAAAACAAAAATTATGGCTATATCGCCAGTGTTTGCAAAATTATGGGAAGTCACAAATGAGTAGCTAACTCGTCATCTGCAGGTTATAAGAAGTATTTATTGGTGGCATGTAATAAACTCGAGTCAAGGACAATTGTTAGGGTTGTGTAGGAGTCTTTACTGGTTTATAGGAATTCGCTATGGCAGGACGCTGCTTCTCTTATCATAAGAATTCATGTCATATATTGACAAATTTGGCTTATGTACATTGTTTGGTAGTAAAGGAGTAATCTGACTTGGAGGTATAATATTTCTAG
>NC_041382.1:23811676-23928250 GCF_002162155.2 Triticum dicoccoides
GTTGTACCAGCGCATTTGTTGTAGATCCTGGGTTCGATACTTATCAAGAGCATATTTTTTTAAGCGTTTTCCGCCTATGCGTGCGAGAGAAAAATAGAGACGCATTTTTTTAGCAAATAATAAAACAAATAGGCTGGCCCAGTGCGGAGGACGTGTGCACACGCCGTGGTGAACATGCCGCTCCTTGGCCCATCGGCTAGGCAAATCCCGGTTGACTTTTGCCAGGGTTTGATTTAGACCAGGAATGCAAAGTTCAGGGTGCAATCGATCGGAATTTTGACTTGGGGTTCATTCCGCCCGACCTCTACGAGTTCAAGGTTTAAAATAGACTTTTTCCTTTTAGTTATTCCACATATTATGTTTGTCTAGAGTCAAACTTTATATACTTTTAAAAAATTGTAGAAAAAACATATTAACATGTGCAAAACCAAATCAATACTATTCGATTCATCATTGCTTTGTTACTATAAATGCTCATATTGTTTTTACACACTTTGTCAAACTTTATAAAGTTTGATTTCACTCAAAGCTAAAATGCAGAGTAAATAAAAATGAAGGAAGTACCTCACGAACCCTCTCTCTCCCATGATCACGGTTTTGGACCTGATCGGGCATGGAGTGGCTGGAGTCTCTGTAGTCCGATTTTTTATTATTAATAATTAATAATCACGTAATTACGATATTGAGAAAGAATTGGCCAAAATCAAAAATATATGAAGGCCGCAAAGGAAAACAACGTCCACACCTGGACCCTATTGCGCACAATGTCCAGGACTGGACGCCAGTGCGAACAACGTCCCTACAAATGGTTCGGTCCTGCACTCTAAATAGAGTAAACCGGGTTGTTTTCCTCTAACAGATGGATGTTATGTCACCTGTAAACCCTAGTACGCATGGATTCATTGCTCCTCAACCTCGCCATGTGCTAACCAGCCTCTAGTACTCGACATCTCTGGTCATCACGGCAGCTCTATCTCTCTTGTTCCCCACTCACGGTTAGGATCCTCCAATCTATCTCGTGGTTGGCGCATGTGATTTGGGGTAAGGTCGTCTTGCATCTCTGTTGGTTACAGTCTTTGTCCAATTGATTCAATGACTTATAAGTAAACAATGTGTAGATGACTTGGTTTCTATTCATGTGGTGGTACGGTTGCAAATTGGTCTGTTCTAACTCATGGGTTGCAAAAATTCAACTTTACATAGTCGGCAGTAGATCAATATAAGGTTGTGATATTTACTCATTGCATGTTTATGTTAGAAGGTGAAGATAAGAACATGTTAATCGTACTGGTATATGTGGATGGTGAAGTGCAAGATGGATCCACGGTGTGTATTATAGTGTTCCTCCCAAAGTCACTTTTCCAGCATCCGAGGAAACCACTTTTGAAGATGTCAAGAGTGAGATATGTCGAGGACTTGGACATGGTGATGATCAGTACAACCTGAAGATGCAAGCTTGCATAGATATTGGATCTCCTGGACCACTTATTTTCAATTAGTTCCAATATATGAGGAAAGAGGATGGACCATGATTTTTGAGAAGACCAAGTCTCGGACAACATGGCAAGTGATAGAGCTATATGTTAACATCATGCCAAATTGAGACATGTTGAGCCAAGTCAATGCTCCAAGCAACATCCTAATAACTGAAAGTCAAGAACGAAGTTTTGAAAGTGCAACGCATTCCTCATTACAGCAAACCTCTCTCCGTGCTTTTCTAGAATCTAGTATGTGTGCTCCTGATCTCGACATGTCACATGCTCCACCTTCCAGTCATGTTAATGTAACAAATGATTTGCGAACAAGTATTGGCGATGACCCATATTATCAGGAGGATACAGACCAGGAGGAGGATTTGATTGGATAACTTGATGATGATGAGCATGATCCAGATGGTTCACCTAGCCAAAGTTCGGATGATGATTCGAAACCAAGGCATTTGCATCATGTCCGTGCATTTCCATTCATGAGGAGTTCCGGACATAATGGTGTGCGGGCCTTTAGTGATATATCTGTATTAATGGAGATAACAGCGGATGAAAGTTTTTTTGGATGTAAGAAACACTATGCTATTCCATTGTTGGAGCTTTAGATTTTTTATTCGAAAGAGCACCTTAAAATTGCAATTGGTGAATTTCACATAAAAAATAACTTGGAAGTAAAGTATAGCACAAGTATGAAGGAAATATGCCCTATAGGAAATAATAAAGTTGTTATTTATATTTCCTTATATATTGATAAATGTTTATTATTCATGCTAGAATTGTATTAACCGTAAACTTAGTACATGTGTGAATACATAGACAAACAGAATGTCACTAGTATGCCTCACTTGACTAGCTCGTTGAATCAATGATGATTATGTTTCCTAATCATAGACATGAGTTGTCATGAGATCACATCATTAGAGAATGATGTGATTGACTTGACCCAACCGTTAGCTTAGCACGATGATCGTTTAGTTTGTTGCTATTGCTTTCTCCATAACTTATACATGTTCCTATAACTATGAGATCATGCAACTCCCGAATGCCGGAGGAACACTTTGTGTGCTACCAAACGTCATAACGTAACTGGGAGATTATAAAGGTGCTCTACAGGTGTCTCCGATGGTGTTTGTTGAGTTGGTATAGATCGACATTAGGATTTGTCACTCCGATTGTCGGAGAGGTATCTCTTGGCCCTCTCGGTAATGCACATCACTATAAGCCTTGCAAGCAATGTGAATAATGAGTTAGTTACGGGATGTTGCATTACGGAACGAGTAAAGAGACTTGCCGGTACCGAGATTGAACTAGGTATTGAGATACCGACGATCGAATCTCGGGCAAGTAACATATCGATGACAAAGGGAACAACGTATGTTGTTATGCGGTTTTGACCGATAAAGATCTTCGTAGAATATGTAGGAGCCAATATGAGCATCTAGGTTCCGCTATTGGTTTTTGACCGGAGATGTGTCTCGGTCATGTCTACATAGTTCTCTAACCCGTAGGGTCCACACACTTAACGTTCTATGACGATTTGTATTATGAGTTATGCGATTTGAGGACCGAAGTTTGTTCGGAGTCCCGGATAAGATCAGGGACATGACGAGGAGTCTCGAAATGGTCGAGACGTAAAGATCGATATATTGGAAGGCTATATTCGGACATCGGAAAGGTTTCGAGTGATTCAGGTATTTTTCGGAGTACCGGAGAGTTAGGGGAATTCGTATTGGGCCTTAATGGGCCATACGGGAAAGGAGAGACAGGCCTCAAGGGTGGCCGCGCCCCTTCCCCATGGACCGGTCCGAATTGGACTAGGGAAAGGGGGCGCCCCCTTCCTTCCTTCTCCTTCTCACTTTCCTTTTTCCTATTCCATGTAGAAGGTGGAATCCTACTAGGACTAGGGAGTCCTAGTAGGATTCCACACTTTGGGCGCGCCCTATGAGGGCCGGCCTCCTCCTCCCTCCATCCTTT
Organism: Triticum dicoccoides; assembly: GCF_002162155.2. Classification (NCBI taxonomy): domain Eukaryota; kingdom Viridiplantae; phylum Streptophyta; class Magnoliopsida; order Poales; family Poaceae; genus Triticum; species Triticum dicoccoides. The sequence goes on from NC_041382.1 coordinate 23,815,138, forward strand.
ATATACGAGGCCAGGGGGCATCCCATAGACACACAAGTTGATCATTGATCTTTTAGCCGTGTGCGGTGTCCCCCTCCACCATAATCCATCTTGGTCATATCGTAGCGGTGCTTAGGCGAAGCCCTGTTTCGGTATCATCATCATCACCGTCATCACACCGTCGTGCTGATGAAGCTCTCCCTCGACACTCTGCTGGATCATGAGTTCGTGGGACATCACCGAGCCGAACGTGTGCAGATCGCGGAGGTGCCGTACTACATAAACCGCGTTGTCATAACGCTTCCGCTTTCGGTCTACGGGGGTACGTATACACACTCTCCCCTCTCGTTGCTATGCATCACCACGATAGATCTTGCGTGTGCGTAGGAAATTTTCTGAAATTACTGCGTTCCCCAACAAAGTAGTCAATCTAAACTTGTTGATGCTACCGCAGCGACATCCTTTGCCCGCCCGCTTTGGCCGCGAGGAAGTCGGGGGGCAATCGTGAGGATCCGGGCGTCGAGGATGAGCCGGAGATTGGGGCGGCAGTGAGGATATGGGCAACGACACGGAGGCTGAGGCGGTCGGTGGGAAGGTAGATGGCGGGGATGAGCCGGAGGCCAGGGCCGGCAGAGGTAGGCGGGGAGATGAAGGTAGGCGATGGAGATGAGGCAGATGTGATGGCCGCCAGCACGCTATCTGGTTTAGGGGAGTCGTGGTTGGACCCAACCAGATAGTGGATGCTAGCAAAAATAGCATCGGGACGTTATTCGCATCTGCATCCAGGTTGGGACGCTGTTGTCCATCGCGTCCTTTCTATTTTAAAAAGTATTTATCCTTTACTACTTTCGTAATTATGGAAATATTAATTACTATTAATCAAATTTTCGGCTCTGTAGTAGCGAGGCAGCAGTCCCGTGGAGAACGGAGAGCACAAGTATATAAAAAAACAAAATTATTGTTTTCTTTAGTTTTTTTTGTGAATTTTTTTTGATCTATTCATCTTCAGTTATGGAAGTATAACGAATATCAGAAATAATAAAAATTACATCCAGATCCGTAGACCACCTACCGACGATTGTCATCACTGAAGCAAGCCGAAGGCGCGCCACCATCATCGCCCCTCCATCGCCGGAGTCGGGCACAACTTGTTGTAGTAGACAGTCGGAAAGTCGTTGTGCTAAGGCCCTGTGGGACGAGCGCACTAGAACAACAACCGTCATAGATGAAGAATAACGTAGATCAGAAAGATCCAATCCGAAGACACACGAACGTAGACGAACAACGATAAGATCCGAGCAAATCCACCAAAGGTAGATCCGCCGGAGACACACCTTCACACGCCCACCAACGGTGCTAGATGCACCGCCGGAACGGGGGCTAGGCGGGGAAACCTTTATTCCATCTTCAGGGAGCAGCCGCCGTCTCGTCTTCCTGAACAGGACATAAACCCTAGCAAAACTGAAAGAAACGACTAAAAACGGAGCCTTCCCACCGGCCCTTGCCGAGATCCACCACGCCCTCATGGCCCTAGGGCCATCGGAGAGGAGGCGGACCTGCGACGACGGCGACGGGAGGCAGAAATCCTAACCTTTTTGTGGAGGAAGGAGGAGGCGGCGGCTAGCCTCTTTAGCTTTTTTTAGAGCTCGGTTATTGTTAGCTCATAACATGTGTTCTTTTTTCACAAAATTTTGCATGCAATTGAACATGTATGTCATAAAAAAATTCTGAATTTATTTTCTTTCAAACTAATTTTATTGTTTAACCGTTCATCTGGGAGAGGAGAGCATATTTTCCCGAGAAAGAAAATAACATCTCCCCTCACCGTTTTCATTTTTTCCCTTGCAGCATTTCACGGAGTGGTGCCACATTATTTCCCCAGTTTCTGAACGAGACAAGCCATGTATAAAGGAGGACACAGTTACTTTTCGGTTTTCTTTAGAAAGCCAACACAAAAGAAATGCTAGAAAGGTCTATGGCCGTGCTGGGCTAAACATGGGCTGCTAGTTGGTGGAAACGTTGATATATTTAGAACAAAGTGAGATAGAGGAGAAAGGTGAGCAACTAGTTTTTTTTGAACATCAGTACAGACACAAGCGTTCATATACACGCGCATACACGCACATACACATACCCTACCCCTATGAGCACGTCCGAAAGACTGAGCCGGTATATCATCTTGAGATTTATGAAGTCACCGTAGGCGCCTCGTCGTCGACGGAAACGTCTCCTCCCACTGAATGCGCATCGCCGGAAATCCTGAAATAAATCCAGAAATAAATGCGAGCACCAGGATTTGAACCCTGATGGGCTGGGAATACCACAGTCTCTCTAACCATCGAACCACAAGTTGGTTCGCAGGTGAGCAACTAGATTTTCTTTAGAGCGTGAGCAGGCTAGTGCACCATGTGTCGCATACCAGCACCACTACGTGTCGCGCATTGGGCGCTTCCTTCATTGGTTATTTTCTCTTTTTTTATTATAAGATTTTTTTTGGTTTTGGCTTTTTTTGGGTTTCTTTTTCTATTTCTTTAAAAAGATATTGTTTCTGAGCGTGGAACATAGTTGTGCTTTCACGTGAAAGCATAGTTGTGCTTCTTGCATGAAAGCATAATTGTGCTACACCAAAAAGTGAAGCACACATGTGCATTTGCCTGAAGCACAATTGTGCTTCTGCGCTTTCATAAAAAGTGGAGCATGGTTGAGCTTTGGTGAGCAGCATAATTGTTCTTCTAAAAAAAGCACAGTTGCACTTCCGCATGAAGCTCAACTCTACTTCTTATGTGAAAACTATAATTGTGCTTCCCCAGTAGTGAAGCACAATTACTACAGTTTTTTATGTATGGATTAGTACAGTTTTTAAACACATGCTACAGTTTAGGATCATAAATTTTGCCAAAAAAAGTCGTGCAAAGTTATCAATTTGGGAGAAATGCAATAGTGAGATCAGTTCGTGATTTGAATGTATGATCAAGAGATAAATCATTTTGAAAAAATCAAATATATAAAAAAACCACAAATAGACCCGCGCATCTCTCTTGTGTGTGGCAAGAATCCCACAAAAACTCTGTAACGACAAATGGCGCAATGCAGTGCGCCACTTATCACCACCAAAGAAGGTGGGAGTGACTGTTGCAACAAGTATCCCTTATTTAGTGGGGCGATGCTAGGCGCCTGCGCACCGGCCGAATGCTTCGGCCGGTCCAACCCTAGCCGCCAGATCGGCCCGTCCCGATTCATTGGATCTTTATCCAAATCAGGTCATCTTCTTCCTCTCGCGAGCACGAACGGAAAAAGGAACCCCGTCTCGCCGGACGCACGCGTTTCCCCCTCGTCGCCACCTCCTCGCCTGCCCTCCCCGTCTCTGATCGCCGCCCATCTTCGCCGGCCGCCCTGGTCGCGGGTCCCAGCCCTCGGCGGCCGTCCTCGTCACCGGCTTCGCCCATGCAACAGCCCACTCATGCGGTTGTAGCTTCCCGTGGCAACCGTTGTAGCTCCGATGGCGACGACCAGAGCTCACCGGTGTGCTCGCCGGCGCTCATCCCCTGCTTGCAACAAAAAAAGTCGAGCGCCCAGGGAGATGCCTAATGCTGCAACCTACGACAAAAAAGCTACAATCGGTGACGAAAAAAGCTTCAACCAGCTATGGGAAAAGTTCCAAATCATATGACGAAAAACTATGAACGACCAAAGAAAAGTTACAACCGGTGATAAAAAAGCTTCATCTGGCGACGAAAAAAGCTTCATCCGACAATGAAAAAAGCTTCAACTGTGAAGCCGTAAGCCATGAACGACAAACCAAAAAGCTATATCCGGCATTGAAAATGTCACACGGTCGTAGCAAAATGCCGTTACAATTGAAGCATTTCTGTTAGCGATTGCAACATTTCTAATTTGCATGGTGTCTAGTTGTAGCTTTCCCTCTCAATGGTTGGAGCTTTTTCCAACTACAGTTGAAGCTGTTCTATCAATGGTTGTAGCTATTTTCTTTTTAGCAGTGCTTGGGCAAGGCTTTTTGTGTTGTTTCGGTTGAAGCTTTTTTCATTGAAGGTTGTAGCATTTCATGTCAACGGTTGTAGCTTTCTGGCGATGGTGCTGACAACTTGTAGCTTTCTCAACATCCGGTTGAAGCTTTCCATCAAGGGGATGAAGCTTTTTTGTAAACGGTTGCAACATAAGGGGGTGCGACGGTTTCTGCAGAAGCTTCTGGTGTTGCCCATCGCCGCCCGGCTCGCCGGCGGCGAGGCAGAAGCACGAGGCGTGTGGGAGTTGCAACCGGTGGGAATGGTGGTCAACGGCCTTGCTGCATCCAATGGCGAACGGGGTGAGATCTACATCCATGGCCGCGCGCGGATTCGATCTTCCATGGCCGACGGCGACCTCCTCAAGCGTTGCAGTGATGGAGGCAGGAGATGCGGGCGTCGGCGCTGCGTGCTGCAACGATGGGCGCAGGAGACAAGGATGGGGCGAGATCCGCGGAGCTGCGGGACAGGGATGAGGCGAGATCCGCGGGATAACGCAGGAGGACTGGTCAACTCGGGTCCACCGCGCCACGTGGTTGCTCGCGAGTGGGTCGCGCGTGCGCGCATGGACTGGACCGGCCGAAGCTTCCGCCGACACACTGTCTCCAAACATTTACCTATTTAGTGACTTCGTAGAGAGGGAGGAACAACATGAAACGGTAGAGCCTTTCAGCACAGGCCCATTTAGCCCATGGAAAAGGCAAAATATATGTGCTAATGGGTCGTGCCAATAACTGGCCATTTAGTCGGTGCTTAACACGGCACTGCTTTATTACACATACTGATTTTTAGGATAGCCTCACCCCTGGCGCTTGGCTGTGGCTCGACTTAGTGGGCCGGGCCAGTAGAGTGCTTTGGGAAGCTTTTATGCACCGATCGGTTTTAGAAGCTTTTGTGCTAGTTTTTTTTTTCGGTTTTCATTGGTCTTGTTCAATTTTCATTGTTTTATTTAGTTTTTCCTTTCACGTTTTCAACAAATGTCTATTTTTAACACATGTTGTATATTTTCCGTATACATCAAAAATATTTTTATACATCTTGAATATTTTCCAATTATATCATTAAAAATATTAAAATACATATTTTTTAACATCTAAATATGTGTTAAACATTTTTCATATACACATTGAAAATATATTTTTGAATGATACAAAACATTCATTTTGAAACTACGTGAACATTTTTTAATATTGTATAAACATTTTAACAAAGGTTACAAACATATTTGTGAAATGAGTGATCATTTTTTAAAACAATATTTTTTAGTGGTACGAACCATTTTTTTATAATTACACGAATATTCTTTACATTTTATAAACTTTATTTTATATGTCAATGGCATTTTTTAATGTATGAGAACTTTTTTAAATGTTGCAAAAAACATTATGAATGCTATCAACTTTTTAAAAATTATGCTAACAAAAAATTAAACTATGTTAACATTTTTTGACATGTAGCTTTCAAAATTTCAAAGTATAGTTGTGTTTTTTGAATATATGTATTTAGAGTATTTTCAAAAATATGAACAAAATAGAAAAACTGGCCGAATTTTTTGAGGGGAATAACATGATTTATTCATCAAAGCCCGCAGTTTGTGGGATACAAATTGGACCATGAGGTTGGACAAACCAAACGTGGCGCACTAAACCAAGAGAAAGAGAGAATCTGGCTAGACTATGTGCGTCAACATTGACCTCATGACCTTGGAAAGTAAAACTACAAATAACAGTATGTGCTTTAAGTTTAATCTCATTGATGATTGCTCCAAACCGCCCCGAGAGCCCTTTTGGATATCGGTGATTACTTGCTTTGAGTGTGAGAATATGACCATGTTCCACACATGAAGATCTTCAACTAGTGTCAATGCTTCACAGCATGTGATGGCCTTAAGAGTTGTTGGATCATCAACACCGGCAATGACCACACTACTGCAGAATCGGGCTATTGTCCTGGTTTGTAAGGACCTTTAGTGCCGGTTCTGGAACCGGCACTAAAGGGTGGGGACTAAAGCCCCCTTTAGTCCTGGTTCAACACGAACCGGGACCAAAGGCCCACCACATGGCACGAGCTCGCGCCGAGGGGCTGGGGGCCTTTAGTCCCGGTTGGTTACACCAACCATGACTAAAAGGTTTAGGGTTTTTTGGTTTAACTAGCACAAATGCCCGTGCGTTGCAACGGGGAAACATATCAGTTCCTATGAAGCATGGTTGATGAGGTCGAGGAACTATGTCAAGTGACAACGGTCGCTCATGACAAAATAAAAAGATGCATGATTTGAGGATCAAAACATGAAACTTAGAACATGGGTTATTATCCAGAGTAACAAAAATATGGAAACTTTTGAGCCTGTGTGTTACAATGGTAGAGAAAAATTGGCCCGTACTAAGATTTATTGAGAATTATTTACATCCACAATTCATGAAAATTTTAGCCTTATCAAGATATGTAGAACACATGAATGAAATGTTTTCAACAATCATTTTTTATTTGATTTTGATGGATTTTATTTTGTAAAAATAGATAAAAAATTAGACGTATATTATGAGAACTTTAAATATATAAATCTCTAAATTAAAATTCTCATATTTGTAGTTCAAACCTTAATTTTAACCTAATTGGTGTCTACATTTTTAGTTCAAACCTCAATTTGCTGGCTGTCTACCATCCCGGTAAGTGTACATACCACCGCGTGTCATGTATTGTATTGACAGAAATATTTCACATGTGTGATCATTTCTCCTTTTTCTCTCTTGCGGTTTTCTTTTGTCAATTTTGTCACCTAAGGTTCATATTCGAGTGTTGCTTAGTCTGCATGAAAATGAACGAGCGTCTATGTGCTAGACAGAAATCAAGTGAGGTGATCCTAAAAATAGTCAATTTGAGGCAATAGAAATCAATTAGGAAACTCATAGTGCGTGTGTTGTGCTTCTCCGCTATTGTTTTTTTTTTTCTTTTGGATGTTTGTCTGCTGCTGATCATGTAAGAATCAGATTGTATTTGGTACACATGCATGTGGCAGAGTTGTATATACATATTTTCTTAGTGAAGTATATACATCTATTAATGGTGTCTCTCTGGAGGTCAACTTATATATTGTTTGCTTTTTCAACTAATCTGTTATCTGTATGTGTTATTTTCAAAATAAAACGAAAATTAATATTTTTTTAGACTAACTTCACGTCAGGTTTGATTCACTAATCTCGGCAGGGCCCTCACAAAGAAAATGTAGGCTCATGCACGCACTACATTACTTGCATGCAACCGGAATAACTGCTAATGAACAACCATGTGCAGGTTCATGGCTAGCATCCGCGTGGCCCATCGCACTTCAAACAGCACACCACCCACCTGGCCCGCCAGCGCTTGCACATGTCGCCCACCTTGCCACAATACCCATGCACGTCACCTACATTGCCGCTGCACCCGTGCACGTCACCGCCAGTGGTGATTGGCCGGTTCGCTCGGTCCATTCCAGGCTTCGCCGTCGCCCGTCGGTCCCTGAAAACATGACCGGGTGGTCGGTTCGGTCCTGTCTGGACCACCGACAGCCAGTCCAAAAGGTGGCTCGGTGAGGGACCGGAACGGTCCGTACGATGTCCACCCTACACCGGCTTGATAAAGTGGAGAGCGTGCGTCTTATCTCCAAACTCCGTGTCTCCATCTTCATCCGCATCTGGCATGATGAAGTGGATGGCAAGCGGTGATGTCGCTTCATGGTGTCGAGCTCCTCATCCTTGTCTTCGGCGGCTTCCGCGTGGTGAAGTGTTTTGCTCGAGGTGCAAGTTGTTGAAGCAACTCCAGCGTAACCGTGCATGGGCCGGGCATCGTCGTCCGAAGTCATGGCATCTGAACATAGCAGGTAGTGGGCAGCATCATTGGCGCACTCTGGACGGCTATGTTGGAGAGCTTGATGTGGACACGACGACCCTACGACGATTTTCGGGGTCTTGTGTGACAACTCCATCCATTATCATCGTGTTGTGCTTGCATGCATAATCTCACCGTTCACAAGGATTAGCCACGCCTCCATCGCCAGCTGAGTGGTCCGCTGGGTACACGTGCGTCTCTGACGAGCCCGATGGCCTAGTCTTCAGCCTTTACGTTTGTGTGCTGCTCGCTCCTGGCCGCCCCCTTAGAGCACTCGCCCGTGCTCTTTTGTCTCCAGGTGCTCACGCCAGATCAATCGCCTCTGGTTTTTCTTACCTTGGTGTGTTTTGTGCCCTTTCTTTTAACCTCCCCTTGTTGCATACTTGAATTGTGTATTTTTTGTGTGTGCTTGTGTGCAGGTCGGACTTTCATAAACTGTTAAGAAAAGGAATCTTCATAGACGAGTATGTATTAGGTTGTGTACGTGCCTTATATTCGAAGTAACATTATGTAGATCTATTTTTAAATCTCAACCGTCTATCTTTAGCATTAACACAAAATCAATGGATATAACAGGATGACCTATTGATGTCTACTACACAACCTTTTCCTTGTAGACGTTGCTGGGCCTCCAAGTGCAGAGGTTTATCAATCCGTGGGAGGCGTATGATGAAGATGGTCTCTCTCAACACTACTAGGAAAAACGCTACCAGTAGCGTAGGTTTTTTGCATAGCAGTAGCGCGGGCACCTGCGCTACTGCTACGGCGCTACAACTAACTTTTAGCAGTAGCGCGTTTGTTACCCCGCACTACAGCTTAAAAAGTTACTAGTAGCGTGTTCCCCCCATGCTACTGCTATCACGTACACACGCTACTAGTAATGAAATAGTAGTAGCATTGGGTAAACTACCAACGCTACTAGTATCCTATATACTAGTAGCGACCAGTTTTGTCCCACGCTACTACTAACCTATAGGAATTAAAAAAATAAAATCAACCAATTCCATTCCATCACACAGTTCCTCATTATAGCGGCAACTCATGTATAATTCAAATCAGACAGTGTTGTGCGTAGCAACTTGGTAAGCAACTACCTAAGTATGCTGTATTGCTATTACACATCGGGTAGCCTCAACAAGCCACACCTCACCGACGGCAGCCGCCGTCGTGACTTGTGATGCCATCACGTCCCTCTCCCTGGCCCTCGGCTCCAGCTAGCCCCGGTCAATGTCGTCCTCGTGCCTTGCCACTAGCGGGCGGATGAAGCCCTGTACACATGCCCCGCACCCTGAAACCCGAACACCATTAAGATTCAGATTCAGAATTGGCCACATACCGAATCAAGTGTATCTGAATGTTGATCATCTCTCAGGCTCGGGGTGTCTAGTCGACTGCTTACCCGTGTGCTGGGTGCCAAAGGTAGAGGAGGAGGAGCAGCTTCGCCTCGCTGTACATCGGTAGCCACGCCACCGTCCAGTCCACGAACCTCTTGACGACTGTCGACGTCACCACCAGAACCTTGCAACATTACCAACAGAGGTTCAGAAACTTTAGATTCTTTGGGAAGAATGACACGGAAAACAATGCAATAATGTCGATGCCAATGTGCTACAAATTTTACATGTGCATATGTACTTTCGTGGAGCACACATGAATATAATAAAGTAGATGACTTAGAATGCCAACACTGGATGCACTAATATTGTATATAAGTAATTGTTAAAGCAAAATTAATGAAAAGCATTTACACTTGCTTGCACTGTAAGTAAGCATATGGATGGAGGAGTACCTTTAACATACACGATTACATTAACTTATCACTTGAATCTTGCTTGCATTGCTGGTAGACAAAAGGAAGAAGCTAGATTGTGCACAAATTTAGAAACAGGCAGCTCTGCTAACAAGTAGTTCATGTGTTCCTTTATGCTATTCTCGAAAAGTAAACATAGAACTGAATCCTGTAAACATACCTGACAATTGCCATCTCCGTTAACCTTGAGCTCAACCAGGCCATACAACACCAACCTGTCAACAAGTCTTCATGTATAGATTTATGGGATGACAAGTATACTGCAGGGGTATTTACCTGTCAAGAAGTCTTCGGTGATCTGAAAAGGCTTCATCAAAAGAAGGAATGTCTCCATTTGTTTTAGGGACATGTTGCAGTAGCAAAGTGAATAAGTAACAAAAACGTTAGACATAACAATGATCTTCAAGGAAACACATGCAAGTTAAGGGAAAACTCATCAAAGAATGAGCTTCTTGATCATTGACGGAGAGTTAGAGATGCAGGTTCTGAACTTTTATTTTCTAGATTGATGAGTAATAAACTCATTATTAAATGCTAAAATCGAACCATGAGCATCTACTAGGTAGACCGATAATTCTGCATTTAACATATTATCTGAACCGCAAATAGTGTCCGGCATCCTTTAGTAATAACCCAAGATTCTTATGATTACTTAGCAGGAACTAGCAATTACAACTCCTCTAAACTTCAGAGCACGGTTATTTGATAATTAGATAATACACTGTACTGTGCCCCTTGAAACTGTAGAAACCCAAAACTGCTGTACTTAACACCTTCAGGCAGTAAAAATATAATGTGGAGCAGTAAAAGTGGAACAGGGCTCAGCATTTGCACTCATAGGAACAGATATACGATTGGGGATCCACTAAGTAGATCGACAATTCTCATAAATCAACAGCATCATCTGCATTTAACATATGATCTGTCAGGCATTCTTGAGGAATAACCCAAGCATTATTCTGATCACCTAGAAGGAACAAGCAATCCCCCAACCCATCTAAATTTGAGAGCATGGTTTGATAAGATATCCTGAGGTGGAACTCTGAATCCCCTTGGAATTCTAGAAACCCAAAACTACTATACTTAACCCCTTTATGCAATGCATAAATTCTAGCATGTGTCCCAGCCATGCTAGCAATTGTTCTGCTATAGTGGATATATAAACTTGGATCAGCAGGAAGTGAAGTAAATAATGACTACTTGCAGGGACACGGACCATGTCATTCAGTCTTTTGCCGACTTCGCCGTCGAGAGCAGAGAAATCGTCGACAAGGTCTATCGAGCACCCCTGGCCGTCGCACGCATTGCAATCTTCTTCGGGGCTCGAACATGGACTGGAGCCCTCTGCTTCTTCTACATAAGGTGGAGCTGCACCGGCATTTGTTCAGGAAAGGGGATCGAGTCAGGAGGGTATGGCATGTCTGAATTTACTGTGTGCTGGTTAACTGAAGATTGGTAGTACCTGAGGGCAGATGGCTGACGACCTCGGGGCGGAACCACTGTCGCGCGAGGACGGTGGCGCGGCGGTCGGCCTCGCCGCCGACGGCCCCCGAGGCCTCGGCCATGGCGACCTGCGCGAGCTCCTCCTGCAGCACGTGCACGATGACCTCGTCATTCTCGACCGCATCGACTCTGACCTCGGGGGCAGGGGCGGTTGTGGGCATGTCATAGCCGTCGAGAAGGGCGCGGGCGCGTTGGTACTTCACCGCCCCCGCGCCTCCGCTGCCTAGCACCTGCAGCGGCAGTGCCTTCTGTTCCGTCAGTTGACAGAGAGATGAAGGGGTCGGGTCAAGGAAGGGGAAAGAGACGTATATTATGATAAATTTAAATATATAAATCTTTAAATTAAAATTCTCATATTTGTAGTTCAAACCTTAATTTTAACCTAATTGGTGTCTACGTTTTTAGTTCAAACCTCAATTTGCTGGCTGTCTACCATCCCGGTAAGTGTTCATACCACCGCGTGTCTTGTATTGTATTGACAGAAATATTTCACATGTGTGATTATTTCTCCTTTTTGTAGCGACCAGACCTCAAACAGTCTGATCTCTGTGCTCCGGTGTCATCCCTGGATCAGTAATGCTGACACCACACAGTACTCGGAGGATATATAACAGAGTAGCAGTCACACACTTATTACATCGAGTGTCTCCATAGAGAATTTATTACAATAAATATGGCTTAAGGCCATCTAATAACGATAACAGCGGAAGGCTTGAAAGATAAGTGAGTCCATCAACTCCAACGGCATCACTGAGTATAGAACCACGACCTAAAAACTCCTCAATCGTCGTTTGAAAAGTCTGCAACATTAACGTTGCAGCCTGAAACGAGTCAGCACATGAAATATGCTGGCAAGGTAACACATAGAGAATAATGGAATGAAACAGCTTAACTATATGCATATTTGACTGGTGGAAAGCTCTATGATTACAGTTTTGTGTAAAGCCAATTTTTCCCTACTATAAAGTAGTAAATTTAATTACTATCATGGTGGTTGTTAAACATTGAGAATGGTTGACAGCATTCTCAATCCCAATTAAGCATCATCATTAAACAAACCCAACAAAATTAATTTAGGGTAACATGTTGAGATTCACATGACAATCCAGGTACTAGATACTCAAGATGTCCATAACCGGGGACATGACTAACCATGATTAGTTTATTACACTCTGCAGAGGTTTGCGCACTTTTCCCCACAAGACTCGATCGCCTCCGTTTGGTTTCTCGCACTACATGATGTTTGAGAAGACGGATGACCGATACATAGTCTTTCAGAAGCGCTAGCACCTTACGATCGGGTAGACCGTACCACCTACATCCCCTACATCTGCTAGTCTACCACTGTAAGAGTTCGCCCATAATAGCTTGTGGCTGCACACGGAAGTTTCTAGTATGAATAGTCTCATGATCTCTTTGAGCCTGGGTGGCGGTCCAAAAAAAACAGGCAAGTCCTGGAATACCCAGGTGCCTCAATCCACCCAGATGTGTGTTTAAATTGCCACCTTAGACAAACTATTAATTAACAAACTCACATCTGTCATGGATATCACTCACCCAATCCACGTCTACTAGCATAGCATGGCATAATAAGCAAATATAGAAGTAACTCCCAAAGGTTTGATAATAAACATGTAATAGGTACTACCTCAACTACTTCCCATCCCATAATTTAATTAGATCCTAATCATGCAATGTGTGAGGATTGATCTAATACAATAAAACTGGGTAGTAGGAAAGGTATGATCAAAGTGTTACTTGTCTTGCTGTTGATCCGGGAAACCTTACGATTCGAAGTAACAAGCGGCGCACTCCGGGTACTCTATCACAAACAACAAACAAGCATACAATAAGTACCCATCTAATGCACGGGTAAAACTCAAATAAGAGATCTAACCAGAAGGTTCAACTTAAGAACTCCGGTTTGCAAAAAAAATCAAATCGAACGAAGCAACGAAAGTCAAACGGCGAAAAAAACAACTTCGTTTTAGTAATCTGGATCTAGGGCAAATTTTACAGTAGCAAAAACTTGTTTAAGCTGATTAAACGGATAGAGGGTTTCGAGACGAAACTCTAGGCGCTTGAATCGCTCGATTCCGATAAACGAGCGAAAAGTTATACTAAAACGAAAATCGGATCAGGAATTGCGATCAGAAAAATCACGGATTAAAAATCCGAGAAAAAGAAAAACGACGAACGTTCGCTAGAACAAACGAACAGACGAACGCTCGCTATTTAAATAAACCGGAAAAACCGATCTATTTTAAAAAAACGAATCTAAAAAAACCGACAAAAAACCGACGGAACGGTTTTTCGAAAAAAATAAAAAAACCGGCGCGGAAATCTAGGCGGCGGCGGACCTCGGGCGGCGGCGGCGGCGGCTTGGGGCGGCTTGGGGCTGGCTAGGGTTTCGGCTGGGCCTCCCCCGGCTATATATAGCCTAACGGGCCAGGAGTCCTAGTCGGACTCGGCCCTAGGTCGGTTCGTTTTTTTGTTTTTTTATATAATTACGCGCAGAAAAAATATAAAGAAATACTAAAATGACTCCAAAAATCCCGAAATAAAATTTCCCGGGCTTCTAAAATCAAGCCGCACAAGGTGAACATTTATTTGGGGCCTAAATGCAATTTTGAAAAACGCACATTTTTCCTAAATTCAAATAAAATAACGAAAAACTCCGAAATAAAATCTTATTTGATTTTATTATTAAATCCTCAATATTTCTTTATTTTGGGAAAGTCATTTTATTCCCTCTCTCATAATTTTGTAATAGAAATAATTGATGATAAAATAATTAAAATCAAATGATCCTATTCTCAAAATATGAGAAAACTCAAATATGAAAATAACGAAATCCCCAACTCTCTCCGTGGGTCCTTGAGTTGCGTAAAATTTCTAGGATCAAAACCAAACACAAATAAAATATGATATGAAATGATGATCTAATGTATAACATTCCAAATTGAAAATTTGGGATGTTACACTTTTTCTTTCTTGCGGTTTTTCTTTTGTCAATTTTGTCACCTAAGGTTCATATTATTCGAGTGTTGCTTAGTCCGCATGAAAATGACCGAGTGTCTATGTGCTAGACAGAAATCAAGTGAGGTGATCCTAAAAATAGTCAATTTGAGGCAATAGAAATCAATTAGGAAACTCATAGTGTGTGTGTTGTGCTCCTCCGCTATTGGTTTTTTCTTTTGGATGTTTGTCTGCTGCTGATCATGTAAGAATCAGATTGTATTTAGTACACATGCATGTGGCAGAGTTGTATATACATATTTTCTTAGTGAAGTATATACATCTATTAATGGTGTCTCTCCGGAGGTCAACTTATATGTTGTTTGCTTTTTCAACTAATCTGTTATCTGTATGTGTTATTTTCAAAATAAAATGAAAATTAATATTTTTTTAGACTAACTTCACGTCAGGTTTGATCCACTAATCTCGGTAGGGTCCTCACAAAGAAAATGTAGGCTCATGCACGCACTACATTACTGGCATGCAACCGGAATAACTGCTAATGAATAACCATGTGCAGGTTCATGGCTAGCATCCGCGCGGCTCATCGCACTTCAAACAGCACACCACCCACCTGGCCCACCAGCGCTCGCACATGTTGCCCACCTTGCCACAATACCCATGCACATCACCTACATTGCTGCTGCACCCGTGCACGTCGCCGCCAGTGGTGATTGGCCGGTTAGCTCGGTCCATCCCGGGCTTCGCCGTCGCCCATCGGTCCCTGAAAACATGACCGGGTGGTCAGTTCGGTCCTGTCTGGACCACCGGCAGCCAGTCCAAAAGGTGGCTCGGTGAGGGACCGAAACGGTCCGTATGGTGTCCACCCTACACCGGCTTGATAAAGTGGAGAGCGTGCGTCTTAACTCCAAGCTCCGTGTCTCCATCTTCATCGGCATCCGGCATGATGAAGTGGATGGCAAGCGGCGATGTCGCTTCATGGTGTCGAGCTCCTCATCCTTGTCTTCGGCGGCTTCCGCGTGGTGAAGTGTTTCGCTCGAGGTGCAAGTTGTTGAAGCAACTCCAGCGTAACCGTGCATGGGCCGGGCATCGTCGTCCGAAGTCATGGCATGTGAACATAGCAGGTAGTGGGCAGCATCATTGGCGCACTCTGGACGGCTATGTTGGAGAGCTTGATGTGGACACGACGACCCTACGACGATTTTCGGGTTCTTGTGTGACAGCTCCATCCATCATCATCATGTTGTGCTTGCATGCATAATCTCACCGTTCACAAGGATTAGCCACGCCTCCATCGCCAGCTGAGTGGTCCGCCGAGTACACGTGCGTCTCTGACGAGCCCGATGGCCTAGTCTTCAGCCTTTACGTTTGTGTGCTGCTTGCTCCTGGCCGCCCCCTTGGAGCACTCGCCCGTGCTCTTTTGTCTCCAAGTGCTCACGCCAGATGCAATCGCCTCTGGTTTTTCTTACCTTGGTGCATTTTGTGCCCTTTCTTTTAACCTCCCCTTGTTGCATACTTGAATTGTGTATTTTTTTGTGTGTGCTTGTGTGTAGGTCGGACTTCCATAAACTGTTAAAAAAAGGAATCTTCATAGATGAGTATGTGTTAGGTTGTGTACGTGCCTTATATTCGAAGTAACGTTATGTAGATCTATTTTTAAATCTCAACCGTCTATCTTTAGCATTAACACAAAATCAATGGATATAACGAGATGACCTATTGATGTCTACTACACAACTTTCTCTTTGTAGACGTTGTTGGGCCTCCAAGTGCAGAGGTTTGTAGGACATCAGCAAATTTCCCTCAAGTGGATGACCTAAGGTTTATCAATCCGTGGGAGGCGTAGGATGAAGATGGTCTCTCTCAACACTACTAGGAAAATGCTACCAGTAGCGTAGGTTTTTTGCATAGCAATAGTGCGGGCACCTGCGCTACTGCTACGGCGCTACAGCTAACTTTTAGAAATACCGCGTTTGTTACCCAGCACTACAGCTAAAAAAAGTTACTAGTAGCGTGTTCCCCCCGCGCTACTGCTATCATGTACACACGCTACTAGTAATGAAATAGTAGTAGTGTTGGGTAAACTACCAACGCTACTAGTATCCTATATACTAGTAGCGCCCAGTTTTTTCCCATGCTACAACTATCCTATTAGGAATTAAAAAAAATAAAATCAACCAATTCCATTGCATCACACAGTTCCTCATTGTAGCGGCAACTCATGTATAATTCAAATCACACAGTGTTGTGCGTAGCAACTTGGTAAGAAACTACCTAAGTAAGCTCTACTGCTATTACACATCGGGTAGCCTCAACAAGCCACACCTGACCGATGGCAGCCGCCGTCGTGACTTGTGATGCCATCACGTCCCTCTCCCTGGCCCTCGGCTCCAGCTGGCTCCGGTCGATGTCGTCCTCGTGCCTTGCCACTAGCGGGCGGATGAAGCCATGTACACATGCCCCGCATCCTGAAACCCGAACACCATTAAGATTCAGATTCAGAATTGGCCACATACCGAATCAAGTGTATCTGAATGTTGATCATCTCTCAGGCTCGAGGTGTCTAGTCGACTGCTTACCCGTGTGCTGGGGTGCCAAAGGTAGAGTAGGAGGAGCAGCTTCGCCTCGCTGTACATCGGTAGCCACGCCACCGTCCAGTCCACGAACCTCTTGACGACCGTCGATGTCGCCACCAGAACCCTGCAACATTACCAACAAAGGTTCAGAAACTTTCGATTCTTTGGGAAGAATGACACGGAAAACAATGCGATAATGTCGATGCCAATGTGCTACAAATTTTACATGTGCATATGTACTTTCGTGGAGCACACATGAATATAATAAAGTAGATGACTTAGAATGCCAACACTGGATGCACTAATATTGTATATAAGTAATTGTTAAAGCAAAATTAATGAAAATCATTTACACTTGCTTGCACTGTGAGTAAGCATATGGATGGAGGAGTACCTATAACATGCACGATTACATTAACTTATCACTTGAATCTTGCTTTCATTGCTGGTAGACAAAAAGAAGAAGCTAGATTGTGCAAAAATTTAGAAACAGGCAGCTCTGCTAACAAGTAGTTCATGTGTTCCTTTATGCTATTCTCGAAAAGTAAACATAGAACTGAATCCTATAAATATACCTGACAATTTCCATCTCCGTTAACCTTGAGCTCAACCAGGCCATACAGCACCAACCTGTTAACAAGTCTTCATGTATAGATTTATGGGATGGCAAGTATACTGCAGGGGTGTTTACCTGTCAAGAAGTCTTCGGTGATCTGAAAAGGCTTCATCAAAAGAAGGAATGTCTCCATTTGTTTTAGGGACATGTTACAGTAGCAAAGTGAATAAGTAACAAAAACTTTAGACATAACAATGATCTTCAAGGCAACACATGCAAGTTAAAGGAAAACTCATCAAAGAATGAGCTTCTTGATCATTGACGGAGAGTTAGAGATGCAGGTTCTGAACTTTTATTTTCTAGATTGATGAGGAACAAACTCATTATTAAATGCTAAAATTGAACCATGAGCATCTACTAGGTAGACCGATAATTCTGCATTTAACATATTATCTGAACCGCACATAGTGTCTAGCATCCTTTAGTAATAACCCAAGCATTCTTATGATTACTTAGCAGGAACTAGCAATTACAACTCCTCTAAACTTCAGAGCACGGTTATTTGATAATTAGATAATACACTATACTGTGCCCCTTGAAACTGTAGAAACCCAAAACCGCTATACTTAACACCTTCAGGCAGTAAAAATATAATGTGGAGCAGTAAAAGTGGAATAGGGCTCATCATTTGCACTCATAGGAACAGATATACGATTGGGGATCCACTAAATAGATCGATAATTCTCATAAATCAACAGCATTATCTGCATTTAACATATGATCTGTCAGGCATTCTTGAGGAATAACCCAAGCATTATTCTGATCACCTAGCAGGAACTAGCAATCCCCCAACCCATCTAAATTTCAGAGCATGGTTTGATAAGATATCCTGAGGTGGTACTCTGAATCCCCTTGGAACTCTAGAAACCCAAAAATACTATACTTAACCCCTTTATGCAGTGCAAAAATTCTAGCATGTGTCCCAACCATGCTAGCAATTGTTTTGGTATAGTGGATATATAAACTTGGATCAGCAGGAAGTGAAGTAAATAATGACTACTTGCAGGGACAGGGACCATGTCATTTAGTCTTTTGTCGACTTCGCCGCCGAGAGCAAAGAAATCGTCGACAAGCTCTATCCAGCACCCCTGGCCGTCGTGCGTATTGCAATCTTCTTCGGGGCTCGAACATGGACTGGAGCCCTCTGCTTCTTCTACATAAGGTGGAGCTGCACCGACATTTGTTCAGGAAAGGGGATCGAGTTAGGAGGGGATGACATGTCTGAATTTACTGTGTGCTGGTTAACTAAAGATTGGTAGTACCTGAGGGCAGATGGCTGAATACCTCGGGGCGGAACCACTGCCGCGCGAGGACGGCAGCGCGGCGGTCAGCCTCACTGCCGACGGCCCCCGAGGCCTCGGCCATGGCTACCTGCGCGAGCTCCTCTTGCAGCGCGTGCATGATGACCTCGTCATTCTCGACCGCGTTGACTCTGACCTCGGGGGCAGGGGCGGTTGTGGGCATGTCATAGCCGTCGAGAAGGGCGCGGGCGCGCTGGGACTTCACCACCCCTGCGCCTCCGCCGCGCAACACCTGCAGTGGCAGTGCCCTCTGTTCCATCAGGTGACAGAGAGATGAAGGGGTCGGGTCAAAGAAGGGGAAAGAGACCGGCCCCATGCTCGCACCTAGGATACATGGGAGCGCAGGTCGGAGAGGATGCCGCCGACGGCGGCGGCGTTGCGGGCGTAGGCATCGGAGCTCCGGTCAAGCGCCTCGGGCAGGACCGAGGAGGAGGCTATCGTCGAGGAGCGATAGGAGGCGTAGGATGAAGATGGTCTCTCTCAAGCAACCCTGCAACCAAATACCAAAGAGTTTCTTGTGTCCCCAACACACACAATACAATGGTAAATTGTATAGGTGCACTAGTTCGGCGAAGAGATGGTGATACAAGTGCAATATGGATAGTAGATAATAGTTTTTATAATCTGAAAATATAAAAACAGCATGGTAACTAATGATAAAAGTGAGCACAAACGGTATTGCAATGCTAGGAAACAAGTCCTAGGGTTCATAATTTCACTAGTGCAAGTTCTCTCAACAATAATAACATAATTGGATCATATAACTATCCCTCAACATGCAACAAAGAGTCACTCCAAACTCACTAATAGCGGAGAACAACCAAGATATTATGGTAGGGTACGAAACCACCTCAAAGTTATTCTTTCCAATCAATCCGGTGGGCTATTCCTATAAGTGTCACAAACATCCATAGAGTTCGTACTAGAATAACACCTTAAGACACAAATCAACCAAAAATCTAATGTCACCTAGATACTCCAATGTCACCTCAAGTATCTATGGGTATGATTATACGATATGCATCACACAATCTCAGATTGATCTATTCAACCAACACATAGAACCTCAAAGAGTGCTCCAAAGTTTCTACCAGAGAATCACGATGAAAACGTGTACCAACCCCTAAGCATAGGTTCATGGGCGGAACCCACAAGTTGATCACCAAAACATACAGCAAGTGAATCATGTGATATCCCAGTGTCAGTACAGATACGCATGGCAAGACATACATCAAGTGTTCTCAAATCTTCAAAGACTTAATCTGATAAGATAACTTCAAAGGGGAAACTCAATCCATTACAAGAGAGTAGAGGGGGAGAAACATCATAAGATCCAACTATAATAGCAAAGCTCGCGATACATCAAGATCATGCCACCTTAAGAACACAAGAGAGAGAGAGAGAGATCAAACACATAGCTACTGGTACATACCCTCAGCCCCGAGGGAGAACTACTCCCTCCTCGTCATGGAGAGCACCAAAATGATGAAGATGGCCACCGGAGAGGGATTCCCCCTCCGGCAGGGTGCCGGAACGGGTCTAGATTGGCTTTTGGTGGCTACGGAGGCCTCTGGCGGCGGAAGTCCTGATCTATTGTGTTCCCTGAAGTTTTTAGGGTATATGGGTATATATGGGAGGAAGAAGTACGTCGGTGGACCTCCGGGCTGTCCACGAGGCAGGGGGGCGCGCCCAGAGGGGGGCTCGTGGGCAGCCTGGGACTCTCCTAGTCCAACTCCGATACTCCATGGGCTTCTTCTGGTCCAAAAATAAGTTCCGTGAAGTTTCAGGTCAATTGGACTCCGTTTGATTTTCCTTTTCTGCGATACTCTAAAATAAGGAAAAAAATAGAAACTAGCACTGGGCTCTAGGTTAATAGGTTAGTCTCAAAAATCATATGAAATAGCATATAAAACATCCAAGGTTGATAATATAATAACATGGAACAATAAAAAAATTATAGATACGTTGGAGACGTATCACCTATGGCTCTGGGATTGCTTTCTCGTAGGGAGTCGAGAAAGGATCTTTGGCTGAGGTTGATAACACTACTGCTACTTTACTTTATGCTACTCTACTCCCTCCTGTTGCTGCAAGATGGTGGTTTCCTGAAGATGCTAGTCTTCGATAGGACTAGCTTCTCCCCCTCTTATTCTGGCATTTCTGCAGCCCAGTCCACATATACAACCTTCCTTTGATAATGTTGCATATGTAGTGTAGATCCTTGCTTGCTGAGTACTTCGGATGAGTACTCATGGTTGATTTGCTTCCTCTTTTCCCCCCCTTTTCCATTCTTCTCGGATGTCACAACCAGATGGTGGAGCCCAGGATCCAGACGCCACCTTCGACGACGACTGCTACTACATTGAGGGTGCCTACTACTATGTGGAGGCCGCCAACGACCAGGAGTAGTTAGGAGGCTCCCAGGCAGGAGGCCTTGCCTTTTTGATCGATGTTGCTTTTGTGGTAGCCTTCTTAAGGCAAACTTGTCTAAACTTATGTCTGTACTCAGATATTGTTGCTTCCGCCGACTCTTGTGTATTCGAGCTTATGTATTCGAGCCCTCGAGGCCCCTGGCTTGTAATATAAAGTTTGTATTATTTTAATTTGTGTCTAGAGTTGTGTTGTGTTATCTTCCCGTGAGTCTCTGATCTTGATCGTACACATTTGCATGTATGATTAGTGTACGATTGAATCGGGGGCGTCACATTCACCCTCGGGGCTGAGGGTATGTACCAGTAGCTATGTGTTTGATCTCTCTCTCTCTCTCTCTCTCTCTTGTTCTTGATTCACACGATCTTGATGTATCGCGAGCTTTGCTATTATAGTTGGATCTTATGATTTTTCTCCCCCTCTACTATCTTGTAATGAATTGAGTTTTCCCTTTGAAGTTATCTTATCGGATTGAGTCTTTAAGGATTTGAGAACACTTGATGTATGTCTTGCATGTGCTTATCTGTGGTGACAATGGGATATCACGTGATCCACTTGATGTATGTTCTGGTGATCAACTTGCGAGTTCCGTGACCTCGTGAACTTATGCATAGAGGTTGGCACACATTTTCGTCTTGACTCTCCAGTAGAAACTTTGGGGCACTCTTTGAAGTTCTTTGTATTGGTTGAATAGATGAATCTGAGATTGTATGATGCATATCGTATAATCATACCCACGGATACTTGAGGTGACATTGGAGTATCTAGGTGACATTAGGGTTTTGGTTGATTTGTGTCTTAAGGTGTTATTCTAGTACGAACTCTAGTGCCTGGCCCGAGCCAACTAGCCCAGCTAGGCCGGCCCACTCCCCTCCCCTGGTCGCTTCCTGTTCCTTCGACCGGGCGGGGCAACGCACGCCCATTGCTGTCCAACCACCTTGTCGGCGACGCCCGACAAGGGGATAAGGCTTCGGACGCCTCAATCCTCTCCCCCGCTCTCCACTGTCGCCCGCTCTGCCTCTCCCTCGCCCACTAGATCCCTCCTTGCTCTCCTCCCTCATTCCCCACCTCAACCGAGCGCCACCGTCGCCATGGATGTGCCGTAGCCGCGGCCACCGCCCACCTCGCGCCTCGCCAGCACGTCCACAAGGCGCGTCGTCGACCTCTACCTCGACTACGCCTTGCCATCGAGCTCGAGGAGCGTCGCAGGCCATAGATCGAGCCGCCCCCTCTCTTCTCGGGCTCCAGCGATCTTCTCCGTCTCCAGCCACCTCTGCGCTCCTAAGCTGTCACAGGCTTTTCGTAGCCGCTCGGTGAGCTCCTCCCTCCCTCCATTCTTCTCCTCGCACCGCGTGATCCCACCTAGCTAGCTCATCACTGTTGCCGTGAGCTCGTCGTTGCAGATCACCCCACCGTCGTGGCCAACGTGGCCCGAGCTCGCGTCCGAGCTTGTAGTCGAGCTCCCGGGGCTCGTAGGAGCCCAACTCCGCTCTCTGCATCACTTGCCATGCCCCGTAGCACCGAAACCACCTTCGCCCAAAGTTCGGCGCCGCCCGCGGTGGTGGCTGTCGATGTTCCCGATCGCCTCAGCCACTCCCGCCGATGTCATTCGGCACGGCTTCGTCTCCATGTTCGAACGCGACCAACCATGGTCGTTTTGGGGCCCCGTAGCGTGATCCCGATGAGGCCCCGAATGCCACCACCGCCTCCCCTTGTCCCCGGCGCCGTTTCCGGCAGCTCCAGCTCCGGCCGGCCTCACCACGTGACGCGGCGGGCTCTCCCCGTTCGAACGCGCCCGACCGCGCCCGTGTTGGCCCCCTGTAGGTGAATCTCGGCCGTCTCCGGCAATGTGCCGCTGCAGGAGAGGTCGCTGGAGCCTTCTCCGGCGCCCTGCCGACGTGGCCGGTCGGGGCCACTCCCCTGGTCACTACCCCGTGGGCCCCTTGGACCGAGTTGACCACGTTGACCGTGGTCAACTATGCTAACTGGGCACTCAGTGCCACTGACACGCGGCCCCCGCCATAATTAACCTAATTAAAACTTTTTCCTAAATAAACTAATTAGTCACTAACATGTGGGGCCCAGCTGCTAATTACTCTATTTAAATTAAAATAACCCACTGTTAGCCCTCTGTGTATGACATGTGTGACTCACTGGTCAGTTTGACCTGGCCAGCCGTCCTGTTGACTGCTGACATCACAGTGATGTCATGCTGATGTAGTATTTCTTTTCTATTAATTTGATTAACTCCAGAAAATGTTTAAATCTTTGAAAAATCGTAGAAAAATAATCGTAGCTCGTATGAAAATGTTTTCTATATGAAAGTTGCTCAGAACGACGAGGCGAATCCGAATACGCGATCCGTTTTCCTGTCAGATGCCTCTAACTATCTGAACATCGAACTTTCCCCCTCCGGTCATCTGTCTGACACAGGTCCGGAACCGGGAAAACATTCCCTGTTGTTTTCCTCCTTCACCTTTATCATGTAGCCATACGTTAGGTCACAGCCCGGCACAACATATTGCCATGTTATGCTTTGTGATGCTATTTTTGCTTTATATTTATTATTTCTTCCCCCTCTTCTCTCTGGTAGACCCTGAGACCGGTGCCGCCCCTGTGATCGACTACTTCGACGACGACCCTTCTTCCCTTTTAGCGGAGCTTCCAGGCAAGCCCCCCTCCTTTGATCATCCCGATATTGCCCATTCCATTATCTCATGCTTGCATTAGATTCTGCTACTGTTATTGTTTGCTCCTATTCTGATGCATAGCCTGCTTTTGTAACCTACTTATTGTTACCTACCTGCTTATCCTAAACTACTTAGTATAGGTTGGTTAGTGCTCCATCAGTGACCCCCACCTTGTCCTTGTTGCCCCTACTTCATCATCGAAGACTCGATCAACGGGATTGAAGACCAGGCCCTGACACCGCACATCACTTTCCCCTTTTGTTGCTCGACTCTGCAGAGTTACCATCGAGTGCCGAGGGTGGAACCACTTATAGCACTCCTGATGAGATCTCTGTAGTGTAGCTATTCGATCGTGGTCATCGAGGGTGATTTCCTACTTCACCACTTCCGATATGGCTCTATCGTGCAACCCCTCAAGTGTGAACCTCGAGGGTGGATCCTCTTACGTTCACCTTCGAGATTACATCGAGTGGAATTCACCGGGGGTGATTCCTCGGGTTTTCCCCTTCGTGTTAGACACACGGTTACTATGACTTTACAATGAACCATGTTACTAAAGATGGGTCGGCCCTGAGGGGTACCCGCACGAGCTTATTTGCGAGTTATGTGGAGTCGGGTTGACCTGGAAGGTGCCCGCGAGATTCTTACGTGGCGTGGCCGGGCATTCTTAGCCCTTGCCGGAATTCCTCGAGATGGGGCGACGGGGTCACATCTTTCGTGAGTCTCAGCTTATTACCGCGCGTTCCTAATCCACTACGATTTGGATTTTTGATCCGAGGGGCCTCTGGCCTGATAGCACTAACCATCACGTGGGAATTGTATGGGCGTTCTGTGTCGTATGCATTAGCCGAAGCTTATTAGACGTCAGCAACTGAGCTGCGTGCGCCGGGTTGGACTGGTAAGCACCTGCCTTTTTGAAGGAGGTAGCTAGGTCTACTCACCGGCCGCGTTCGCAATGTGCAGGAGTTCCCGGGGCAATGGTCCATGACCCCTGGGGGCATAGGTTTAGTCCGGCGTGCTGACCTCTCTATTAAGCCTAGGTCGGGTTGCGGCGTATTGCTTGGCCGAGGTCAGGCATGACCCAGGAAAGTGTGTCCGGCCGGAGTTAATCGAGCATGATGGGTAAGTTGGTGCACCCTTGCAGGGAAGAAAACATCTATCGATAGCCTGTCCTATGGTCACAGACACTTGGAGTTGTATCCCGATCGATACAACTAGAACTAGATACTTGAGATGAGACATGGATATGAGAAATGGATAGTATGGCTCTGGGATTGCTTTCTCGCACAGAGTCGAGAAAGGATCTCTGGCCGAGGTTGATAACACTACTGCTACTTTACTTTATGCTACTCTAATCCCTCCTGTTGCTGCAAGATGGTGGTTTCTAGAAGATGCTAGTCTTCGATAGGACTAGCTTCTCCCCCTCTTATTCTGGCATTTATGCAGGCCATTCCACATATACAACCTTCCTTTGATAGTTTTGCATATGTAGTGTAGATCCTTGCTTGCTGAGTACTTCGGATGAGTACTCATAGTTGCTTTGCTTCCTCTTTCCCCCCTTTTTCCATTCTTCTCGGATGTCACAACCAAATGGTGGAGCCCAGGATCCAGATGCCACCTTCGACGATGACTGCTACTACACTGAGGGTGCCTACTACTATGTGGAGGCCGCCGACGACCAGGAGTAGTTAGGAGGCTCCCAGGCAGGAGGCCTTGCCTTTTCGATCGATGTTGCTTTTGTGGTAGCCTTCTAAAGGCAAACTTGTCTAAACTTATGTCTGTACTCAGATATTGTTGCTTCCGCTGACTCTTGTGTATTCGAGCTTATGTATTTGAGCCCTCGAGGCCCCTGGCTTTTAATATAAAGCTTGTATTATTTTAATTTATGTCTAGAGTTGTGTTGTGATATCTTCCCGTGAGTCCCCTGATCTTGATCCTACACATTTGCGTGTATGATTAGTGTACGATTGAATTGGGGGCGTCAGATTCACCCTCGGGGCTGAGGGTATGTACCAGTAGCTATGTGTTTGATCTCTCTCTCTCTCTCTCTCTCTCTCTCTCTCTCTCTCTCTCTCTTGTTCTTGATTCACACGATCTTGATGTATCGCGAGCTTTGCTATTATAGTTGGATCTTATGATTTTTCTCCCCCTCTACTATCTTGTAATGAATTGAGTTTTCCCTTTGAAGTTATCTTGTCGGATTGAGTCTTTAAGGATTTGAGAACACTTGATGTATGTCTTGCATGTGCTTATCTGTGGTGACAATGGGATATCACGTGATCCACTTGATGTATGTTCTGGTGATCAACTTGCGAGTTCCGTGACCTCGTGAACTTATGCATAGAGGTTGGCACACATTTTCGTCTTGACTCTCCAGTAGAAACTTTGGGGCACTCTTTGAAGTTCTTTGTATTGGTTGAATAGATGAATCTGAGATTGTATGATGCATATCGTATAATCATACCCACGGATACTTGAGGTGACATTGGAGTATCTAGGTGACATTAGGGTTTTGGTTGATTTGTGTCTTAAGGTGTTATTCTAGTACGAACTCTAGTGCCTGGCCCGAGCCAACTAGCCCAGCTAGGCCGGCCCACTCCCCTCCCCTGGTCGCTTCCTGTTCCTTCGACCGGGCGGGGCAACGCGCGCCCATTGCTGTCCAACCACCTTGTCGGCGACGCCCGACAAGGGGATAAGGCTTCGGACGCCTCAATCCTCTCCCCCGCTCTCCACTGTCGCCCGCTCTGCCTCTCCCTCGCCCACTAGATCCCTCCTTGCTCTCCTCCCTCATTCCCCACCTCAACCGAGCGCCACCGTCGCCATGGATGTGCCGTAGCCGCGGCCACCGCCCACCTCGCGCCTCGCCAGCACGTCCACAAGGCGCGTCGTCGACCTCTACCTCGACTACGCCTTGCCATCGAGCTCGAGGAGCGTCGCAGGCCATAGATCGAGCCGCCCCCTCTCTTCTCGGGCTCCAGCGATCTTCTCCGTCTCCAGCCACCTCTGCGCTCCTAAGCTGTCACAGGCTTTTCGTAGCCGCTCGGTGAGCTCCTCCCTCCCTCCATTCTTCTCCTCGCACCGCGTGATCCCACCTAGCTAGCTCATCACTGTTGCCGTGAGCTCGTCGTTGCAGATCACCCCACCGTCGTGGCCAACGTGGCCCGAGCTCGCGTCCGAGCTTGTAGTCGAGCTCCCGGGGCTCGTAGGAGCCCAACTCCGCTCTCTGCATCACTTGCCATGCCCCGTAGCACCGAAACCACCTTCGCCCAAAGTTCGGCGCCGCCCGCGGTGGTGGCTGTCGATGTTCCCGATCGCCTCAGCCACTCCCGCCGATGTCATTCGGCACGGCTTCGTCTCCATGTTCGAACGCAACCAACCATGGTCGTTTTGGGGCCCCGTAGCGTGATCCCGATGAGGCCCCGAATGCCACCACCGCCTCCCCTCGTCCCCGGCGCCGTTTCCGGCAGCTCCAGCTCCGGCCGGCCTCACCACGTGACGCGGCGGGCTCTCCCCGTTCGAACGCGCCCGACCGCGCCCGTGTTGGCCCCCTGTAGGTGAATCTCGGCCGTCTCCAGCAATGTGCCGCTGCAGGAGAGGTCGCTGGAGCCTTCTCCGGCGCCCTGCCGACGTGGCCGGTCGGGGCCACTCCCCTGGTCACTACCCCGTGGGCCCCTTGGACCGAGTTGACCACGTTGACCGTGGTCAACTATGCTAACTGGGCACTCAGTGCCACTGACACGCGGCCCCCCGCCATAATTAACCTAATTAAAACTTTTTCCTAAATAAACTAATTAGCTAAACTAATTAGTCACTAACATGTGGGGCCCAGCTGCTAATTACTCTATTTAAATTAAAATAACCCACTGTTAGCCCTCTGTGTATCACATGTGTGACTCACTGGTCAGTTTGACCTGGCCAGCCGTCCTGTTGACTGCTGACATCACAGTGATGTCATGCTGATGTAGTATTTCTTTTCTGTTAATTTGATTAACTCCAGAAAATGTTTGAATCTTTGAAAAATCGTAGAAAAATAATCGTAGCTCATATGAAAATGTTTTCTATATGAAAGTTGCTTAGAACGACGAGGCGAATCCGAATACGTGATCCGTTTTCCTGTCAGATGCCTCTAACTATCTGAACATCGAACTTTCCCCCTCCGGTCATCTGTCTGACACAGGTCCGGAACCGGGAAAACATTCCCTGTTGTTTTCCTCCTTCACCTTTATCATGTAGCCATACGTTAGGTCACAGCCCGGCACAGCATATTGCCATGTTATGCTTTGTGATGCTATTTTTGCTTTATATTTATTATTTCTTCCCCCTCTTCTCTCTGGTAGACCCTGAGACCGGTGCCGCCCCTGTGATCGACTACTTCGACGACGACCCTTCTTCCCTTTCAGCGGAGCTTCCAGGCAAGCCCCCCTCCTTTGATCATCCCGATATTGCCCATTCCATTATCTCATGCTTGCATTAGATTCTGCTACTGTTATTGTTTGCTCCTATTCTGTTGCATAGCCTGCTTTTGTAACCTACTTATTGTTACCTACCTGCTTATCCTAAACTACTTAGTATAGGTTGGTTAGTGCTCCATCAGTGACCCCCACCTTGTCCTTGTTGCCCCTACTTCATCATCGAAGACTCGATCAACGGGATCGAAGACCAGGCCCTGACACCGCACATCACTTTCCCCTTTTGTTGCTCGACTCTGCAGAGTTACCATCGAGTGCCGAGGGTGGAACCACTTATAGCACTCCTGATGAGATCTCTGTAGTGTAGCTATTCGATCGTGGTCATCGAGGGTGATTTCCTACTTCACCACTTCCGATATGGCTCTATCGTGCAACCCCTCAAGTGTGAACCTCGAGGGTGGATCCTCTTACGTTCACCTTCGAGATTACATCGAGTGGAATTCACCGGGGGTGATTCCTCGGGTTTTCCCCTTCGTGTTAGACACACGGTTACTATGACTTTACAATGAACCATGTTACTAAAGATGGGTCGGCCCTGAGGGGTACCCGCACGAGCTTATTTGTGAGTTATGTGGAGTCGGGTTGACCTGGAAGGTGCCCGCGAGATTCTTACGTGGCGTGGCCGGGCATTCTTAGCCCTTGCCGGAATTCCTCGAGATGGGGCGACGGGGTCACATCTTTCGTGAGTCTCAGCTTATTACCGCGCGTTCCTAATCCACTACGATTTGGATTTTTGATCCGAGGGGCCTCTGGCCTGATAGCACTAACCATCACGTGGGAATTGTATGGGCGTTCTGTGTCGTATGCATTAGCCGAAGCTTATTAGACGTCAGCAACTGAGCTGCGTGCGCCGGGTTGGACTGGTAAGCACCTGCCTTTTTGAAGGAGGTAGCTAGGTCTACTCACCGGCCGCGTTCGCAATGTGCAGGAGTTCCCGGGGCAATGGTCCATGACCCCTGGGGGCATAGGTTTAGTCCGGCGTGCTGACCTCTCTATTAAGCCTAGGTCGGGTTGCGGCGTATTGCTTGGCCGAGGTCAGGCATGACCCAGGAAAGTGTGTCCGGCCGGAGTTAATCGAGCATGATGGGTAAGTTGGTGCACCCTTGCAGGGAAGAAAACATCTATCGATAGCCTGTCCTATGGTCACAGACACTTGGAGTTGTATCCCGATCGATACAACTAGAACTAGATACTTGAGATGAGACATGGATATGAGAAATGGATAGTATGGCTCTGGGATTGCTTTCTCGCACAGAGTCGAGAAAGGATCTCTGGCCGAGGTTGATAACACTACTGCTACTTTACTTTATGCTACTCTACTCCCTCCTGTTGCTGCAAGATGGTGGTTTCTAGAAGATGCTAGTCTTCGATAGGACTAGCTTCTCCCCCTCTTATTCTGGCATTTATGCAGGCCATTCCACATATACAACCTTCCTTTGATAGTTTTGCATATGTAGTGTAGATCCTTGCTTGCTGAGTACTTCGGATGAGTACTCATAGTTGCTTTGCTTCCTCTTTCCCCCCTTTTTCCATTCTTCTCGGATGTCACAACCAAATGGTGGAGCCCAGGATCCAGATGCCACCTTCGACGACGACTGCTACTACACTGAGGGTGCCTACTACTATGTGGAGGCCGCCGACGACCAGGAGTAGTTAGGAGGCTCCCAGGCAGGAGGCCTTGCCTTTTCGATCGATGTTGCTTTTGTGGTAGCCTTCTAAAGGCAAACTTGTCTAAACTTATGTCTGTACTCAGATATTGTTGCTTCCGCTGACTCTTGTGTATTCGAGCTTATGTATTTGAGCCCTCGAGGCCCCTGGCTTTTAATATAAAGCTTGTATTATTTTAATTTATGTCTAGAGTTGTGTTGTGATATCTTCCCGTGAGTCCCCTGATCTTGATCCTACACATTTGCGTGTATGATTAGTGTACGATTGAATTGGGGGCGTCACATTCACCCTCGGGGCTGAGGGTATGTACCAGTAGCTATGTGTTTGATCTCTCTCTCTCTCTCTCTCTCTCTCTCTCTCTTGTTCTTGATTCACACGATCTTGATGTATCGCGAGCTTTGCTATTATAGTTGGATCTTATGATTTTTCTCCCCCTCTACTATCTTGTAATGAATTGAGTTTTCCCTTTGAAGTTATCTTATCGGATTGAGTCTTTAAGGATTTGATAACACTTGATGTATGTCTTGCATGTGCTTATCTGTGGTGACAATGGGATATCACATGATCCACTTGATGTATGTTCTGGTGATCAACTTGCGAGTTCCGTGACCTCATGAACTTATGCATAGGGGTTGGCACACATTTTCGTCTTGACTCTCCAGTAGAAACTTTGGGGCACTCTTTGAAGTTCTTTGTATTGGTTGAATAGATGTATCTGAGATTGTGTGATGCATATCGTATAATCATACCCACGGATACTTGAGGTGACATTGGAGTATCTAGGTGACATTAGAGTTTTGGTTGATTTGTGTCTTAAGGTGTTATTCTTGTACGAACTCTAGGATAAATTAAACGGAAAGAATAGCTATGTGTTATTTTACTACAGACTCTTGAATAGATCGATCAGAAAGGATAACTTTGAGGTGGTTTAGTACCCTACAATAATCTCTTCGTTTGTTCTCCGCTATTAGTGACTTTGGAGTGACTCTTTGTTGCATGTTGAGGGATTGTTATATGATCCAATTATGTTATTATTGTTGAGAGAACTTGCACTAGTGAAAGTATGAACCCTAGGCCTTGTTTCAACGCATCGCAATACCGTTTTCTCTCACTTTTATCATTAGTTACCTTGCTATTTTTATATTTTCAGATTAAAAAAACCTATATCTACCATCCATATTGCACTTGTATCACCATCTCTTCGCCAAACTAGTGCACCTATACAATTTACCATTGTGTTGGGTGTGTTGGGGACACAAGAGATTCTTTGTTATTTGGTTGCAGGGTTGTTTGAGAGAGATCATCTTCATCCTACGCCTCCCGCGGATTGATAAGCCTTAGGTCATCCACTTGAGGGAAATTTGCTACTGTCCTACAAACCTCTGCACTTGGAGGCCCAACAACGTCTACAAGAAGAAGGTTGTGTAGTAGACATCAAGCTCTTTTATGGCGCCGTTGCCGGGGAGGTTAGCGCTTGAAGGTATATCTTTAGATCTTGCAATCGAATCTTTTTGTTTCTTGTTTTATCACTAGTTTAGTCTATAAAAGAAAATTACAAAAAATGGAATTGAGGGTACCTCATATGCTTCATATTTTCAATATCTTTCATGAAAATAAGGATTCCAATAATTGTGCCAAAATGCTAGAATAAGAATGCATTAAAATGTTTGGCACTAAATCTTTGAATGATGAGCATGATTGCAATGTTGTTAGTAGGAACTCTTTGAATATCCATAGAACTAATGATGATTGCACTAGTCATGATGAAAATGTCTCTTATAAGCATGCCAATTTTTGTGGAGTGCATAGGGTTTGCAAGTACACACCAAATAGGGAAGATAGATTTTGCAAGAGGCATAAGTATTTAGAAACTAAATGGTTGCAAGAAAGGCTAGATGTTTGTGCTGAAAATTTAAATTTTCTTAGCCGTCCTTGTGAACTTTGCAATGAACGTGGTCATTTAAATATCCAATGCAAATTGTTTCATGATCGAATCGTGTCCAAAAATTATGATGACTTGATTTCCCTTGCACATCATAATGAACTTAGTTTGCTTCCGGGTTATGAAGAAATGAAACGTATAACTAAGGATATTCCAGAATTTGCCCTTGACAAAGTTCGATTTTGATCTAGAGGAAATTTATATGTATTGTGCGGTGAATTGCATTGAAAATCCTTATATTGCCAATTACATAAAGTCAAGAAAACAATTAGAAGATGAAGAGAATACTAATGAAAGGGAAGAGACTTCCCAATATCCTCCTATTATTTCTTATGATGAATCAGTTAACAAGGAGGAGCCTTCTATTCAACCAATCTCATTAATAAGGAGCTCCAAAAAGAGGGTTAAACCCATACATAATGTGAAGAAGAAAAAGAAAAGAAGGAGAAGTAAAGGTAAAAAGGTGTTCCTCCCAAATGATGTTACTCCTATTACTCATTGTGATGATGACAATTATTATACTATTGGTGCTATCCATACTATTAATTATGAGAGTGATTATAATTATGATATGCAAAGGCCCAAGATTGGGGATGCCATGTTTGATGAGAATGACATGTTTGAGAATGTATTTGTTGCAATTAATGTTTGTTCCAAGCTTGGGGATGCTATGTTTCATGAAGATGATATTTTTAACCTCCCAAGTTTTGATATGCAAATTTATTATGATGATAGCATGCCTCCTATTTATGATGGTTGTATTGATGAAAGTGGGTTTGGAAGAGTGTCAGCTTTAGGAAGTAATGATCCCACTATTTTGGAGGGTGTTGAATCTTATTGTGACAATTATGAAAGGGGATTTGGAGAGGTTGAGGGAGTCCTGGACTAAGGGGTCCTCGGGCGTCCGACCTGTTAGCCATGGGCCGGACTGATGGGCCGTGAAGATACGAAGACCGAAGACTGCACCCGTGTCCGGATGAGACTCCCCTTGGCGTGGAAGGCAAGCTTGGCGACCGAATATGTAGATTCCTTTATTTGTAACCGACCTTGTGTAACCCTAGATCCTCCCAGTGTCTATATAAATCGGAGGACTTAGTCCGGATATGGATACTCATTATCATAACCATACAAGCTAGGCCTCTAGGGTTTAGCCATTACGATCTCGTGGTAGATCAACTCTTGTAATATTCATATTCTTCAAGATCAATCAAGTAGGGAGTAGGGTATTACCTCCATAGAGAGGGCCCAAACCTGGGTAAACATCGTGTTCCCTGTCTCATGTTACCATCGACCTTAGACGCACAGTTCGGTCCCCCCTACCCGAGATCCGCCGGTTTTGACACCGACATTGGTGCTTTCATTGAGAATTCCACTGTGCCGTCTCCGAAAGGATTGATGGCTCGACTTATTGTCAAGAAAGATATCACCTCCAGAGGAGCTCTGGCCTCAGGCCAAACCCTTCGGCTGGGCGGTTTTATCATGACCGCCCGCCTGGCCCCGCCGCCGATGATGATGACCTCTCCAGTCATCGAAAATCGCCTTCGTGTTGATCCCGAATACACCAAATGGATGGATCCGACGGAGTTATCGTCCTTAAACGAACTCCTAGATCGCATTGCCGCCTTGGGGGTCGCTACATACTACAATCGGATTGGGCTTAAACCCGACCAAAGAGAAATTAAATCTCCACCGATCACCCATCAGATAGCGGTAGTCGAGGAACAAGATAACTCTTCCTCTATATTGAGGACGAACTATGTTCGGATCTCCAACCCTGAGCAGCCGGACACTTACCGGAAGAAAGACGCGCCTTGTCCTGTGAACATAGAATCGGACGACACACTCCAAAAATTAGTTGACATCCTGGAGCTCGAACCATTAAGTCCGGAAGATCTTCGGATTCCGGACCCGAAAATTGGGTCAGGATGCGGATTTAATGCCACCCACCCACCCAGACATAAGTGCTCTCTGGAACAGGAAGCAACAATCTGAGGAAGTAGTCCACCACTTTTGGGCCAGATTCCTCCTTGTCAAAAACAAGATCAAAGATTGCCGCGACGAAGACGCGATATCAGCGTTCCACAACAATTTCATGAACGAAGGAATCCTCAACTCCATTAATCGCCACCGCATACTACACTTTGCCGACTTGGCAACTATCGTACAAAAGTACAGTGCAATGGAAAGCGCCTGGAGGGATCAGGCAGCTTGTTGGGAGCCATCGGTTCCAACTCAACCACTGGTCCAGGCGAAAAGGGCGCACCCCCGGAGGCATTGCCAAATGGACCGGCGACCCATCTAATTATGGCAGTCATTGCCCAATGGACCGAACCCTTCTTGGCCTACCTTAATAAGAAGAAGCTCCCCGAGGATCAGAATGAGGCCCGCTGCATTGTCCGGCATTCGAAAGCCTACAAGGTTCATGATGGAGAGCTCTGTAAGAAAACCGCTACCGGAGTTCTTCAACGATGTATCTCCAAGGAGGAGGGGCGGCATCTCTTGGCTAAAATTCACACCGAACTCGGTGGCCACCACGCCGCAGCTCTGGCCCTTGTTAGCAAGGCCTTCCGTACAGGGTTTTATTGGCAGACGGCCCAAGCAGATGCACAGGACCTTGTCCAACGTTGCATCAGATGCCAACTCTTCGCCAACCAAGGCCACATGCCCCCCACTGCCTTACAAACAATCCCCATCACTTGGCCTTTTGCGATCTGGGGACTCGATATGGTTGGACCCTTTAAAGGAGGAAGCCATAAGAGAAAGTATCTGCTGGTCATGCAGGATAAATTCACTAAGTGGATAGAGGCCAAACCAGTCAAAATGGCCGAAGCAGGGCCAGTAATAGATTTCATATCCGGCGTAGTACACCATTATGGTGTCCCACACAGGTTAATCACCGATAATGGCTCTAATTTCACAGATGATGAAGTGAAAACCTGGTGTGCTAATCTGGGCATTAAGCTCGATTATGCCTCTGTCTATCCCCCATAGACAAACTGTCAAGTCGAACGGGCTAATGGTCTTATTATGAGCGGCATCAAACCTAGACTAGTGCGGTCTTTGAAAGAATCAGACAAGCATTGGGTGGAGGAGCTTAACTCCGTACTCTAGGAGCTGCAGACCACGCCCAACAGCACTACTGGATATACACCTTTCTTCATGGTGTACGGTGCAGAAGCAGTGTTACCCTGCGATATCATTCATGACTCACCTCGAGTGCGCATGTACGAAGAGAGAGAAGCCGAGCTTGATCGACATGATAGCTTAGATGCCCTGGAGGAGGAGCGCGACATCGCAAAAGCCCGTTACGCATTTTATCAACAACATGCTCGCAGGTATCAAAGCAGAGAAGTGCGGGCCAAGACTTATAATGTTGGTGAACTTGTTCTATGCCTGTCGGAGAAGAAAAAAGACAAACTCAAACCCAAGTGGGGAGGTCCCTTCATCATTGACGAAGTTCTCACCGAAGGAGCATACCGCCTGTGTGATGCATGATGCGTCTCCGTCATATCTATAATTTTTGATTGTTCCATGCCAATATTCTACAACTTTCATACACTTTTGGCAACTTTTTATACTATTTTTGGGACTAACATATTGATCCAGTGCCTAGTGTCAGTTCCTGTTTGTTGCATGTTTTTTGTTTCGCGGAAAATCTATATCAAATGCAGTCCAAATGGGATAAAACCAGATGGAGATTTTTTTTGGAATATATGTGATTTTTGGGAAGTGAAATCAACGCGAGACGATGCTCGAGGGGCCCATGAGGCAGGGGGCGCGCCCCAGGGGGCAGGCACGCCCCTGACCCTCGTGGCCACCCCGTAAGGTGGTTGATGCCCTTCTTTCGCCGCAAGAAAGCTAATATCCGGATAGAGATCGTGTTCAAATTTCAGCCCAATCGGAGTTACGGATCTCCGGGAATATAAGAAACGATGAAAGGGTAGAATCTGAGAACGCAGAAACAGAGAGAGACAGAGAAATAGATCCAATCTCGGAGGGGCTCTCGCCCCTCCCAAGCCATGGAAGCCAAGGAATAGAGGGGAAACCCTTCTCCCATCTAGGGAGGAGGTCAAAGAAGAAGAAGACACAGGGGCCCCCTCTCCCCTTCTCTTCCGGTAGCGCCGAAACGCTGCCGTGGCCATCATCATCATCACCGCGGTCTACACCAACATCTTCGCCATCTTCACCAACATCTACATCACCTTCCCCCCTCTATCTACAGTGGTCCACTCTCCCACAACCCTTTGTACCCTCTACTTAAACATGGTGCTTTATGCTTCATATTAATATCCAATGATGTGTTGCCATTCTATGATGTCTGAGTAGATTTTCGTTGTCCTATCGGTGGTTGATGAATTGCTATGATTGATTTAATTTGCTTGTGGTTATGTTGCTGTCCTTTGGTGCCCATCATATGAGAGCACGCGTGGATCACACCATAGGGTTAGTTGTATGTTGATATGACTATGTATTGGAGGGCAAGAGTGACAAAAGCTTCAACCTAGCATAGAAATTGATGCATACGGGATTGAAGGGGGACCAATATATCTTAATGCTATGGTTGGGTTTTACCTTAATGAAAATTAGTAGTTGCGGATGCTTGCTAATAGTTCCAATCATAAGTGCATAGAATTCCAAGTAAGGGATGACATGCTAGCAGTGGCCTCTCCCACATAATACTTGCTACCGGTCTAGTAAAGTAGTCAATTGCTTAGGGACAATTTCGCAACTCCTACCATCACTTTTCCACACTCTCTATATTTACTTTATTGTTTCTTAATCTAAACTGCCCCTACTTTTTATTTACGTAATCTTTATTATCTTGCAAACCTATCCAACAACACCTACAAAGTACTTCTAGTTTCATACTTGTTCTAGGTAAAGCGAACGTCAAGCATGCGTAGAGTTGTATCGGTGGTCGATAGAACTTGAGAGAATATTTGTTCTACCTTTAGCTCCTCGTCGGGTTCGACACTCTTACTTATCGAAAACTGTTGCGATCCCCTATACTTGTGGGTTATCAAGACCTTTTTCTGGCGCCGTTGCCGGGGAACAATAGCGTGGGGTGAATATTCTAGTGTGTGCTTGTTTGCTTTATCACTAAGTAATTTTTATTTGCTGTTCTTAGTTGTTCTTTATCTTTAATTATGGATATGGAACATGAAATACCAAAAAATTAGGTGTACTTTCTGCTCATGGAGATGGGGAACCTCCTAAAACCCTCGATGCTCAATATGTGAAAAATATTATGTACCACTTTGATAATCCTGAGAAAACCTCATTCAATTTGGTAATGGGAGTAACGTTGGATCAACGTGAATACTTTAGGGATTATCGCTTGAAA
Source organism: Triticum dicoccoides (assembly GCF_002162155.2). Lineage (NCBI taxonomy): Eukaryota > Viridiplantae > Streptophyta > Magnoliopsida > Poales > Poaceae > Triticum > Triticum dicoccoides. The sequence goes on from NC_041382.1 coordinate 23,852,334, forward strand.
CAAAAAGGGAAACTATTATGGGATCAAACTTATATATTGAAGTGGTATGCTCGGCAAGTATGCTTGAGTTATGATTATACTTGTTGCTCTAGGATGAAGGCTCCACACCTTCCCTTTTCATGCAAATTTAATGATGATGAAACCTTAGCTTCTTATGATAATGGTATATATGATTACTATGATGTGGAACAAATAGAAGAATTTGTTGCTTTTAAGGGTGCTTATGAAATTGAATCTTTGTTTGAAAAGAATGAAGCTTTTGATGATGATGTTTATAGGCCTGAAAATTTAGCTATCCTAAAATATTGCTATGATAATTATGAATATAATTCCTATATTAATGCGCTTATTGAGAAAGTCTCCACTGTCCAAGAAGAGACTAATATTTTGCAGGAGTCTATGGAAGAAGAAATTGATGAAACTGTGAGCTCATTGGATGAAAAAGATGAGGAGGAGAGCGAAGAACAAAAGGAGGAAGAGCGGATTGATCACCCATGCCCACCTTCTAATGAGAGAGAGAAGAAGCCATCTAGCTACTAGCTATGGACCCGAAGGTCTGAGGTAAACTACTCACACATCACCGGAGAGGCCATGGAGTTGATGTAGAGGTCCTCCGTGATCAATGCCCCCTCCGGCGGAGCTCTAGAAAAGGCCCCAAGATGGGATCTGTTGGGTACAGAAGGTTGCGGTGGTGGAAATAGGGTTTCGTGGTGCTCCTGGATGTTCCCGGGGTATATGGATATATATAGGAGGAAGAAGTAGGTCGGTGGAGCAATGAGGGGCCCACGAGGGTGGAGGGTGTGCCTAGGGGGGTAGGCGCGCCCCCTTGCCTCGTGGCCTCCTTGATTGTTTCTGGACGTCCACTCCAAGTCATCTGGATCACGTTCGTTCCAAAAATCACGTTCCCGAAGGTTTCATTCCGTTTGGACTCCCTTTGATATTCCTTTTCCACAAAACACTGAAATAGGCAAAAAAACAGCAATTTGGGCTGGGCCTCCGGTTAATAGGTTAGTCCCAAAAATAATATAAAAGTGTAAAATAAAGCCCATTAACATCCAAAACAAGTAATATAATAGCATGGAACAATCAAAAATTATAGATACGTTGGAGACGTATCAAGCATCCCCAAGCTTAATTCCTGCTCGTCCTCGAGTAGGTAAATGATAAAAACAAATTTTTTGATGTGGAATGCTTTCTAGAATATTCTTCAATGTATTTTGCTCTATTGTGGCATGAATGTTCAGATCCGAAAGATTCAAGATAAAAGTATATTGTTAACATAAAAATAGTAGTACTCCAAGTATGATAATCAAGCAATTATGTCTTATCAAAATACCATAGCCAAAGAAAACTCATCCCTACAAAGTCATATAGTTTGGCCATGCTTCATTTTCGTCACACAAAATGCTCTCATCATGACAACCCCGATGACAAGCCAAGCAATTGTTTCATACTTAGCCTTTTCAAACTCTTGCTATGGAGATGCCCACCGATTGATGTCAATGCAAGGAGTAGGGATTGCCATGCAACAGATGCACTAGAGCTATAAGTACATGAAAGCTCCTCAAAGAAACTAAGTGGGTGTGCATCCAACTCGTTTGCTCACGAAGACCTAAGGCATTTGAGGAAGCCCATCATTGGAATATACAAGCCAAGTTATATAATGAAAAATTCCCCCTAGTATATGAAAGTGACAAAATAAGAGACTCTCTGTCATGAAGATCTTAGTGCTACTTTGAAGCACAAGTGTGGAAAAAGGATAGTAACATTGTCCCTTCTCTCTTTTTCTCTCATTTTTTATTTTCTTTTTTTCCTTTTTTAGTTGGGCCTTCTTTTTTTTGGCCTCTTTTTTTTCGTCCGGAGTCTCATCCCGACTTGTGGGGGAATCATAGTCTCCATCATCCTTTCCTCACATGGGACAATGCTCTAATGATGATCATCACACTTTTATTTTCTTACAACTGAAGAATTACAACTCAATATTTATAACAAAATATGACTCTATGTGAATGCCTTCGGCGGTGTACCGGGATTGCGATGAATCAAGAGTGACATGTATGAAAGATTAAGCATGGTGGCCTTGCCACGAATATGATGTCAACTACATGATCATGCAAAGCAATATGGCAATGATGATGCATGTCATAATAAATGGAACGTTGGAAAGTTGCATGGCAATATATCTCAGAATGGCTATGGAAATACCATAATACGTAGGTATGGTGGCTGTTTTGAGGAAGATATAAGGAGGCTTATGTATGATAGAGCGTATCGTATCACGGGGTTTGGATGCACTGATGTCTACTACACAACCTTCTTCTTGTAGACGTTGTTTGGCCTCCAAGTGCAGAGGTTTGTAGGACAGTAGCAAATTTCCCTCAAGTGGATGACCTAAGGTTTATCAATCCATAGGAGGCGTAGGATGAAGATGGTCTCTCTCAAGCAACCCCGCAACCAAATAACAAAGAGTCTCTTGTGTCCCCAAAACACCCAATACAATGGTAAATTGTATAGGTGCACTAGTTCGGCGAAGAGATGGTGATACAAGTGGTATATGGATGGTAGATAAAGGTATTTGTAATCTGAAATTATAAAAAAAGCAAGGTAACTAATGATAAAAGTGAGCGTAAACGGTATTGCAATGATAGGAAACAAGGCCTAGGGTTCATACTTTCACTAGTGTAAGTCCTCTCAACAATACTAACATAATTGGATCATAAAACTATCCCTCAACATGCAACAAAGAGTCACTCCAAAGTCACTAATAGCGGAGAACGAACGAAGAGATTATGGTAGGGTACGAAACCACCTCAAAGTTATTCTTTCCAATCATTCCGTTGGGCTATTCCTATAAGTGTCACAAACAACCCTAGAGTTCGTACTAGAATAACACCTTAAGACACAAATCAATCAAAACCCTAATGTCACCTAGATACTCCAATGTCACCTCCAGTATCCGTGGGTATGATTATACGATATGCGTCACACAATCTCAGATTCATCTATTCAACCAACACAAAGGACCTCAAAGAGTGCCCCAAATTTCTACCGGAGAATCACGACGAAAACGTGTGCCAACCCCTATGCATAGGTTCCCAATGTCACGAAACCCGCAAGTTGATCACCAAAACATACATCAAGTGGATCAATAGAATAATCCATTGTCACCACAGTTATCCCACGCAAGACATACATCAAGTGTTCTCAAATCTTTAAAGACTCAATCCGATAAGATTACTTCCAAAGGGAAACTCAATTCATTACAAGAGAGAAGAGGGGGAGGAGAAACATAAGATCCAACTATAATAGCAAAGCTCGTGATACATCAAGATCGTATCACCTCAAGAACACGAGAGAGAGAGAGAGATCAAACACATAGCTACTGGTACATACCCTCGGCCCCGAGGGAGAACTACTCCCTCCTTGTCATGGAGAGAACCAGGATGATGAAGATGGCTACCGGAGAAGGATTGCCCCCTCCGGCAGGGTGCCGGAACGGGTCTAGATTGGTTTTCGGTGGCTACGGAGGCTTCTGGCGGTGGAACTCCCGATCTATTCTCTGTTCTGGAAGTTTTAGGGTAAGTGGAGTTATATAAGCGGAAGAAGTACGTCAGGGGAGTCACGAGGGCCCCACGAGGCAGGGGGGCGCGCCCCAAGGGGGTGGACGCACCCCTACCCTCGTGAGCTCCTCCTTCCTTCCTTGACGTGGGGTCCAAGTCCATCGGGTGGCTTTCATTCCAAAAATAACTTCTCTAGTTGATTTCGTTCCGTTTCGACTCCGTCTGATATTCCTTTTCTTCAAAACACTGAAATAGGCATAAAACAGCAAATCTGGGCTGGGCCTCCGGTTAATAGTTAGTCCCAAAAATAATATAAAAGTGGAAAATAAAGCCAAATATTGCCCAAAACATTAGATAATATAGCATGGAGCAATCAAAAATTATAGATACGTTGGAGACGTATCAAGCATCCCCAAGCTTAATTCCTGCTCGTCCTCGAGTAGGTAAATGATAAAAAGATAATTTTTGATGTGGAATGCTAGTTGGCATAATTTCAATGTAATTCTTCTTAATTGTGGCATGAATATTCAGATCCATAAGATTCAAGACAAAAGTTTAATATTGACATAAAAATAATAATACTTCAAGCATACTAACTAAGCAATTATGTCTCTTCAAAATAACATGGCCAAAGAAAGTTATCCCTACAAAATCATATAGTCTGGCTATGATCCATCTTCACCACACAACATATTTAAATCATGCACAACCCGGATGAAAAGCCAAGCAATTGTTTCATACTTTTGATGTTCTCAAACTTTTTCAATCTTCACGCAATACATGAGCGTGAGCCATGGACATATCACTATAGGTGGAATAGAATGGTGGTTGTGGAGAAGACAAAAAAGGAGAAGATAATCTCACATCAACTAGGTGTATCAACGGGCTATGGAGATGCCCATCAATAGATATCAATGCGAGTGAGTAGGGATTGCCATGTAACAGATGCACTAGAGCTATAAGTATATGAAAGCTAAAAAAGAAACTAAGTGGGTGTGCATCCAACTTGCTTGCTCACGAAGACCTAGGGCATTTTGAGGAAGCCCATCATTGGAATATACAAGCCAAGTTCTATAATGAAAGATTCCCACTAATATATGAAAGTGATAACATGAGAGACTCTCTACTATGAAGATCATGGTGCTACTTTGAAGCACAAGTGTGGTAAAAGGATAGTAACATTGTCCCTTTTATTTATTTTTTATTTTTTATTTGGCCTTTCTTTTTTTTTCTTTTTTTGGGGACAATGCTCTATTGAATGATGATCATCACACTTCTATTTATTTACAACTCGATGATACAACTCGATACTTAGAACAAGATATGACTCTATATGAATGCGTCCGGCGGTGTACTGGGATGTGCAATGAATCAAGAGTGACAAGTATGAAAGGATTATGAACGGTGGCTTTGCCACAAATACAATGTCAACTACATGATCATGCTAAGCAATATGACAATGATGGAGCGTGTCATAATAATGGAATGGTGGAAAGTTGCATGGCAATATATCTCGGAATGGCTATGGAAATGCCATAATAGGTAGGTATGCTGGCTGTTTTGAGGAAGGTATATGGTGGGTTTATGGTACCGGCAAAAGTTGCGCGGTACTAGAGAGGCTAGCAATGGCGGAAGGGTGAGAGTGCGTATAATCCATGGACTCAACATTAGTCATAAAGAACTCACATACTTATTGCAAAAATCTATTAGTTATCGCAACAAAGTACTACGCGCATGCTCCTAGGGGGATAGATTGGTAGGAAAATACCATCGCTAGTCCCTGACCTCCACTCATAAGGAAGACAATCAATAAATAAATCATGCTCCGAATTCGTCACATAACGGTTCACCATACGTGCATGCTACGGGAATCACAAACTTCAACACAAGTATTTATCAAATTCACAACTACTCAAGTAGCATGACTCTAATATCATCATCTCCATATCTCAAAACAATTATCAAGTATCAAACTTCTCATAGTATTCAACACACTAATAAGAGAATTTTATTATTAATCTTGTATGCCTAGCATATTTAGGATTTTAAGCAAATTACCATGCTATTTAAGACTCTCAAAATAATCTAAGTGAAGCATGAGAGTTCATCTATTTCTTAAAAATAAAACTACGACCATGCTCTAAAAGATATAAGTGAAGCACTAGAGCAAATGACAAACTACTCCGAAAGATATAAGTGAAGATCAATGATGTCACAGCCCTAGAATTGTTTGCAATAGCTGCATAAGAGAGCATCCATGCATCATGTCTAAATTCTGAAACTTGAATTGAGGTTAGTTGAAACCCTCAAAAATCACTTCAGAAATAATCAACGTTAAAAATCTTTTCAAATGAGTCCAAGGAAATGTTCCTGTTATTCTGAAAAAATATTGGCAAGAGGTAAAATTCAAACCAATATTTTTAGGAGAGAGAGATATTTATTTTTGGCCATTTGAGTTAATCCAATAATTATTTGCATTGGATTCATATTTGCTATATATATAATATGATCCAATAATTATGGAAAATGGTGAGTGGCTTTGAATATATTATATCTAGCCAAATGATAATTTCCAGAATAAAAAAATGGTTTAGTTTTAAAACTAAATCAAAACAGAGGAAAAAAATAGAAAACAAAAACTTAAATAGCAAAACAGAGAGAGGCAGTGACTCACCCGTGCAACCCACCTCGTGGCCCAGCACTGTAGCTGAGGCCCAGCCCACCAGGCCCTCCACCGTCTTCGACCTCCTGCCAGTGGGCAGGAGGGCGTGTGGCCGCCGTGCGCGCCCACGCGCTCCGCGCCACCTCCTGCTTACCGACGAGCCCCTGGACGCGTGGACGATTTTCCCCGTGTCTTCACGATCCCGCTGACCCCCTCTCACTCTCTCTCGAGCTCACCCCCCTCCTCTGCTCTTTCTCCCTCTCACCACCATCGCCGCCGTTCACCGTACCCAAGGCCACCGACCACCCCTTGCCCTGCCGCTGGGCCTAGAAGCTCCGCCGCGTCGTCCTCGACCTCCTCGCTGAGCTACGCAACGCTGAACGCTCTGGAGCCACGCCAACGCCGCCGTCTCCGTCCTCGGGTGCCGGAGATCCCCCCTGACGTTTCGCCGGACCCCGTGTCTCCCTTGCCTCTCCAGCAGCACCAGAAGAACCGCGGTGAACCTCTGCACTGTTTTTCCCATACCCCGTCGCCTAATTCACCCTCCAGCCGCCGTTTCCACCGAAGCCATGAGCTCTTCGCCGTCGGCGATGGTGCAGACGAGGCCATGCACACTGCAGCCCGTATCCGAGCACACCAGCGTGCTCGACGTGCCTCCACGAACCTACAGCCACCAATAGCTTCCCCTCCCATGCCCTCTAGCACCATACTCGACCACTCCTGAATGCCAGTCGTCGCCACGAGCTCGACTCCGGCGAGCTTGTTCCACCCCAGCCCCTCCCACTTGGCTCCTTGGATGCGGACGAGCAAGAGCTCCTCCCTAGTGCCCCCAGCGCGCCAAACCCCCGCCCATAGCGCAATCCCGAGCCGCGCCACCGTCGTTTTGGTCGCCGCTGGCCGAATTCCGGCGAAGCCGACGTGGCCGCGTAATTAGCGCTAACCACCGCCAGCTAGATCACCCACAGACGCTGACAGATGGGCCCCAGCGCCCACTAATTTTGTAATTAGACTAATCCACTGGGCCCACACGTCCGGTTGACTTTGCTGATGTGGTCGTTGACCGGACCCACCTGTCATTGACCCTGGGCAGCACTGTGACACTGACCAGTGGGTCCCACTGGTCAAGTTTGACCTGGACCGGGTCTGTTGACCTGCTGAGGTCAGCATGATGCAATGCTGACGCAGTAATAGGTTTTTTCTGGATTTATTCTTACTCAGGAAATTCCAGAAAATAGTATAAACTTCTAAAATTCATAGTAAATCAACCGTAACTCCAAATGAAATAAATTATATATGAAAAATGATCAGAAAAATCCAATCTTTCCATCTGTACTACTTTCATGCATGTTAGAACACTTTAACATTGCTATTTAGGTGAAACAAGTTAATGCACTAATATGACTTCATAAAATGGGTTTGCATTTGAATCTTTGGTTCAAATGGACTCATTTCAATATGTTCTAGCTTGCATTAGCCCAAAACACATTCATATTGCCATGTCATAGCATGCATCGTATTGTTGCGTATAGTCATGTGTTGATTGAGTTCTTTCTCAGTTGCCGGTATTTGTTCTGTAAACGTGGTTTTGATGATGAGATTGATGACACCGATGAAGAGCTATAATATCTTCAGAAGTGCCAGGCAAGCAAAACCCCCTTGTTCATTCCGATACAATCCCACTCTCTCGCTCCTGCTCTCTTTTACTGCATTAGGACAACACTGTTTCAACTGTTACATGCTGCGGTAGCTAAACGCCTTTCTTCTGCATGACCTGTCATTGCCACAGTAAATAGATGAAACCCACTAGCATGAGTAGGAATTGTTTGAGCCCTGATGTGCCTACTCATTCATGCTTGTTGTCATGCCTGCTACTGCTTAGAGTTGAGTCAGGTCTGATTCATCGGGAATGAATTGGAACATGGTGAACATGTCCTACCGTTGAGAGCTAAGTGTGTGAACACGATTTGGTAAAGGTAGCGGTGAGAGGCCATGTAGGAGTACATGGTGGGTTGTCTCATTGCAGCCGTTCTCAGGAACTGAGTTCTGTGTTTGTGATCCATGAACAGTTACTACCACACATTGGGTTCCGGTAACTCGGCCCCTCTCGGCTTATTAATCAACTCGATCTCTGTCCAGGAGTTGCAACTAGTTTCTGCTGTTTGTAGGTAGTGTTAGTAGTCTACCAAGCGGCACCCGATATAGGTGGGCTTGGGACAGACTAGGCACAGTGGCATGGTGTACCAAGTGGCACCCGGATGGTGGGCTTGGGAACCCTACTCACATCGTTTGGGGCCGTGAGCGATGTCACCCCGGCCGGATCTCGTTGCGGATGGAACCCGAATAGGCGATAAACCTGGACTAGAGACTTGTTGGTTAGTCAGGTCGTGGACGACTCCCTCGCCCGGCTTCCGCTTGAAGGTTGCCGAGGTACATGACGTGTACAGGGCGATAAGTGGCGAGAGCGTGTGTGAAGAAGTACACCCCTGCATTGTTATCATTATCTATTCGAATAGCCGGATTCCTCGGATATGGAAACTTGGACCCCTTGCATAGTTCATAGACAAGTGAAAGTGGATACTCTAAAACTCGCAAGATAAGCGTGAGTGCTATGGATGGCATTCTCGCAGGGAGACGGGAGCGGATCCATAGTGGTGTATTGGTATGGTGAATTTGTGGACTCGTGTGCGCCACCTCAAAAGAGTTACTTGCAGTCGTAGTTCAGGTTAGCCACTGCGTCAAAGCTGGCTTGTTGCAGTTAAACTCCACCACCGTCTTTGTTGATACTGATGCATATGTAGTTAGTTCTGATGTAAGTCTTGCTGGGTACATTTGTACTCATGTTTGCTTATGTTATGTTTTGCAGAGAGACTTCAGTCTCGCTAGTATTTCCACGTGGACTTCGACGTTTAGCTTGTTACCTCAGCTACGATCTTGTACCCTTGGGAGGGTCTGGTAGATAGTCAGGCTCCTCAGCCTTCTTCATTTTTAGTTGTCTGTACTCAGACAAGTTAAGCTTCTGCATGTGCTTTGACTTGTATGCTCTGAATGTTGGGTCATGAGACCCATGTTTGTAATATCTCGCTCCTCGTAGCCTAATGAATAATACTTGAGTCGTAGAGTTATGTTGTGGTGCCATGTTGTGTTTACACATATCGAGCATATTGTGTGTATGATTGAAATGCTTGGTATGTGTTGGATCCGACAACCTAGTTGTTTATCCTCGATAGCCTCTCTTATGGGGAAATGTAGTCTTGTGCTTCCATGAGCCATAGTAGTCCGCTACAGCCTGGTTCACCGGAGTCCTGCTAGCCCAACACTACTGCTCTGGAGCACTTGACTGGCCGGCATGTGATTCACTTCGTTCTTGTGTCTGTCCCTTCGGGGAAATGTCACGCGCTGACATCTGGAGTCCTGCCTAGCCTGCTATAGCCCGGGTTCCCGGAGTCCTGTTAGCCCAGTGCTAGATCCCGGATTCACACGCTGCTGACCAACATGCTCGATGTCGATTCATGTATGCATGTCCCCGTAAGTTAGTGCCACTTTGGGTTCACGACTAGTCATGTCGGCCCGGGTTCTCTGTCATATGGATTCTAGCGACACTATTATATATGTGAGCCAAAAGGCGCAAACGGTCCCGGGCCATGGTAAGGCGACACCTGTGGGAATACCGTGCGTGAGGCCGCAAAGTGATATGAGGTGTTACAGGCTAGATCGGTGTGACTTAGAATCGGGGTCCTGACAAATGATTAGTCGAATAATTATGCAACTATGTGAAGACTCTCTAATTTAATAATTTCAAATCTTGGTACTCTATTCAAACAACAAGCAAAACAAAATAAAATGACATCTAAGAATAGCAAACATCATTTGAAGAAGCAAAAACTTAGGATCAACCGGTACTAACCGATAGTTGTTGAAGAAGAAAGGTGGGATGCCAACCAGGGCATCCCCAAGCTTAGACGCTTGAGACTTCTTGAAATATTATCTTGGGATGCCTTGGGCATCCCCAAGCTTGAGCTTTTGTGTCTCCTTTATTCCTCTCATATCACGGTCTCCCTAAATCTCAAAAGCTTCATCCACACAAAACTCAACAAGGACTCGTGAGATAAGTTAGTATAAACCATTGCCAAAACCTTATCATACTCTACTATAGCAAATCACTAAAATTATTATTCAACATTGCATACTAAATGCCTCTGCATATTTAATAGTCCTATCCTCAAATAGAATCATTAAAGAAGCAAACATATGCAAACAATGCAAACATAACAGCAATCTGCCTAAACAGGATAGTCTGTAAAGAATGCTGCAACATTCATACTTCCCTAGCTACAAAAATTATGAAAGAAAATTCCCACTGTAGTAAATTTATCATAGCTTAATATGCAAATGGTTTCAACATTTTATCACATTCTGACTTTTCTAGGGAATTATTGCAACAGCTGTAAACTTTCTGTTTTCAAACAGCAACATGTATACTTGTAACATAGGCATAGTAAAGGCTATCAATGCCACTTTTATTGAAATAAAAGATGAAAAACATTGTTCTAAATAAAAGCAAGCAAATCCTAACAAAATAAATTGACGCTCCAAGCAAAACACATATCATGTGGCGAATAAAAATATAGCTCCAAGTAAAGTTACCGATGAATGAAGACAAAAGAGGGGATGCCTTCCGGGGCATCCACAAGCTTAGGCTTTTGGTTTTCCTTGAATATTACCTTGGGTTGCCTTGGGAATCCCCAAGCTTAAGCTCTTGCCACTCCTTATTCCATAGTCCATCGAATCCTTACCCAAAACTTGAAAACTTCACAACACAAAACTTAACAGAAAACTCGTATGCTCCGTTAGTATAAGAAAATAAAGCACCACTTCAATGGTACTGTAATGAACTCATTATTTATTTATATTGGTGGTAAACCTATTGTATTCCAACTTCTCTATGGTTTATAAACTATTTTACTAGCCATAGATTCATCAAAATAAGTAAACAACACATGAAAAACAGAATCTGTCAAAAACACAACAGTCTGTAGTAATCTGAATCAAACTTATACTTATGGAACTCATAAAATTCTCAAATAAATTGCTAGACCTGAGGAATTTATCTATTAATCATCTTCAAAAATAATTAACTAAATATCACTCTCCAATTAAAAATGGAAGCAATTCTCGTGAGCGCTAAAGTTTCTGTTTTTTTACAGCTTGATCAACAAGACTTTCCCCAAGTCTTCCCAAAGGTTCTACTTGGCACAACACTAACTAAAAGCATAAAACCACATCTAAACAGAGGCTAGATGGATTATTTATTATTAAACAGGAACAAAAAGCGAGGAGCTAAAATAAAATTTGGGTTGCCTCCCAACAAGCGCTATCGTTTAACGCCCCTAGCTAGGCACGATGATTTCAATGATGCTCACATAAAGGATAAGAATTGAAACATAAAGAGAGCATCATGAAGAATATGACTAGCACATTTAAGTCTAACATACTTCCTATGCATAGGGATTTTGTGAGCAAACAACTTGTGGGAACAATAATCAACTAGCATAGGAGGGCAATACAAGCATAACTTCAAAACTTTAAGCACATAGAGGGGAAACTTGATATTATTGCAATTCCTACAAGCATATGTTCCTCCCTCATAATAATTTTCAGTAGCATCATGAATGAATTCAACAATATAACCAGCACCTAAAGCATTCTTTTCATGATCTACAAGCATAGAAATTTTATTACTCTTCACATAAGCAAATTTCTTCTCATGAATAATAGTGGGAGCAAACTCAACAAAATAACTATCATGTGATTGAAAATTAAGATCAAGATGACGAGTTTCATGGTTATCATTATTCTTTAAAGCATACGTGTCATCAAAATAATCATCATAGATAGGAGGCATGATTTCATCATAACAAATTTGCTCATCAAAACTTGGGGGACAAAAAATATCGTCTTCATCAAACATAGCTTCCCCAAGCTTGTGGCTTTGCATATCATTAGCATCATGGATATTCAAAGAATTCGTACTAACAACATTGCAATCATGCTCATCATTCAAATATTTAGTGCTAAACATTTTATAGATTTCTTCTTCTAGCACTTGAGCACAATTATCCTTTCTATCATACTCACGGAAGATATTAAAAATGTGAAGCATATGAGACAAACTCAATTCCATTTTTTTGTAATTTTCTTTTATAAACTAAACTAGTGATAAAACAAGAAACTAAAAGACTCGATTGCAAGATCTAAAGATATACCTTCAAGCGCTAACCTCCCCGGCAACGGCGCCAGAAAAGAGCTTGATGTCTACTACACAACCTTCTTCTTGTAGACGTTGTTGGGCCTCCAAGTGCAGAGGTTTGTAGGACAGTAGCAAATTTTCCTCAAGTGGATGACCTAAGGTTTATCAATCCATAGGAGGCGTAGGATGAATATGGTCTCTCTCAAGCAACCCTGCAACCAAATAACAAAAGAGTCTCTTGTGTCCCCAACACACCCAATACAATGGTAAATTGTATAGGTGCACTAGTTCGGCGAAGAGATGGCGATACAAGTGGTATATGGATGGTAGATAAAGGTATTTGTAATCTGAAATTATAAAAGCAGCAAGGTAACTAATGATAAAAGTGAGCATAAATGGTATTTCAATGATAGGTAACAAGGCCTAGGGTTCATACTTTCACTAGTGTAAGTCCTCTCAACAATACTAACATAATTGGATCATAAAACTATCCCTCAACATGCAACAAAGAGTCACTCCAAAGTCACTGATAGCAGAGAACAAACGAAGAGATTATGGTAGGGTACGAAACCACCTCAAAGTTATTCTTTCCAATCAATCTGTTGGGCTATTCCTATAAGTGTCACAGACAGCCCTAGAGTTCGTACTAGAATAACACCTTAAGACACAAATCAATCAAAACCCTAATGTCACCTAGATACTCCAATGTCACCTCAAGTATTCGTGGGTATGATTATACGATATGCGTCACACAATCTCAGATTCATCTATTCAACCAACACAAAGGACCTCAAAGAGTGCCCCAAAGTTCTACCGGAGAATCACGATGAAAACGTGTGCCAACCCCTATGCATAGGTTACCAATGTCACAAAACCCGCAAGTTGATCACAAAAACATATATCAAGTGGATCAATAGAATAACCCATTGTCACCATGGTAATCCCACGCAAGACATACATCAAGTGTTCTCAAATCTTTAAAGACTCAATCCGATAAGAATACTTCCAAAGGGAAACACAATTCATTACAAGAGAGAAGAGGGGGAGGAGAAACATAATATCCAACTATAATAGCAAAGCTCGTGATACATCAAGATTGTATCACCTGAAGAACACGAGAGAGAGAGATCAAACACATAGCTACTGGTACATACCCTCAGCCCCGAGGGAGAACTACTCCCTCCTTGTCATGGAGAGCACCGGGATGATGAAGATAGCCACCAGAGAAGGATTGCCCCCTCCGGCAGGGTGCCGGAACGGGTCTAGATTGGTTTTCGGTGGCTACAGAGGCTTCTGGCGGCGGAACTCCCGATCTCTTCTCTGTTCTGGAAGTTTTAGGGTAAGTGGAGTTATATAGGCGGAAGAAGTACGTCAGGGGAGTCACGAGGGCCCCACGAGGCAGGGGGCGCGCCCCTACCCTCGTGAGCTCCTCCTTCCTTCCTTGACATGGGGTCCAAGTCCATCGGGTGGCTTTCGTTCCAAAAATAACTTCTCTAGTTGATTTCGTTCCATTTCGACTCCGTCTGATATTCCTTTTCTTCAAAACACTGAAATAGGCATAAAACAGCAAATCTGGGCTGGGCCTCCGGTTAATAGGTTAGTCCCAAAAATAATATAAAAGTGTAAAATAAAGCCCAATATTGCCCAAAACAGTAGATAATATAGCATGGAGCAATAAAAAATTATAGATACGTTGGAGTTCTATCATGCACCGGCGAAGTGCTACCTCTTGAGCACTGCGTTGGATTTCCCCGAAGAGGAGAGAATGATGCAACAAAGTAGCGTAAGTATTTCCCTCAGTTTTTGAGAACCAAGGTATCAATCCAGTAGGAGGCTACGCTCGAGTCCTTTGTACCTACACAAAAACAATAGCTCAACACAAGCAACACGCTTAGGGGTTGTCAATCCCTTCACGGTCACTTACAAAAGTGAGATCTGATAAAGATGATAAATAATATTTTTGGTATTTTTGGTATAGAGATGCAAAGTAAAAAGTAAAAGGCAAAGTAAAAGCAAAGCAATAATAAAGTGATGGAGATTGATATGATGAGAAAGAGACCCGGGGGCCATAGGTTTCACTAGTGGCTTCTCTCAAGAGCATAAGTATTCTACGGTGGGTGAATAAATTACTGTTGAGCAATTGACAGAACTGAGCATAATTATGAGAATATCTAGGTATGATCATGTATATAGGCATCATGTCCGAGACAAGTAGACCAAAACGATTCTGCATTTACTACTATTAATCCACTCATCGACCGCTATCCAGCATGCATCTAGAGTATTAAGTTAAAAACAGAGTAACATCTTAAGCAATATGACATGATGTAGAGGGATAATTTCATGCAATATGATAAAATCCCCATCTTGTTATCCTCAATGGCAACAATACTATACGTGCCTTGCGGCCCCTTCTGTCACTGGGAAAGGACACCGTAAGATCGAACCCAAAGCTAAGCACTTCTCCCATGTCAAGAACAACCAATCTAGTAGGCCAAACTAAAATGATAATTCGAAGAGACTTGCAAAGATAACCAATCATACATAAAAGAATTCAGAGATTATTCAAATATTATTCATAGATAAACTGGATCATAAACCCACAATTCATCGGTCTCAACAAACACACCGCAAAAAGAAGATTACATCGAATAGATCTCCACAAGAGAGGGGGAGAACATTGTATTGAGATCCAAAAAGAGAGAAGAAGACATCTAGCTACTAGCTATGGACCCGTAGGTCTGAAGTAAACTACTCACACTTCATAGGAGAGGCTTGGATGATGATGTAGAAGCCCTCCGTGATCGATTCCCCTTCCGACGGAGCTCCGGAACAGGCCCCAAGATGGGATCTCGTGGATACAGAAAGTTGCGGCGGTGGAATTAGGTTTTTGGCTCCGTATCTGATCATTTGGGGGTACGTAGGTATATATAGGAGGAAGAAGTACGTCGGTGGAGCTTCGAGGGGCCCACGAGGTAGGGGGGCGCGCCCTAGGGGGGCTCCCCCCACCCTCGTGACCACCTCGTGGCTTTCTTGACGGGGGGTCCAAGTCTCCCGGGTCTTATCTGATGAGAAAATCACGTTTCCGAAGATTTTATTCCATTTGGACTCCGTTTGATATTCTGTTTCTCCGAAACACTGAAATAGGCAAAAACAGCAATTCTGGGCTGGGCCTCCGGTTAATAGGTTAGTCCCAAAAATAATATAAAAGTGGAAAATAAAGCCCATATAGTCCAAAACAGTAGATAATATAGCATGGAGAAATCAAAAATTATAGATACATTGGAGACGTATCAAGCATCCCCAAGCTTAATTCCTGCTCGTCCTCGAGTAGGTAAATGATAAAAAGAGAATATTTGATGCGGAGTGCTACTAACAGTAGATAATATAGCATGGAGCAATCAATGTAAATCTTCTTAATTGTGGTATGAATATTCAGATCCAAAAGATTCAAGACAAAAGTTCATGTTGACATAAAAATAATAATACTTCAAGCATACTAACAAAGCAATTATGTCTTCTCAAAATAACATGGCCAAAGAAAGCTATCCCTACAAAATCATATAGTCTGGCTATGCTCCATCTTCACCACACAAAGTATTTAAATCATGCACAACCCCGATGACAAGCCAATAAATTGTTTCATACTTTTGACATTTTCAAAACTTTTTCGATCTTCACGCAATACATGAGCGTGAGCCATGGATATAGCACTATAAGTGGAATAGAGTGGTGGTTGTGGAGAAGACAAAAAGAGGGGAAGATAGTCTCACATCAACTAGGCGTGTCAATAGGCTATGGAGATGCCCATCAATAGATATCAATGTGAGTGAGCAGGGATTGCCATGCAACAGATGCACTAGAGCTATAAGTATATGAAAGCTCAACGAAAGAAACAAAGTGGGTGTGCATCCAACTTGCTTGCTCACGAAGACCTAGGGCATTTTGAGGAAGCCCATCATTGGAATATACAAGCCAAGTTCTATAATGAAAAATTCCCACTAGTATATGAAAGTGACAAAATGAGAGACTCTCTATCATGAAGATCATGGTGCTACTTTGAAGCACAAGTGTGGTAAAAGGATAGTAACATTGTCCCTTCTCTCTTTTTCTCTCTCTTTTTGGGCCTTTTTTGTGGCCTCTTTTTTTATTTTTCATCCGGAGTCTCATCCCGACTTGTGGGGGAATCATAGTCTCCATCATCCTTTCCTCACTTGGGACAATGCTCTAAAAAATGATTATCATCACACTTTTTATTTTCCTTACAACTCAACAATTACAACTCAATTCTTAGAACAAAATATGACTCTATATGAATGCCTCTGGTGGTGTACCGGGATATGAAATGAATCAAGAGCGACATGTATGAAAGAATTATGAACGGTGGCTTTGCCACAAATACGATGTCAACTACATGATCATGCTAGCAATATGACAATGATGGAGTGTGTCATAATAAACGGAATGGTGGAAAGTTGTATGACAATATATCTCGGAATGGCTATGGAAATGCCATGATAGGTAGATATGGTGGCTGTTTTGAGGAAGGTATATGGTGGGTGTATGATACCGGTGAAAGGTGTGCGGTATTAGAGAGGCTAGCAATGGTGGAAGGAAGGAAAGTGCGTATAATCCATGGACTCAACATTAGTCATAAAGAACTCATATACTTATTGCAAAAATCTAGAAGTTATCAAAGCAAAGTATTACGTGCATGCTCCTAGGGGGATAGAATGGTAGGAAAAGACCATCGCTCGTCCCCGACCGGCACTCATAAGGATGACAATCAATAAATAAATCATGCTCCGACTTCATCACATAACGGTTCACCATACATGCATGCTACGGGAATCACAAACTTTAACGCAAGTATTTCTCAATTTCATAACTACTCAACTAGCATGACTCTAATACCGCCATCTTCATATCTCAAAACAATTATCAAGCATCAAACTTTTCTTAGTATTCAACGCACTCAAAAGAAAGTTCTATAAATCTTGAATACCAAGCATATTATTATTAAGCAAATTTCCATGTTATTAAAGACTCTCAAAATAATCTAAGTGAAGCATGAAAGATCAATAGTTTCTATAAAACAAATCCACCACCGTGCTCTAAAAGATATAAGTGAAGCACTAGAGCAGAACTATAAATCTCAAAAGATATAAGTGAAGCAGATAGAGCAAAACTATAAAGCTCAAAAGATATAAGTGATGGACATAGAGCAAAACTATAAAGCTCAAAAGATATAAGTGAAGCACATAGAGTATTCTATCAAATTCCAAATTATGTATGGCTCTCTCAAAAGGTGTGTACAGCAAGGATGATTGTGGTAGACTAACAAGCAAAGACTCAAATCATAAAAGACGCTCCAAGCAAAACACATATCATGTGGTGAATAAAAATATAGCTCCAAGTAAAGTTACCGATAGAAGTAGACGAAAGAGGGGATGCCTTCCGGGGCATCCCCAAGCTTTGACTTTTTGGTGTCCTTGGATTATCTTGGGGGTGCCATGGGCATCCCCAAGCTTAGGCTCTTGCCACTCTTTGTTCCATAATCCATCAAATCTTTACCCAAAACTTGAAAACTGCAAAACACAAAACTTAAAGTAGAAAATCTCGTGAGCTCCGTTAGCGAAAGAAAACAAAAGACCACTTCAAGGTACTGTAATGAACTCATTCTTTATTTATATTGGTGTTAGACCTACTGTATTCAAACTTCTCTATGGATTATAAACTATTTTACTAGCCATAGATTCATCAAAATAAGCAAACAACACACGAAAAACAGAATCTATCAAAAACAGAACAGTCTGTAGTAATCTGTAGCTAGCGCAAGATATGGAACCCCAAAAATTCCAATATAAATTGCTGGACGTGCGGCATTTATCTATTAAACATCTTCAAAAAGAATTAACTAAATATCACTTTCCAAATAAAAATGACAGGAGTTCTCGTGAGCGCTAAAGTTTCTGTTTTTTACAGCAAGTTCAACAAGACTTTCCCCAAGTCTTCCCAACGGTTCTACTTGGCACAAACACTAATTAAACACAAAAAACACAACCAAAACAGAGGCTAGATAAATTATTTATTACTAAACAGGAGCAAAAAGCAAGGAACAAAAATAAAATTGGGTTGCCTCCCAACAAGCGCTATTGTTTAACGCCCCTAGCTAGGCATAACAAGCGAGAATAGATCTAGGTATTGCCATCTTTGGTAGGCAATCCATAAGTGGCTCTCATGATAGATTCATATTGTAATTTTATTTTATTTCTAGGGAAGTGTTCCATGCCCTTCTTTAATGGAAATTGAAATCTAATATTCCCTTCCTTCATATAAATAATTGCACCAACCATTCTAAGGAAAGGTCTACCGAGAATAATAGGGCAAGAAGGATTGCAATCTATATCAAGAACGATAAAATCTACGGGCACATAATTCCTATTTGCAACAATAAGAACATCATTAATTCTTCCCATAGGTTTGTTAATAGTGGGATCCGCAAGATGCAAGTTTAGAGAGCAATCGTCAAAATCATGGAAATATAGCAAATCACACAAAGTTTTGGGAATAGTAGAGACACTAGCACCCAAATCACACAAAGCATAAAACTCATAATTTTTAATTTTAATTTTGATAGTAGGTTCCCACTCATCATAAAGTTTTCTAGGGATAGAAACTTTCAACTCAAGTTTTTCTTCATAAGATTGCATCAAGGCATCAACGATATGTTCGGTAAAGGCTTTATTTTGACTATAAGCATGAGGAGAATTTAGCACGGATTGAAACAAGGAAATACAATCAATTAAAGAGCAATTTTCATAATTAAATTCCTTGAAATCCAATATAGTGGGTTTAGCAACATCTAGAGTTTTATTTCTTTCAATCCCACTTTTATCAATTTCATCATCAAGATCTAAATACTCTAAATTTTTAGAACACCTTTTAGGTAAGGGTGGATCATATTCAGTTTCATCAAGATTAATATTGCAAAACAAAGATTTAATAGGAGACTCATCAATAACTTTTAGATCTTCATCTTGATTTTCATAGGAATTGGAAGAACATGCTTTAATAAAGGCATCTTTCATAGCACGCGTCCTAGCGGTTCTTTCCTTGCACTCATGAATTGAAATTCTCATGGCTTTGAGAGACTCATCAATATCATGCTTAGGACGAATAGATCTAAGCTTTAAAGAATCAACCTCAAGAGAAATTCTATCAATGTTCCTAGCCAAATCATCAATCTTAAGCAATTTTTCTTCAATCATAGCATTAAAATTCTTTTGAGAAGTAATAAATTCTTTAATATTAGATTCAAAATCATAGGGCATATTATTATAATTTCCATAAGAGTTGTTGTAGGAATTTCCATAATTATTAGAAGGATTACTAGGATAAGGCCTAGGATTGAAATTCCCTCTATACGCGTTGTTACCAAAATTATTCCTACCAACAAAATTCACATCCATAGATTCATTATTATTCTCAATCAAAGTAGACAAAGGCATATCATGAGGATCAGAAGAGACACTCTTAGTAGCAAACAATTTCATAAGTTTATCCATCTTTCCACTCAAAACATTAATTTCTTCTATCGCATGCACTTTTTTATTAGTACATCTTCAGTGTGTCATTGAGAATAATTAACCATAATATTATCTAGGAGTTTAGTAGCATCTTCTAAAGTGATTTCCATAAAAGTGCCTCCCGCGGCCGAATCTAAAAGATTTCTAGAAGCAAAATTCAATCCGGCATAATTTTTTTGCATAATCATCCACAAATTTAAACCATGAGTAGGGCAATTACGTATCATTAATTTCATTCTCTCCCAAGCATGTGCAACATGTTCATGATCAAGTTGCTTAAAATTCATAATATCATTTCTAAGAGAGATGATCTTAGCGGGAGGAAAATACTTAGAGATAAAAGCATCTTTGCACTTGTTCCATGAATCAATACTATTTTTAGGCAAAGATGAAAACCAAGCTTTAGCACGATCTCTAAGCGAAAAAGGAAATAGCTTAAATTTAACAATATCATTATCCACATCTTTCTTCTTTTGCATATCACACAAATCAACGAAGCTATTAAGATGGGTAGCGGCATCTTCAGTAGGAAGGCCGGAAAACGGATCTTTCATGACAAGATTCAACAAGGCAGCATTAATTTCACAAGATTCAGCATTGGTGAGTGGAGCAATCGGAGTGCTAATAAAATCATTATTGTTGGTATTGGTGAAGTCACACAATTTAGTTTTATCTTGAGCCATCGCGACAAACAAGCAATCCAACACATGAGCAAACAAAAAGCAAACGGGCAAAAAGAGGCAAATAGAGAAAGAGAGGGAGGATAGAGAGAGAGAGGGCGAATAAAACGGCAAGGGTGAAGTGGGGGAGAGGAAAACGAGAGGCAAATGGCAAATAATGTAATGCGGGAGATAGGGATTGTGATGGGTACTTCGTATGTTGACTTTTGCGTAGACTCCCCGGCAATGGCGCCAGAAATTCTTCTTGCTACCTCTTGAGCACTGCGTTGGATTTCCCCGAAGAGGAGAGGATGATTCAACAAAGTAGCATAAGTATTTCCCTCATTTTTGAGAACCAAGGTATCAATCCAGTAGGAGGCTACGCTCGAGTCCCTTGTACCTACACAAAAACAATAGCTCAACGCAACCAACGCGCTTAGGGGTTGTCAATACCTTCATGGTCACTTAAGAAAGTGAGATCTGATAAAGATGATAAATAATATTTTTGGTATTTTTGGCATAGAGATGTAAAGTAAAAAGTAAAAGGAAAAGTAAAAGCAAAGCAATAATAAAGTGATGGAGATTGATATGATGAGAAAGAGACCCCGGAGCCATAGGTTTCACTAGTGGCTTCTCTCAAGAGCATAAGTATTCTACGGTGGGTGAATAAATTACTGTCGAGTAATTGACAGAATTGAGCATAGTTATGAGAATATCTAGGTATGATCATGTATATAGGCATCACGTCCGAGACAAGTAGACCAAAAGAATTCTGCATCTACTACTATTACTCCATTCATCGACCCCTATCCAGCATGCATCTAGAGTATTAAGTTAAAAACAGAGTAACACCTTAAGCAAGACTGGTAGACTGCCCGTGCGTTGCTACGGGCATTAAAAAATATTGGTTGTGGCTATTTTTAACTTTTTACTGGTTCCATATGTTAACATAATGCACGCTAAATTTTACATCTATATAAAAGATAGCTAGTAATAGACAATTTTTTTAAAAAAATCCTTACAATAAAAAAATGTAATTTGACTATGTTTACATAGAAAGACTTATCAGATCTAATGCAAAAAATAAAGTAAGTGTTACAGAAGCGATGATAGCACTTGGATGCCTTTTATGTTTAAGATCGACCGTCTCAGGAATCTGGTCCATTGTTACTATCCATTAATTAAAGACAACTGACGGTATCCTGGACTAGGGGGTACTCACCACGTCGTCTCCCGATCTATTAGATTGGGACGAGGACCCCTGTGGCCGTATACTCATGGGCCAGTTCGGACGGCTGCCGCATACAAGGAAGATTCCACAAGACTTGGCGATCAAGACAAGGACTTCTCCCCACCGGCGTATTCGGCTAGGACTCTTGTTATCCTAGGCCTCCGGTGCATTATATAAACCGAGGCCAGGCCAGTTGATAGATATACAATATATACAATAATCATACCATAGGCTAGCTTCTAGGGTTTAGCCTCCTTAATCTCGTGGTAGATCTACTCTTATACTACCCATATCATCAATATTAATCAAGCAGGACGTAGGGTTTTACCTCCATCAAGAGGGCCCGAACTTGGGTAAAACATCGTGTTCCCTGCCCCCTGTTACTATCCGGCCTAGACGCACAGTTCGGGACCCCCTACCCGAGATCCGCCGGTTTTGGCACCGACATTGGTGCTTTCATTGAGAGTTCCGCTATGTGATCGACAAAAGGATCGATGGCTCGCCTGCAGATCAACTGCGACTTCGGCATCTTCGTCACCAGCTCGACTGGTCACCTTGGTTCGACCAAGAATTGCGCCCGTGTTTGGATCACCATGTCCGGACGAGGGCCTTCATCAAACATCAACTCCGATCTCTATCAAGATCACGGAGGAATCATCTATGGAGCTCGGGGGCTCAACGTCAACATTGCCCTCAAGCGACCATGCTGTTTTTCTAGAAAGCGAACTCGTATCTGCCATCACCACCTCCTCGAGTATCACTTTGACGATCGCTTGGGTGGAATTGTGCGGAATTGAGTCTACAACAACCCTGGAAAATTTCGTCAAGTGCCGATGGAGAAATCTCTGGCAATCCACAATATACCGGAGCCCTGTCAAATCTGGACGGGAATTTGGATGAGTTTAGGGCGTGGAGTCCAGATTCTATCTCGGACGTCCTTTGGAAGATCCAACCGTTGATCGGCTGCGGAATTCCTATATCTACCACCTCTCAAAATTTCAGCTCGATCCGACCGTCCAAACTCCGGGAACCTTCCGATTAGTGCATCACTTTTCGGATCTGTTTTCTGCGCGAAAATGAATCCGACCCGAGTTCATCTTTTTTATGAACAGGATTTCGGACATCCCTTTTGAAGGAAGTTTTGTATGGGGTATTGTGTTTTTTTACCGAACACATCCCACTAACTTTAAGATCTTCTGAACATGATCTTCAACATCATGCTGGTGTCAAACCAGTCCGGCAATATTACTCCACGGCTGTCGACCTGCGCTAGACACAACGTTACTTTGTTGAGCCGAGCTCAACTTCTTCGGATCATCATCTCGGCAAGCCGAACAAGAGTCCGGTATCGCGAAGGATAAATCATCACCAACATCGCCGCCCCACGGATTACACAGAGCGGGCATACCGGCATCGCCGTACGGTCGCTTCATCAAGTCGGCATTGACCACGTCACGACCTGCATCGACAGGGCCGCACTATTGCTTCTTCAAGCTGGTGTCCATCACGCCGACCTACTTGGACTCATCGGCTGACATCGAGGCTTCGACATCTCGGCTGGACCGGGGGCTTCTCCATCTCTTCATCAACCTACTCCGGACACTTCGGCGTCACTAGCCGACCAGCTCCGTCACGTTAGCTGGGCCGAGGGCTTTGCCTCGGCGAGTCAACCTTTACCAACATTGCCATGCCATCGTTTTATCGCCCATCAGGCAATGGGTGTGCTGAGCGGGTCCCAATTTTAGGAATCACCTTCCTTCGGATTGGTACAACAAATAAACCAGGTGCTATTAATCCTAGTATTTTTTGCTTGTTTGGGTTCATTTTTCCCAAGGAATTATTACTCTGGTTTGTCCGTCATATGTACACAGGTCTATCAAATGGTGGCTGCATTAACGACAGTCGCATGGTGGTTCGGTCAGTTTCCGTACATAGTCCAGCGAACGCCGCACTCGGAGCTCGGACCGACCTGCGAATTCAGGCTTTGCCACGCCTTTACCGCATCATGCCGACGCCCTGCATCGACTTGACTTCGGCGCCAGGCCATATTTCTTTTATTACTCACTTTGCATAAATTATTTATTATGCAACGATTTTTTTAATTATCATTATTACTATTATCTCCGGTTTGCACTATTTTTTGTGCACAGGAAAATGATCCGGGGACATCGGTGTCACTCTACCGGTCTGCACTGATCGTGCTATGTCACCACTTCGGCGTGTCAAGCTCTCCGCTTCGCCACCTCAGGACCGGCTTGAGGGATGGAACCTTGCCCCGCATCAAGCTCGGACCGCGTCATTAATACCGAACACATTAACCAGCTAAGTCGCTTTCATGCTCAAAGCTTTAATTTCTAACTTGCGTTCGGTTCGACCAAGCATTATACTTTTTTGGAAAAAAGTTGCTTCTAAAAAATTTCCTTGTCCAAACTTTGTTTGTGACGCATAAATTCAAATACCCCGTTTACTTGGGGGCTTCCTTTATGAAGCTTTTCCTGTTGCATATGATTATACTTGTACGGCTTCGTTCCTTGTTCGTGTATTACGCCACAATATGCACCACATTGACTTAAGCGATTTGCAAGCTGGGTTGCCTCGCTCCTGTGTTTACCCCTACGTTCCCGATTGTTCGGCTAGGGAGTAAAGGGAGCACCTCTGCGATTGTCACGATCGGGTCACCCGAGCCGGACCTCAAACTGGGTGAAGCCTAAAGCTAGCGCTCTTATAGTTATTCAATGATGGTCGGCACACAACTTAACTCATGAGTACAAAAAATCTATTGCACAAGTCTCATAATAACAATGAGCACCGAAGAAAGGTATCGGTGGGGGTACTATTTTCTTCGAAGATGCTTCTTACACTTCACGATAATATAGCATAAGTTCCCTGAGTGCGCTTTGTCTGTTATAGCCTTATGGCCTGATTGCCTGGTTATTGGAAACACTATCGATATTCTCGACCGATGGAGTACATAACACTTTTCGGTCCTTAACCGACGAGGGAGAAGCTGACGGTCGGTTAAGACGCGTTTAAAGTTTGGTTGAACATAGATATGGTATAAGTACTTCGGTACATGCAATCATTCTTCTCCCAAGTCACTTGGGGGCTCTTAAGTTTATTTGAGCTGTTTTATAATAAGTGTTCTTCTTCTTAGTCGTTGCAAAGTTTTATTATTATTATTTGTCACTCCTTTTTTTGACACGAGTGTGCGGTCACTAGCCGGGGAGCCTAATTTCTCTCTCAAAGCCGCTAGAGTTTAGTTTGCTAAACTGGCCTGATGAGAAGTACTCCGCCCTCGGGATGGGAGGTTGAAGCCGTAGGCTGACCCGCTCGAAGTCTTGAGATAGGATGTATCATGTTAAACCACGACAGAAGCACTTCTTTTTTCTAAGACCAACTTTCGAATTGGCACCGAACACTTGATATTGTTCGGACGTCATGTTTTTTACCGACGTTTCTTGGGTTTCCACGCTTTTTGGCACTTTTAAACTATTTGTGCTTTTCCAGCATTAGTCTCGCAGTGCAACGTCGGACACCTTTAGGGATTCGGCAAAAACATTCTCAGATATTGCTATATATGCATCGGTTTTGAATTGTGTCTTCGGTCAATAGTTGGGTTGCCCGGCTCCTGCACTTGCTTCCTACGTTCCGTTTTGTTCGGCTAGGCGTGCAAAGGGAGAACCACTGCGATTGTGCTTCCAGCTCACATGGTTAAGCACCTTAGTGGAGAAAGCCGAAAACTGACTGCCACAATAAGCGTAAACTGGTTAGCGATCCGATGACTATGACGGGCCATTTATAACATTGGCCGAAGTGTTTACGGCTTGACCTCGACTGTCGCCGAACACTACCGGGGGCTATTAACTGGCCTCCCAAACTAAATCCTCGATATTTTTCTCTTACATTCGAGCTGAGGTTTCATGATCATGCTTAGCATGACAACCCAAAGAAAGGAACCGATAGCGGGACTATTTTCTTTGAATACATTTCTTCTGTTAAACAGTAATATAACATATCTCTCTGCGTACCTTTGTTTATAAAACCGTGTGGCCAGATTGCCTTGTTTGTCGTAAATCTTTGCCCTCATAAAGGCTTTATAAAGTAGGACAAACACTCCTCGGCTACTGGCCAAGGAGGTGGAAGCCGATGGTCGGTCAACAAAGTTTTGTACAATGCGGATCCGAGCATTAATGACTTAAAGTACTTGGATACATAGAGTCATTACACATAATTTGTGATTTTACTATGGATATTGATCCTTAATTCGGCCACCCGTGCCCGCATTAAGGCTCGGGGGCTACTGGGCTTCGGGCTTATTATTTACAAATATTAAAGGGGCACATCGATCCCCTGATCTGGTGTTGCCACCCGACTAGTGTCTCGGGGGCTATTGCATTGCTTGTCCAATGCAGAAAATTTTATGTGCAATATAGTTTCCGAGGAGATTTTGATCCTCAGGTTGGTCGCCGCACCCAACCTGAGTCTTGAGGACTGAGCACGCCGCTTTTGTGTCCCGAAGTATTCTGCCGAGCTAGGACTTGATCCTCAGGCCGATTTTGCAAATCAACCCGAGTTTCAGCGGCTACTGGGATTAGTGGTCTTATGTCATCCTTCATGTGCATCTTGGGTTTTAGACCGATACACACCTTGAGGGCTACTGGCTATATATCTCAGCAGAGAATAAATTGCACCAATAAAAAATATTCACAAAAATCGGCCCACATTCGGGGTGGTGCACCACCTCGGAAGTAGCCCGGCATAAAGCTCGGGCGCTAGTGGCTGGCTCCATAGAGGGCATTTCCAGCATTAAGCTCGGCTAAACTCCTTCAACTTTTTTGAACCAAGGTGATATGACACCTCGGATATAGTCCGGCATTGGAGCCTGGACACAGTCCGGCGTTGGAGCTCGGATATATTTCGGCGTTGGAGCTCGGATATATTTTGGTTTTGGAGCTCGGATATATAGTCTGGTGTTGGAGCTCGGATACATAGTCCGGTGTTGGAGCTCGGATACATTCCGGCGCTAGAGCTGGGAAGCGGTCCGGCGTTGGTGCTCAGCTGCAAAAGATACCTCGAATGCTGTCCGGCGTTGGAGCTCGGATGCAAGAGGACCCTGCCTCTTGGGAACAACTTCAAACCCGAGGTGTGGCATAAAAATAAACAAGGCATTGATAAAGGCAGGAAACTTAAAGGGGCTCCTCGGATACCCGACGTGTAAACTCGTCGAATGCATTTCGGCGATCCTCAAGATCGAAGACAAAGAAGATTTGTTGAACCAGTTTTCAAGACCGGCAACGGAAGATGAAGAATAGTTCGGAAGAATCGAGGAGCGTCCCTAACTTGAAGACCGGTTCAGGGGGCTACTGACGGTGTCCTGGACTAGGGGGTACTCACCACGTCGTTGTTGGGTTTCGTAGTAATTTCAAAAAATTTCCTATGCTCACGCAAGATCATGCTGATGCATAGCAACGAGAGGGGAGAGTATGATCTACGTACCCTTGTAGATCGACAACGGAAGCGTTTGGTTGATGTAGTCGTACGTCTTCACGACCCGACCGATCAAGCACCAAAACTACGGCACCTCCGAGTTCTAGCACACGTTCAGCTCGATGACGATCCCCAGACTCCGATCCAGCAAAGTGTCGGGGAAGAGTTCTGTCAGCACGACGGCGTGGTGACGATCTTGATGTACTACTGCAGCAGGGCTTCGCCTAAGCACCGCTACAATATTATCGAGGACTATGGTGGAAGGGGGCACCGCACACGGCTAAGAATATGATCACGTGGATCAACTTGTGTTGTTCTGGGGTGCCCCTGCCTCCGTATATAAAGGCTCAAGGGGGGGGGGTGCGGCCGGCCTAGGAGAGGCGCGCCAGGAGGAGTCCAACTCCCTCTGGGAGTAGGATTCCCCCCCCCAATCCTAGTTGGAATAGGATTCGCGGAGGGGGGAAAAGAGAGAGGGGGCCCGACCCCCTCTCCTTGTCCTATTCGGACCAAGGGAGGGGAGGGGCGCGCGGCCCATCTAGGGCTGCCCCTTCTATTTTCCACTAAGGCCCACTTAGGCCCATATAGCTCCCGGGGGGTTCCAGTAACCTCCCGGTACTCCGGTAAAATCCCGATTTCACCCGGAACACTTCCGATATCCAAACATAGGCTTCCAATATATCAATCTTTATGCCTCGACCATTTCGAGACTCCTCGTCATGTCCTGATCACATCCGGGACTCCGAACAATCTTCGGTATATCAAAATGTATAAACTCATAATATAACTATCATCGTAACCTTAAGCGTGCGGACCCTACGGGTTTGAGAACAATGTAGACATGACCGAGACACGTCTCTGGTCAATAACCAATAGCGGAACCTGGGTGCTCATATTGGCTCCTACATATTCTACGAAGATCTTTTATCGGTCAGACCGCATAACAACATACGTTGTTCCCTTTGTCATCAGTATGTTACTTGCCCGAGATTCGATCGTCGGTATCCCATACCTAGTTCAATCTCGTTACCGGCAAGTCTCTTTACTCGTTCTGTAATACATCATCCCGTAACTAACTCATTAGTTGCAATGCTTGCAAGGCTTAAGTGATGTGCATTACCGAGAGGGCCCAGAGATACCTCTCCGACAATCGGAGTGACAAATCCTAATCTCGAAATACGCCAACCCAACATGTACCTTTGCAGACACCTGTAGAGCTCCTTTATAATCACCCAGTTACGTTGTGACGTTTGGTAGCACACAAAGTGTTCCTCTGGCAAACGGGAGTTGCATAATCTCATAGTCATAGGAACATGTATAAGTCATGAAGAAAGCAATAGCAACATACTAAACGATCGGGTGCTAAGCTAATGGAATGGGTCATGTCAATCAGATCATTGAACTAATGATGTGATCTTGTTAATCAAATGACAACTCTTTGTCTATGGTTAGGAAACATAACCATCTTTGATTAACAAGCTAGTCTAGTAGAGGCATACTAGTGACACTCTGTTTGTCTATGTATTCACACATGTATTATGTTTCCGGTTAATACAATTCTAGCATGAATAATAAACTTTTATCATGATATAAGGAAATAAATAATAACTTTATTATTGCCTCTAGGGCATATTTCCTTCAGTCGTCTCCCGATCTATTAGATTGGGCCGAGGACCCCCGTGGCCGTATACTCATGGGCCAGTTCGGACGGCTGCCGCATACAAGGAAGATTCCACAAGACTTGGCGATCAAGACAAGGACTTCTCCCCACCGGCGTATTCGTCCAGGACTCTTGTTATCCTAGGCCTCCGGTGCATTATATAAACCGAGGCCAGGCTAGTCGATAGATATACAATATATACAACAATCATACCATAGGCTAGCTTCTAGGGTTTAGCCTCCTTGATCTCGTGGTAGATCTACTCTTGTACTACCCATATCATCAATATTAATCAAGCGGGACGTAGGGTTTTACATCCATCAAGAGGGCCTGAACCTGGGTAAAACATCGTGTTCCCTGCCCCCTGTTACCATCTGGCCTAGACGCACAGTTCGGGAGCCCCTACCCGAGATCCGCCGGTTTTGACACCGACAACAACACATGGAGGATTTTGAACCCTTCAAACAAATGCTCCAATGTACTACTGCAACCAGAAACTTGATTGCATTATGCAATTACCTAGAAAACTATTACAAAATTAGGGACTTAGAACCATACCATTTAGGAACCATGGAAACACAAAATATTTGAGCCCTTCCGCATCTATTATTCATAGCTCACAACATTTTGGACAGACCTCATCTACTTTTCTTGGCTCAAAAGTATCAAGGCCCCTCCGACTGGGCTCAACTTCTAGGATATTTCTTCTTTGAAGGCCAGGAAAACAGTCATCCGGTATCCAATATGATCGATGGAGATCGCAAATGATACTTATAATTAGTTGATGAACAATATGTAAGTAGTAAATTATTTATAATCAACATCTTTCATTTACCATCTTATCATCTCGGGTGCAACTGCAGTAGCTTGATCTAGCAGCACCCTACTGGAATATAGTCACAGAATGTGCTTTAATTAGAAACACAACAATCAGGTATTATGCAATCACATTGAATGTAATAATTTAAGTTCAACTATAATGAATAACATGATATTGTTTAACAATAGGTTTTGCTCTTAGCATGGTAACCATTCCAATGACCATTGCACACAACTTCAACCTTCTGGATCTCTAATATTACATAGCCCCGTGTAAATTGCATACATGTAATCCTTGTAAATATTTTGCCCAGTAGGCTTTTAACCAACTGGTTTTTTATGAAAAGGCCAGTTAAGTGAATGATAACATTGTGAGTTGATTCATGGTAAGACCATGCCAACTTTCACAAGTAAATCAGCAAGACAACTCCATCTAGGAGATTCTCTAAGGAGAAAATCATATTCTACACATATAGCAAACCTGCATCATATAGCACTACAATTTAATGCTTGACATTCAATTTGAGTTTATATTTTGTTCCATCCATATACATGGTATATAATGTTGCATTTAAAAATCTAAATTTGTACCATTATGAGTAGCAAATATTGTACTTGAAGGAAATATGCCCTAGAGGCAATAATAAAGTTATTATTTTATTTCCTTATATCATGATAAATGTTTATTGTTCATGCTAGAATTGTATTACCCAGAAACATAATACTTGTGTGAATACATAGACAAACTAAACGTCACTGGTATGCCTCTACTTGACTAGCTCGTTAATCAAAGATGGTTATGTTTCCTAACCATAGACATGTGTTGTCATTTGATTAACGGGATCACATTATTAGGAGAATGATGTGATTGACATGACCCATTCCATTAGCTTAGCACCCAATCGTTTAGTATGTTGCTATTGCTTTCTTCATGACTTATACATGTCCTATGACTATGAGATTATGCAACTCCCGTTTGCCAGAGGAACACTTTGTGTGCTACCAAATGTCACAACGTAACTGGCTGATTATAAAGGAGCTCTACAGGTGTCTCCAAAGGTATATGTTGGGTTGGCGTATTTCGAGATTAGGATTTGTCACTCCGATTGTCGGAGAGGTATCTCTGGGCCATCTCGGTAATGCACATCACATAAGCCTTGCAAGCATTGCAACTAATGAGTTAGTTGTGAGATGATGTATTACAAAACGAGTAAAGAGACTTGCCGGTAACGAGATTGAACTAGGTATTGAGATACCGACGATCGAATCTCGGGCAATTAACATACCGATGACAAAGGGAACAAAGTATGTTGTTATGCGGTCTGACCGATAAAAGATCTTCGTAGAATATGTGGGAGCCAATATGAGCATCCAGTTTCCGCTATTGGTTATTGACCGAAGACATGTCTCGGTCATGTCTACATTGTTCTCGAACCCGTAGGGTCCGCACGCTTAACGTTACGATGACAGTTTCATTATGAGTTTATATATTTTGATGTACCGAAGTTAGTTCGGAGTCCCGGATATGATCACGGACATGACGAGGAGTCTCGAAATGGTCGAGACATAAAGATTGATATATTGGAAGCCTATGTTTGGACATCAGAAGTGTTCCGGGTGAAATCGGCATTTTACTGGAATACCGGGAGGTTACCGGAACGCCCCCCCGGTAACCTAATGGGCCTTAATGGGCCTAGTGGAGGAAGAGGAGAGGAGGCCTAGGGGCTGCCGCGCGCCCCTCCCCCCTAAGTCCGAAATGGACAAAGAGGGGGGGCGGCGCCCCCCTTTGCTTTCTTCCCTCTCTTCCTCCTGCGCGCCTTCTCCTAGGGCCGGCCACACCCCCCTTGGCTCCTTTATATACGGGGGCAAGGGGCACCCCTAGACACACAAGTTGATCTCTAAGATCGTTCTCTTAGCCGTGTGCGGTTCCCCCTTCCACCATAGTCCTCGATAATATTGTAGTGGTGCTTAGGCGAAGCCCTGCGACAGTAGAACATCAAGATCGTCAGCACGCCGTCGTGCTGACGGAACTCTTCCCCGACACTTTGCTAGATTGGTGTCCAGGGATCGTCATCGTGCTGAACGTGTGCTAGAACTCGGAGGTGTCGTAGTGTCGGTGCTTGATCGGTCGGGCCGTGAAGACGTACGACTACAGCAACCGCGTTGTCATAACGCTTCCGCTGTCGGTCTACAAGGGTACGTAGATCACACTCTCCCCTCTCATTGCTATGCATCACCATGATCTTGCGTGTGCGTAGGAAAATTTTGAAATTACTACGTTCCCCAACAGTGGCATCCGAGCCTAGGTTTTATGCGTTGATGTTATATGCACGAGTAGAACACAAGTGAGTTGTGGGCGATATAAGTCATACTGCTTACCAGCATGTCATACTTTGGTTCGCGGTATTTTTGGACGAAGCAGCCCGGACTGACATTACGCGTACGCTTACGCGAGACCGGTTCTCCCGACGTGCTTTGCACAAAGGTGGCAAGCGGGTGTCAGTTTCTCCAACTTTAGTTGAACCAAGTGTGGCTACGCCCGGTCCTTGTGAAGGTTAAAACAGCACCAACTTGACAAACTATCATTGTGGTTTTCATGCGTAGGTAAGAACGGTTCTTGCTAAGCCCGTAGCAGCCACGTAAAACTTGCAACAACAAAGTAGAGGATGTCTAACTTGTTTTTACAGGGCATGTTGTGATGTGATATGGTCAAGACATGATGCTAAATTTTATTGCATGAGATGATCATGTTTTGTAACTGAGTTATCGGCAACTGGCAGGAGCCATATGGTTGTCGCTTTATTGTATGCAATGCAATTGCGCTGTGATGCATTACTTTACCACTAAGCGGTAGTCATAGTCGTGGAAGCATAAGATTGGCAAGACGACAACGATGCTATGATGATGATCAAGGTGTCGCGCCGGTGACGATGGTGATCATGACAATGCTTCGAAGATGGAGATCACAAGCACAAGATGATGATGGCCATATCATATCACTTATATTGATTGCATGTGATGTTTATCTTTTATACATCTTATCTTGCTTTGATTGACGGTAGCATTTTAAGATGATCTCTCACTAATTATCAAGAAGTGTTCTCCCTGAGTATGCACCGTTGCGAAAGTTCTTCATGCTGAGACACCACGTGATGATCGGGTGTGATAGGCTCTACGTTCAAATACAACGGGTGCAAAACAGTTGCACACGCGGAATACTCAGGTTATACTTGACGAGCCAAGCATATACAGATATGGCCTCGGAACACGGAGATCGAAAGGTCGAGCGTGAATCATATAGTAGATATGATCAACATAGTGATGTTCACCAATGAAACTACTCCATCTCACGTGATGATCGGACATGGTTTAGTTGATTTGGATCACGTGATCACTTAGAGGATTAGAGGGATGTCTATCTAAGTGGGAGTTCTTTAGTAATATGATTAATTGAACTTAAATTTATCATGAACTTAGTACCTGATAGTATCTTGCTTGTTTATGTTTGATTGTAGATAGATGGCCCGTGCTGTTGTTCCGTTGAATTTTAATGCGTTCCTTGAGAAAGCAAAGTTGAAAGATGATGGTAGCAATTACACAGACTGGGTCCGTAACTTGAGGATTATCCTCATTGCTGCACAGAAGAATTATGTCCTGGAAGCACCGCTGGGTGCCAGGCCTGCTGCTGGAGCAACACCAGATGTTATAAATGTCTGACAGAGCAAAGCTGATGACTACTCGATAGTTCAGTGTGCCATGCTTTACGGCTTAGAATCGGGACTTCAACGACGTTTTGAACGTCATGGAGCATATGAGATGTTCCAGGAGTTGAAGTTAATATTTCAAGCAAATGCCCGGATTGAGAGATATTAAGTCTCCAATAAGTTCTATAGCTGCAAGATGGAGGAGAACAGTTTTGTGAGTGAGCATATACTCAAAATGTTTGGGTATAATAATCACTTGATTCAATTGGGAGTTAATCTTCCAGATGATTGCGTCATTGACAGAATTCTCCAATCACTACCACCTAGCTACAAGAGCTTCGTGATGAACTATAATATGCAAGGGATGAATACGACTATTCCCGAGCTCTTCGCAATGCTGAAAGCTGCGGAGGTAGAAATCAAGAAGGAGCATCAAGTGTTGATTGTCAACAAGACCACTAGTTTCAAGAAAAAGGGCAAAGGGAAAAAGAAGGGGAACTTCAAAAAGAACAGCAAGCAAGTTGCTGCTCAAGAGAAGAAACCCAAATCTGGACCTAAGCCTGAAACTGAGTGCTTCTACTACAAGCAGACTGGTCACTAGAAGCGGAACTGCCCCAAGTATTTGGCGGATAAGAAGGATGGCAAGGTGAACAAAGGTATATGCGATATACATGTTATTGATGTGTACCTTACTAATGCTCGCAGTAGCACCTGGGTATTTGATACCGGTTCTATTGCTAACATTTGCAACTCGAAATAGGGACTACGGATTAAGCGAAGATTGGCTAAGGACGAGGTGACGATGCGCGTGGGAAATGGTTCCAAAGTCGATGTGATCGCGGTCGGCACGCTACCTCTACATCTACCTTCAGGATTAGTATTAGACCTAAATAATTGTTATTTGGTGCCAGCGTTGAGCATGAACATTATATCTGGATCTTGTTTGATGCGAGATGGTTATTCATTTAAATCAGAGAATAATGGTTGTTCCAGTTATATGAGTAAAATCTTTTATGGTCATGCACCCATGAAGAATGGTCCATTCTTATTAAATCTCGATAGTAGTGACACACACATTCATAATATTGAAGCCAAAAGATGCAGAGTTGATAATGATAGTGCAACTTATTTTTGGCACTGCCATTTAGGTCATATTGGTGTAAAGCGCATGAAGAAACTCCATACTGATGGACTTTGGAAACCACTTGATTATGAATCATTTCGTACTTGCGAACCATGCCTTATGGGTAAGACGAAAAAAACACCGTTCTCCGGTACTATGGAGAGAGCAACAGATTTGTTGGAAATCATACATACAGATGTATGTGGTCCGATGAATGTTGAGGCCTGTGGCGGATATCGTTATTTTCTCACCTTCACAGATGACTTAAGCAGATATGGGTATATCTACTTAATGAAACATAAGTCTGAAACATTTGAAAAGTTCAAAGAATTTCAGAGTGAAGTTGAAAATCATCGTAACAAGAAAATAAAATTCCTACGATCTGATCGTGGAGGAGAATATTTGAGTAACGAGTTTGGTGTACATTTGAAACAATGCGGAATAGTTTCGCAACTCATGCCACCCGGAACACCACAGCGTAATGGTGTGTCCGAACGTCGTAATCATACTTTACTTGATATGGTGCGATCTATGATGTCTCTTACTGATTTACCGCTATCGTTTTGGGGTTATGCTTTAGAGACGGCCGCATTCACGTTAAATAGGGCACCATCAAAATCCGTTGAGACGACGCCTTATGAACTGTGGTTTGGCAAGAAACCAAAGGTGTCGTTTCTGGAAGTTTGGGGCTGCGATGCTTATGTGAAAAAGCTTCAATCTGATAAGCTCGGACCCAAATCGGAGAAATGTGTCTTCATAGGATATCCAAAGGAAACTATTGGATATACCTTCTATCACAGATCCGAAGGCAAGACTTTTGTTGCTAAATTCGGAAACTTTCTAGAGAAGGAGTTTCTCTCGAAAGAAGTGAGTGGGAGGAAAGTAGAACTTGATGAGGTAACTGTACCTGCTCCCTTATTGGAAAGTAGTACATCACAGAAACCGGTTTCTGTGACACCTACACCAATTAGTGAGGAAGCTAATGATGATGATGATGAAACTTCAGAACAAGATACTACTGAACCTCGTAGATCAACCAGAGTAAGATCCGCACCAGAGTGGTATGGTAATCCTGTTCTGGAAGTCATGCTACTAGATCATGATGAACCTACGAACTATGGAGAAGCGATGGTGAGCCCAGATTCCGCAAAATGGCTTGAAGCCATGAAATCTGAGATGGGATCCATGTATGAAAACAAAGTGTGGACTTCGGTTGACTTGCCAAAAGATCGGCAAGCAATTGAGAATAAATGGATCTTCAAGAAGAAGACTGACACTGACGGTAATGTTACTGTCTACAAAGCTCGACTTGTCGCAAAAGGTTTTCGACAAATTCAAGGGATTGACTACGATGAGACCTTCTCACCCATAGCGATGATTAAGTCTATCCGAATCATGTTAGCAATTGCCGCATTTTATGATTATGAAATTTGGCAGATGGATGTCAAAACTGCATTCCTGAATGGATTTCTGGAAGAAGAGTTGTATATGATGTAGCCGGAAGGTTTTGTCGATCCAAAGGGAGCTAACAAAGTGTGCAAGCTCCAGCGATCCATTTATGGACTGGTGCAAGCCTCTCGGAGTTGGAATAAACGCTTTGATAGTGTGATCAAAGAATTTGGTTTTGTACAGACTTTTGGAGAAGCTTGTATTTACAAGAAAGTGAGTTGGAGCTCTGTAGCGTTTCTGATACTATATGTAGATGACATATTACTAATCGGAAATGATATAGAATTTCTGGATAGCATAAAGGGATACTTGAATAAGAGTTTTTCAATGAAAGACCTCGGTGAAGCTGCTTACATATTGGGCATTAAGATCTATAGAGATAGATCAATACGCTTAATTGGACTTTCACAAAGCACATACCTTGACAAAGTTTTGAAGAAGTTCAAAATGGATCAAGCAAAGAAAGGATTCTTGCCTGTGTTACAAGGTGTGAAATTGAGTAAGACTCAATGCCCGACCAATGCAGAAGATAGAGAGAAAATGAAAGATGTTCCCTATGCTTCAGCCATAGGCTCTATCATGTA
Organism: Triticum dicoccoides; assembly: GCF_002162155.2. Lineage (NCBI taxonomy): Eukaryota > Viridiplantae > Streptophyta > Magnoliopsida > Poales > Poaceae > Triticum > Triticum dicoccoides. The sequence goes on from NC_041382.1 coordinate 23,889,105, forward strand.
TGCAATGCTTTGTACCAGACCTGATGTGTGTCTTGCTATAAGTCTAGCAGGGAGGTACGAAAGTAATCCAGGAGTAGATCACTCGACAGCGGTCAAGAACATCCTAAAATACTTGAAAAGGACTAAGGATATGTTTCTCATATATGGAGGTGACAAAGAGCTCATCGTAAATGGTTATGTTGATGCAAGCTTTGACACTGATCCGGACGATTCTAAATCGCAAACCTGATACATGTTTACATTAAACGGTGGAGCTGTCAGTTGGTGCAGTTCTAAACAAAGAGTTGTGGCGGGATCTACATGTGAAGCGGAGTACATAGCTGCTTCGGAAGCAGCAAACGAAGGAGTCTGGATGAAGGAGTTCATATCCGATCTAGGTGTCATACCTAGTGCATCGGGTCCAATGAAAATCTTTTGTGACAATACTGGTGCAATTGCCTTGGCAAAGGAATCCAGATTTCACAAGAGAACCAAGCACATCAAGAGACGCTTCAATTCCATCCGGGATCTAGTCCAGGTGGGAGACATAGAGATTTGCAAGATACATACGGATCTGAATGTAGCAGAACCATTGACTAAGCCTCTTCCACGAGAAAAACATGATCAGCACCAATGCTCCATGGGTGTTAGAATCATTACTGTGTAATCTAGATTATTGACTCTAGTGCAAGTGGGAGACTGAAGGAAATATGCCCTAGAGGCAATAATAAAGTTATTATTTTATTTCCTTATATCATGATAAATGTTTATTGTTCATGCTAGAATTGTATTATCCGGAAACATAATACTTGTGTGAATACATAGACAAACTAAACATCACTAGTATGCCTCTACTTGACTAGCTCATTAATCAAAGATGGTTATATTTCCTAACCATAGACATGTGTTGTCATTTGATTAACGAGATCACATTATTAGGAGAATGATGTGATTGACATGACCCATTCCATTAGCTTAGCACCTGATCATTTAGTATGTTGCTATTGCTTTCTTCATGACTTATACATGTTCCTATGACTATGAGATTATGCAACTCCCGTTTGCCGGAGGAACACTTTGTGTGCTACCAAACGTCACAATGTAACTGGGTGATTATAAAGGAGCTCTATAGGTGTCTCCAAAGGTACATGTTGGGTTGGCGTATTTCAAGATTAGGATTTGTCACTCCGATTGTCGGAGAGGTATCTCTGGGCTCTATCGGTAATGCACATCACATAAGCCTTGCAAGCATTGCAACTAATGAGTTAGTTGTGAGATGATGTATTACGAAACGAGTAAAGAGACTTGCTGGTAACGAGATTGAACTAGGTATTGAGATACCGACGATCGAATCTCGGGCAAGTAACATACCGATGACAAAGGGAACAAAGTATGTTGTTATGCGGTCTGACCGATAAAAGATCTTTGTAGAATATGTGGGAGCCAATATGAGCATCCAGGTTCCGCTATTGGTTATTGAACGGAGACATGTCTCGGTCATGTCTACATTGTTCTCGAACCCGTAGGGTCCGCACGCTTAATGTTACGATGACAGTTTCATTATGAGTTTATATATTTTGATGTACCGAAGTTAGTTCAGACTCCCGGATATGATCACGGACATGATGAGGAGTCTCGAAATGGCCAAGACATAAAGATTGATATATTGGAAGCCTATGTTTGGACATCGGAAGTGTTCCGGGTGAAATCCGCATTTTACTGGAGTACCGGGAGGTTATCGGAACCCCCCCGGTAACCTAATGGGCCTTAATGGGCCTAGTGGAGGAAGAGGAGAGGAGGCCTAGGGGCTGCCGCGCGCCCCTCCCTCCCAAGTCCGAATTGGACAAGGAGGGGGGGGGGGGGCGGTGCCCCCCCTTTCCTTTCTTCCCTCTCTTCCTTCTTCCCCAAGTCCTAATCCAACTAGGGGTAGGGGGAGTCCTACTCCCAGTAGGAGTAGGACTCCTCCTGTGCGCCTCCTCCTAGGGCCAGCCGCACCCCCCCTTGGATCCTTTATATACGGGGGTAGGGGGCACCCCTAGATACACAAGTTGATCTCTAAGATCATTCTCTTAGCCGTGTGCGGTGCCCCCTTCCAGCATAGTCCTCGATAATATTGTAGTGGTTCTTAGGCGAAGCCCTGCGACAGTAGAACATCAAGATCGTCACCACGCCGTCGTGCTGACGGAACTCTTCCCCGACACTTTGCTGGATCGGAGTCCGGGGATTGTCATCGAGCTGAACGTGTGCTAGAACTCGGAGGTGCCGTAGTTTCGGTGCTTGATCGGTCGGGCCGTGAAGACGTATGACTACATCAACCGCGTTGTCATAACGCTTCCGCTGTCGGTCTATGAGGGTACGTAGATCACACTCTCCCCTCTCGTTGCTATGCATCACCATGATCTTGCATGTGCGTAGGAAAATTTTGAAATTACTACGTTCCCCAACAGTGGCATCCGAGCCTAGGTTTTATGCGTTGATGTTATATGCACGAGTAGAACACAAGTGAGTTGTGGCTGATATAATTCATACTGCTTACCAGCATGTCATACTCTGGTTCGGCGGTATTGTTGGACGAAGCGGCCCGGACCGACATTACGCGTACGCTTACGCGAGACCGGTTCTCCCGACGTTCTTTGCACAAAGTTGGCTAGCAGGTGTCAGTTTCTCCAACTTTAGTTGAACCAAGTGTGGCTACGCCCGGTCCTTGCGAAGGTTAAAACAACACCAACTTGACAAACTATCATTATGGTTTTGATGCGTAGGTAAGAACGGTTCTTGCTAAGCCCGTAGCAGCCACGTAAAACTTGCAACAATAAAGTAGAGGACGTCTAACTTGTTTTTGCAGGGCATGTTGTGATGTGATATGGTCAAGACATGATGCTAAATTTTATTGTATGAGATGATCATGTTTTGTAACTGAGTTATCGGCAACTGGCAGGAGCCATATGGTTGTCGCTTTATTGTATGCAATGCAATTGCGCTATAATGCTTTACTTTACCACTAAGCGGTAGTGATAGTCGTGGAAGCATAAGATTGGCAAGACGACAACGATGCTACGATGATGATCAAGGTGTCGCGCCGGTGACGATGGTGATCATGACGATGCTTCGAAGATGGACATCACAAGCACAAGATGATGATGGCCATATCATATCACTTATATTGATTGCATGTGATGTCTATCTTTTATACATCTTATCTTGCTTTGATTGATGGTAGCATTTTAAGATGATCTCTCACTAATTATCAAGAAGTGTTCTCCCTGAGTATGCACCATTGCGAAAGTTCTTCGTGCTGAGACACCACGTGATGATCGGGTGTGATAGGCTCTACGTTCAAATACAACGGGTGCAAAACAGTTGCACACGCGGAATACTCAGGTTATACTTGACGAGCCAAGCATATACAGATATGGCCTCGGAACACTAAGATCGAAAGGTCGAGTGTGAATCATATAGTAGATATGATCAACATAGTGATGTTCACCAATGAAACTACTCCATCTCACGTGATGATCGGACATGGTTTAGTTGATTTGGATCACGTGATCACTTAGAGGATTAGAGGGATGTCTATCTAAGTGGGAGTTCTTTAGTAATATGATTAATTGAACTTAAATTTATCATGAACTTAGTACCTGATAGTATCTTGCTTTTTTATGTTTGATTGTAGATAGATGTCCCGTGTTGTTGTTCTGTTGAATTTTAATGCGTTCCATGAGAAAGCAAAGTTGAAAGATGATGGTAGCAATTACACGGACTGGGTCCGTAACTTGAGGATTATCCTCATTGCTGCATAGAAGAATTACGTCCTGGAAGCACCGCTGGGTGCCAGGCCTGCTGCTGGAGCAACACCAGATGTTATGAACGTCTGGCAGAGCAAAGGTGATGCCTACTCGATAGTTCAGTGTGCCATGCTTTACGGCTTAGAATCGGGACTTCAACGACGTTTTGAACGTCATGGAGCATATGAGATGTTCCAGGGATAGAAACTTTCAACTCAAGTTTTTCTTCATAATATTGCATCAAGGCATCAATGATATGTTCGGTAAAGGCTTTATTTTGACTATAAGCATGAGGAGAATTTAGCACGGATTGCAACAAGGAAATACAATCAATTAAAGAGTAATTTTCATAATTAAATTCCTTGAAATCCAATATAGTGAGTTTAGCAACATCTAGAGTTTTATTTCTTTCAATCCCACTTTTATCAATTTCATCATCAAGATCTAAATACTTTGAATTTTTAGAACACCTTTTAGGTAAGGGTGGATCATATTCAGTTTCATCAAGATTAATATTGCAAAACAAAGATTTAATAGGAGACTCATCAATAAATTTTAGATCTTCATCTTGATTTTCATAGGAATTGGAAGAACACGCTTTAATAAAGGCATCTTTCATAGAACGCGTCCTAGCGGTTCTTTCCTTGCACTCATCAATTGAATTTCTCATGGCTTTTAGAGAATCATCGATATCATGCTTAGGACGAATAGATCTAAGCTTTAAAGAATCAACCTCAAGAGAAATTCTATCAACGTTCCTAGCCAAATCATCAATCTTAAGCAATTTTTCTTCAATCATAGCATTAAAATTATTTTGCGAAGTAATAAATTCTTTAATATTAGATTCAAAATCAGAGGGCATCTTATTATAATTTCCATAGGAGTTGTTGTAGGAATTTCCATAATTATTAGAAGGATTACTAGGATAAGGCCTAGGATTGAAATTCCCTCTATACGCGTTGTTACCAAAATTACTCCTACCAACAAAATTCACATCCATAGATTCATTATTATTCTCAATCAAAGTATACAAAGGCATATCATTAGGATCAGAAGAGACACTCTTAGTAGCAAACAATTTGATAAGTTTATCCATCTTTCCACTCAAAACATTAATTTCTTCTATCGCATGCACTTTTTTATTAGTACATCTTCAGTGTGCCATTGAGAATAATTAACCATAATATTATCTAGGAGTTTAGTAGCATCTCCTAAAGTGATTTCCATAAAAGTGCCTCCCGCGGACGAATCTAAAAGATTTCTAGAAGCAAAATTCAATCCGGCATAAAATATTTGTATAATCATCCACAAATTTAAACCATGAGTAGGGCAATTACATATCATTAATTTCATTCTCTCCCAAGCTTGTGCAACATGTTCATGATCAAGTTTCTTAAAATCCATAATATCATTTCTAAGAGAGATGATCTTAGCGGGAGGAAAATACTTAGAGATAAAAGCATCTTTGCACTTGTTCCATGAATCAATACTATTTTTAGGCAAAGATGAAAACCAAGCTTTAGCATGATCTCTAAGCGAAAAAGAAAATAGCTTCAAGTTAACAATATCATTATCCACATCTTTATTCTTTTGCATATCACACAAATCAACGAAGCTATTAAGATGGGTAGCGGCATCTTCACTAGGAAGGCCGGAAAACGGATCTTTCATGACAAGATTCAACAAGGCAGCATTAATTTCACAAGATTCAGCATTGGTGAGTGGAGCAATCGGAGTGCTAATAAAATCATTGTTGTTGGTATTGGTGAAGTCACACAATTTAGTTTTATCTTGAACCATCGCGACAAACAAGCAATCCAACACACAAGCAAACAAAAAGCAAACGGGCAAAAAGAGGCAAATAGAGAAAGAGAAGGATGATAGAGAGAGAGGGCGAATAAAACAGCAAGGGTGAAGTGGGGGAGAGGAAAACGAGAGGCAAATGGCAAATAATGTAATGCGGGAGATAGGGATTGTGATGGGTACTTGGTATGTTGACTTTTGCGTAGACTCCCCGGCAACGGCGCCAGAAATTCTTCTTGCTACCTCTTGAGCACTGCGTTGGATTTCCCCGAAGAGGAGAGGATGATGCAACAAAGTAGCGTAAGTATTTCCCTTAGTTTTTGAGAACCAAGGTATCAATCCATTAGGAGGCTACGCTCGAGTCCCTTGTACCTACACAAAAACAATAGCTCAACACAAGCAACACGCTTAGGGGTTGTCAATCCCTTCACGGTCACTTACAAAAGTGAGATATGATAAAGATGATAAATAATATTTTTGGTATTTTTGGTATAGAGATGCAAAGTAAAAAGTAAAAGGCAAAGTAAAATAAAAGCAATAATAAAGTGATGGAGATTGATATGATGAGAAAGAGACCCGGGGGTCATAGGTTTCACTAGTGGCTTCTCTCAAGAGCATAAGTATTCTACGGTGGGTGAACAAATTACTGTTGAGCAATTGACAGAATTGAGCATAGTTATGAGAATATCTAGGTATGATCATGTATATAGGCATCACGTCCGAGACAAGTAGACCGAAACGACTCTGAATCTACTACTATTACTCCATTCATCGACCGCTATCCAACATGCATCTAGAGTATTAAGTTAAAAACAGAGTAACGCCTTAAGCAAGACTGGTAGACTGCCCGTGCGTTGCTACGGGCATTAAAAAAATATTGGTTGTGGCTATTTTTAACTTTTTACTGGTTCCATATGTTAACATAATGCACGCCAAATTTTACATCTATATAAAAGATAGCTAGTAATAGACAATTTTTTTTAAAAAATCCTTACAATAAGAAAATGTAATTTGACTATGTTTACATAGAAAGACTTATCAGATCTGATGCAAAAAATAAAGTAAGTGTTACAGAAGCGCTGATAGCACTTGGATGCCTTTATGCTTAAGATCTACCGTCTCAGGAATCTGGTCCATTCTTACTATCCATTAATTAAAGACAACACATGGAGGATTTTGAACCCTTCAAATAAATTCTCCAATGTACTACTGCAACCAGAAACTTGATTGCATTATGCAATTGCCTAGAAAACTATTACATACAAAATTAGGGACTTAGAACCATACCATTTAGGAACCATGGAAACACAAAATATTTGAGCCCTTCCGCATCTATTATTCATAGCTCACAACATTTTGGACAGACCTCATCTACTTTTCTTGGCTCAAAAGTATCGAGGCCCCTCCGGCTGGGCTCAACTTCTAGGATATTTCTTCTTCGAAGGCTAGGAAAACAGTCATCCGGTATCCAATATGATCGGTGGAGATCGCAAATGATACTTATAATTACTTGATGAACAATATGTAAGTAGTAAAGTATTTATAATCAACATCTTTCATTTACCATCTTATCATCTTGGGTGCAACTGCAGTAGCTTGATCTAACAACACCCTACTGGAATATAGTCACAGAATGTGCTTTAATTAGAAACACAACAATCAGGTATTACGCAATCACATTGAATGTAATAATTTAAGTTCAACAATAATGAATAACATGATATTGTTTAACAATAGGTTTTGCTCTTAGCATGGTAACCATTCCAATGACCATTGCACACAACTTCAACCTTCTGGATCTCTAACATTACATAGCCCCGTGTAAATTGCATACATGTAATCCTTGTAAATATTTTGCCCAGTAGGCTTTTAACCAACTGGTTTTTTATGGAAAGCCAGTTAAGTGAATGATAACATTGTGAGTTGATTCATGGTAAGATCATGCCAACTTTCACAAGTATATCAGCAAGACAACTCCATCTAGGAGATTCTCTAAGGAGAAAATCATATTCTACACATATAGCAAACTTGCATCATATAGCACTACAAATTAATGCTTGACATTCAATTTGAGTTTATATTTTGTTCCATCCATATACATGGTATATAATGTTGCATTTAAAAATCTAAATTTGTACCATTATGAGCAGCAAATATTGTACTTGAAGGAAATATGCCCTAGAGGCAATAATAAAGTTATTATTTTATTTCCTTATATCATGATAAATGTTTATTGTTCATGCTAGAATTGTATTACCCAAAAACATAATACTTGTGTGAATACATAGACAAACTAAACGTCACTAGTATGCCTCTACTTGACTAGCTCGTTAATCAAAGATGGTTATGTTTCCTAACCATAGACATGTGTTGTCATTTGATTAACAGGATCACATTATTAGGAGAATGATGTGATTGACATGACCCATTCCATTAGCTTAGCACCCAATCATTTAGTATGTTGCTATTGCTTTCTTCATGACTTATACATGTCCTATGGCTATGAGATTATGCAACTCCTGTTTGCCGGAGGAACACTTTGTGTGCTACCAAACGTCACAACATAACTGGGTGATTATAAAGGATCTCTATAGGTGTCTCCAAAGGTACATGTTGGGTTGGCGTATTTTGAGATTAGGATTTGTCACTCCGATTGTCGGAGAGGTATCTCTGGGCCCTCTCGGTAATGCACATCACATAAGCCTTGCAAGCATTGCAACTAATGAGTTAGTTGTGAGATGATGTATTACGAAACGAGTAAAGAGACATGCCGGTAACGAGATTGAACTAGGTATTGAGATACCGACGATCGAATCTTGGGCAAGTAACATACCGATGACAAAGGGAACAAAGTATGTTGTTATGCGGTCTGACCGATAAAAGATCTTCGTAGAATATGTGGGAGCCAATATGAGCATCCAGGTTCCACTATTGGTTATTGACCGGAGACATGTCTCGGTCATGTCTACATTGTTCTCGAACCCGTAGGGTCCGCACGCTTAATGTTACGATGACAATTTCATTATGAGTTTATATATTTTGATGTACCGAAGTTAGTTTGGAGTCCCGGATATGATCACGGACATGACGAGGAGTCTCTAAATGGTCGAGACATAAAGATTGATATATTGGAAGCCTATGTTTGGACGTCGGAAGGGTTCCGGGTGAAATCGACATTTTACTGGAGTACCGGGAGGTTACCGGAACCCCCCGGTAACCTAATGGGCCTTAATGGGCCTAGTGGAGGAAGAGGAGAGGAGGCCTATGGGCTGCCGCGCGCCCCTCCCCCCCAAGTCCGAATTGGACAAGGAGGGGGTGCGGCGCCCCCCCCCCCCTTTCCTTTCTTCCCTCTCTTCCTTCTTCCCTATGTCCTAATCCAACTAGGGAAAGGGGGGAGTCCTACTCCTGGTAGGAGTAGGACTCCTCCTGAGCGCCTCCTCCTAGGGCCGGCCACACCCCCCTTGGCTCCTTTATATACGGGGGCAGGGGCACCCCTAGACACACAAGTTGATCTCTAAGATCGTTCTCTTAGCCGTGTGCGGTGCCCCCTTCCACCATAGTCCTCGATAATATTGTAGTGGTGCTTAGGCGAAGCCCTGCGACAGTAGAACATCAAGATCGTCACCACGCCGTCATGCTGACGGAACTCTTCCCCGACACTTTGCTGGATCGGAGTCCGGGGATCGTCATCGAGATGAAGGTGTGCTAGAACTCGGAGGTGCCGTAGTTTCGGTGCTTGATCGGTCGGGCCATGAAGACGTATGACTACATCAACTGCGTTGTCATAACGCTTCCGCTATCGGTCTATGAGGGTACGTAGATCACACTCTCCCCTCTCGTTGCTATGCATCACCATGCTCTTGCGTGTGCGTAGGAAAATGTTGAAATTACTGCGTTCCCCAACAGTGGCATCCGAGCCTAGGTTTTATGCATTGATGCTATATGCACGAGTAGAACACAAGTGAGTTGTGGGCGATATAAGTCATACTGCTGACCAGCATGTCATACTTTGGTTCGGCGGTATTGTTGGACGAAGCGGCCCGGACCAACATTACGCGTACGCTTACGCGAGACCGGTTCTCCCGACGTGCTTTGCACAAAGGTGGCTAGCGGGTGTCAGTTTCTCCAACTTTAGTTGAACCAAGTGTGGCTACGCCCGGTCCTTGCGAAGGTTAAAACAACACCAACTTGACAAACTATCATTGTGGTTTTGATGCGTAGGTAAGAACGGTTCTTGCTAAGCCCGTAGCAGCCACGTAAAACTTGCAACAACAAAGTAGAGGACGTCTAACTTGTTTTTGCATGGCATGTTGTGATGTGATATGGTCAAGACATGATGCTAAATTTTATTGTATGAGATGATCATGTTTTGTAACTGAGTTATCGGCAACTGGCAGGAGCCATATGGTTGTCGCTTTATTGTATGCAATGCAATTGTGCTATAATGCTTTACTTTACCACTAAGCGGTAGTGATAGTCATGGAATCATAAGATTGGCAAGACGACAACGATGCTACGATGATGATCAAGGTGTCGCGCCGGTGACGATGGTGATCATGACGATGCTTCGAAGATGGACATCAGAAGCACAAGATGATGATGGCCATATCATATCACTTATATTGATTGCATGTGATGTTTATCTTTTATACATCTTATCTTGCTTTGATTGACGGTAGCATTTTAAGATGATCTCTCACTAATTATCAAGAAGTGTTCTCCCTGAGTATGCACCATTGCGAAAGTTCTTCGTGCTGAGACACCACGTGATGATCGGGTGTGATAGGCTCTACGTTCAAATACAACGGGTGCAAAACAGTTGCACACGCGGAATACTCAGGTTATACTTGATGAGCCAAGCATATACAGATATGGCCTCGGAACACTAAGACCGAAAGGTCGAGTGTGAATCATATAGTAGATATGATCAACATAGTGATGTTCACCAATGAAACTACTCCATCTCACATGATGATCAGACATGGTTTAGTTGATTTGGATCACGTGATCACTTAGAGGATTAGAGGGATGTCTATCTAAGTGGGAGTTCTTTAGTAATATGATTAATTGAACTTAAATTTATCATGAACTTAGTACCTGATAGTATCTTACTTGTTTATGTTTGATTGTAGATATATGGCCCGTGTTGTTGTTCCGTTGAATTTTAATGCGTTCCTTGAGAAAGCAAAGTTGAAAGATGATGGTAGCAATTACACGGACTGGGTCCGTAACTTGAGGATTATCCTCATTGTTGCACAGAAGAATTACGTCCTGGAAGCACCGCTGGGTGCCAGGCCTGCTGCTGGAGCAACACCAGATGTTATGAACGTATGGCAGAGCAAAGGTGATGCCTACTCGATAGTTCAGTGTGCCATGCTTTACGGCTTAGAATCGGGACTTCAACGACGTTTTGAACGTCATGGAGCATATGAGATGTTCCAGGGATAGAAACTTTCAACTCAAGGTTTTCTTCATAAGATTGCATCAAGGCATCAACGATATGTTCGGTAAAGGCTTTATTTTGACTATAAGCATGAGGAGAATTTAGCACGGAGTGCAACAAGGAAATACAATCAATTCAAGAGCAATTTCCATAATTAAATTCCTTGAAATCCAATATAGTGAGTTTAGCAACATCTAGAGTTTTATTTCTTTCAATCCCACTTTTATCAATTTCATCATCAAGATCTAAATACTCTGAATTTTTAGAACACCTTTTAGGTAAGGGTGGATCACATTTAGTTTCATCAAGATTAATATTGCAAAACAAAGATTTAATAGGAGACTCATCAATAACTTTTAGATCTTCATCTTGATTTTCATAGGAATTGGAAGAACACGCTTTAATAAAGGCATCTTTCATAGCACGCGTCCTTGCGGTTCTTTCCTTGCACTCATCAATTGAAATTCTCATGTCTTTGAGAGAATCATCGATATCATGCTTAGGACGAATAGATCTAAGCTTTAAAGAATCAACCTCAAGAGAAATTCTATCAACGTTCCTAGCCAAATCATCAATCTTAAGCAATTTTTCTTCAATCATAGCATTAAAATTCTTTTGTGAAGTAATAAATTCTTTAATATTAGATTCAAAATTAGAGGGCATCTTATTATAATTTCCGTAAGAGTTGTTGTTGGAATTTCCATAATTATTAGAAGGATTACTAGGATAAGGCCTAGGATTGAAATTCCCTCTATACGCGTTGTTACCAAAATTACTCCTACCAACAAAATTCACATCCATAGATTCATTATTATTCTCAATCAAAGTAGACAAAGGCATATCATTAGGATCAGAAGAGACACTCTTAGTAGCAAACAATTTGATAAGTTTATCCATCTTTCCACTCAAAACATTAATTTCTTCTATCGCATGCACTTTTTTATTAGTACATCTTCAGTGTGCCATTGAGAATAATTAACCATAATATTATCTAGGAGTTTAGTAGCATCTCCTAAAGTGATTTCCATAAAAGTGCCTCCCGCGGACGAATCTAAAAGATTTCTAGAAGCAAAATTCAATCCGGCATAAAATTTTTGTATAATCATCCACAAATTTAAACCATGAGTAGGGCAATTACATATCATTAATTTCATTCTCTCACAAGCTTGTGCAACATGTTCATGATCAAGTTTCTTAAAATCCAGAATATCATTTCTAAGAGAGATGATCTTAGCGGGAGGAAAATACTTAGAGATAAAAGCATCTTTGCACTTGTTCCATGAATCAATACTATTTTTAGGCAAAGATGAAAACCAAGCTTTAGCACGATCTCTAAGCGAAAAAGGAAATAGCTTCAATTTAACAATATCATTATCCACATCTTTCTTCTTTTGCATATCACACAAATCAACGAAGCTATTAAGATGGGTAGCGGCATCTTCACTAGGAAGGCCGGAAAACGGATCTTTCATGACAAGATTCAACAAGGCAACATTAATTTCACAAGATTCAACATTGGTGAGTGGAGCAATCGGAGTGCTAATAAAATCATTGTTGTTGGTATTGGTGAAGTCACACAATTTAGTTTTATCTTGAACCATCGCGACAAACAAGCAATCCAACACACGAGCAAACAAAAAGCAAACGGGCAAAAAGAGGCAAATAGAGAAAGAGAGGGATGATAGAGAGAGAGAGGGCGAATAAAACGGCAAGGGTGAAGTGGGGGAGAGGAAAACGAGAGGCAAATGGCAAATAATGTAATGCGGGAGATAGGGATTGTGATGGGTACTTGGTATGTTGACTTTTGCGTAGACTCCCCGGCAACGGCGCCAGAAATTCTTCTTGCTACCTCTTGAGCACTGCATTGGATTTCCCAAAAGAGGAGAGGATGATGCAACAAAGTAGCATCAGTATTTCCCTCAGTTTTTGAGAACCAAGGTATCAATCCAGTAGGAGGCTACGCTCGAGTCCCTTGTACCTACACAAAAACAATAGCTCAACACAAGCAACACGCTTAGGGGTTGTCAATCCCTTCACGGTCACTTACAAATGTGAGATCTGATAAAGATGATAAATAATATTTTTGGTATTTTTGGTATAGAGATGCAAAGTAAAAAGTAAAAGGCAAAGTAAAAGCAAAGCAATAATAAAGTGATGGAGATTGATATGATGAGAAAGAGACCCGGGGGCCATAGGTTTCACTAGTGGCTTCTCTCAAGAGCATAAGTATTCTACGGTGGGTGAACAAATTACTGTTGAGCAATTGACAGAATTGAGCATAGTTATGAGAATATCTAGGTATGATCATGTATATAGGCATCACGTCCGAGACAAGTAGACCAAAACAATTCTGCATCTACTACTATTACTCCATTCATCGACCGCTATCCAACATGCATCTAGAGTATTAAGTTAAAAACAGAGTAACGCCTTAAGCAAGACTGGTAGACTGCCCGTGCGTTGCTACGGGCAGTAAAAAAATATTGGTTGTGGCTATTTTTAACTTTTTACTGGTTCCATATCTTAACATAATGCACGCCAAATTTTACATCTATATAAAAGATAGCTAGTAATAGACAATTTTTTTAAAAAAATCCTTACAATAAGAAAATGTAATTTGACTATGTTTACATAGAAAGACTTATCAGATCTGATGCAAAAAATAAAGTAAGTGTTACAGAAGCGCTGATAGCACTTGGATGCCTTTTATGCTTAAGATCGACCGTCTCAGGAATCTGGTCCATTGTTACTATCCATTAATTAAAGACAACACATGGAGGATTTTTAACCCTTCAGACAAATGCTCCAATGTACTACTGGAACCAGAAACTTGATTGCATTATGCAATTGCCTAGAAAACTATTACATACAAAATTAGGGACTTAGAACCATACCATTTAGGAACCATGGAAACACAAAATATTTGAGCCCTTCCGCATCTATTATTCATAGCTCACAACATTTTGGACAGACCTCATCTACTTTTCTTGGCTCAAAAGTATCGAGGCCCCTCCGGCTGGGCTCAACTTCTAGGATATTTCTTCTTCGAAGGCCAGGAAAACAGTCATCCGGTATCCAATATGATCGGTGGAGATCGCAAATGATACTTATAATTACTTGATGAACAATATGTAAGTAGTAAAGTATTTATAATCAACATCTTTCATTTACCATCTTATCATCTCGGGTGCAACTGCAGTAGCTTGATCTAACAACACCCTACTGGAATATAGTCACAGAATGTGCTTTAATTAGAAACACAACAATCAGGTATTACGCAATCACATTGAATGTAATAATTTAAGTTCAACAATAATGAATAACATGATATTGTTTAGCAATAGGTTTTGCTCTTAGCATGGTAACCATTCCAATGACCATTGCACACAACTTCAATCTTCTGGATCTCTAACATTACATAGCCCCGTGTAAATTGCATACATGTAATCCTTGTAAATATTTTGCCCAGTAGGCCAGTTAAGTGAATGATAACATTGTGAGTTGATTCATGGTAAGATCATGCCAACTTTCACAAGTATATCAGCAAGACAACTCCATCTAGGAGATTCTCTAAGGAGAAAATCATATTCTACACATATAGCAAACCTGCATCATATAGCACTACAAATTAATGCTTGACATTCAATTTGAGTTTATATTTTGTTCCATCCATATACATGGTATATAATGTTGCATTTAAAAATCTAAATTTGTACCATTATGAGCAGCAAATATTGTACTTGAAGGAAATATGCCCTAGAGGCAATAATAAAGTTATTATTTTATTTCCTTATATCATGATAAATGTTTATTGTTCATGCTAGAATTGTATTACCCAAAAACATAATACTTGTGTGAATACATAGACAAACTAAACGTCACTAGTATGCCTCTACTTGACTAGCTCGTTAATCAAAGATGGTTATGTTTCCTAACCATAGACATGTGTTGTCATTTGATTAACAGGATCACATTATTAGGAGAATGATGTGATTGACATGACCCATTCCATTAGCTTAGCACCCGATCGTTTAGTATGTTGCTATTGCTTTCTTCATGACTTATACATGTCCTATGACTATGAGATTATGCAACTCCCGTTTGCCGGAGGAACACTTTGTGTGTTACCAAACATCACAACGTAACTGGGTGATTATAAAGGAGCTCTACAGGTGTCTCCAAAGGTACATGTTGGGTTGGCGTATTTCGAGATTAGGATTTGTCACTCCGATTGTCGGAGAGGTATCTCTGGGCCCTCTCAGTAATGCACATCACATAAGCCTTGCAAGCATTGCAACTAATGAGTTAGTTGTGAGATGATGTATTACGAAACGAGTAAAGAGACTTGCCAGTAACGAGATTGAACTAGGTATTGAGATACCGACGATCGAATCTCGGGCAAGTAACATATCGATGACAAAGGGAACAAAGTATGTTGTTATGCGGTCTGACCGATAAAAGATCTTCGTAGAATATGTGGGAGCCAATATGAGCATCCAGGTTCCACTATTGGTTATTGACCGGAGACATGTCTCGGTCATGTCTACATTGTTCTCGAACCCGTAGGGTCCGCACGCTTAACGTTACGATGACAGTTTCATTACGAGTTTATATATTTTGATGTACCGAAGTTAGTTTGGAGTCCCGGATATGATCACGGACATGACGAGGAGTCTCTAAATGGTCGAGACATAAAGATTGATATATTGCAAGCCTATGTTTGGACATCGGAAGTGTTCTGGGTGAAATCGACATTTTACTGGAGTACCGGGAGGTTACCAGAATCCCCCGGTAACCTAATGGGCCTTAATTGGCCTAGTGGAGGAAGAGGAGAGGAGGCCTACGGGCTGCCGTGCGCCCCTCCCCCCAAGTCCGAATTGGACAAGGAGGGGGGGGGGGGGCGGCGCCCCCCCCCTTTCCTTTCTTCCCTCTATTCCTTCTTCCCCAGGTCCTAATCCAACTAGGGAAAGGGGGAGTCCTACTCCTGGTAGGAGTAGGACTCCTCCTGCGCGCCTCCTCCTAGGGCCGGCCGCACCCCCTTGGATCCTTTATATACGGGGGCACGGGCACCCCTAGACACACAAGTTGATCTCCAAGATCGTTCTCTTAGCTGTGTGCGGTGCCCCTTCCACCATAGTCCCCGATAATATTGTAGTGGTGCTTAGGCGAAGCCCTGCGACAGTAGAACATCAAGATCGTCACCACGCCATCGTGCTGACGAAACTCTTCCCCGACACTTTGCTGGATCGGAGTCCGGGGATCATCATCGAGCTGAACGTGTGCTAGAACTCGGAGGTGCCGTAGTTTCGGTGCTTGATCGGTCGGGCCGTGAAGACGTACGACTACATCAACCGCATTGTCATAACGCTTCCGCTGTCGGTCTACGAGGGTACGTAGATCACACTCTCCCATCTCGTTGCTATGCATCACCATGATCTTGTGTGTGCGTAGGAAAATTTTGAAATTACTACGTTCCCCAACAGTACTCGTACTAATTTAAATAAGCCAAACTCAGAGCATGAAATTATGCCGTGGATCATGTTCTGTTGAAGAAAAATAACCCTGAGGTTTATTGATCTGATTCAAGTGAAATAAGGAGGGAACAAATGAATGAATGAATCACGTAATATCTCATTTCTACAAGGGAACCCATCAGCCTCCTCACTAGCGTCGAGGAATCCCATTTGGCTATTTCCTCCGCCCCAGGCCTCAACATCTTGTATAACATGTCCTCTGTCGCCCTTGACGTCTTCTCCGCCACCGCCATCGCAAAGCCATGTCAACCATGTTTCACTTCACGCCTCATGTATCACAAGTACTATTACTCAACCATGCATATGAGTGAAGTATAAGAATGGATCACTATTACAGTACTATGCACACAACATAATTAGTTTTGCCGAGTGAAAGGGAGGGTTATATCATCCCTATATGCCATTGACAAGACCGCATTGACCACCTCGGGTATGGCTGTTGGGATGATTAACAATGACTCAAAACAGAGAAGGGGAGGTAGATTTGCATTATTGTATTGTTCACTCTCCTGATTAATTGACATATGAGCTACCATGGCCAATCATATAACCACTCGTCAGAAATCCAGCTAAAAGTGTAAGGGAAGGACTACGCTCAAATCTCATTCCTATGAACACTCCAAACATGTACATAAGTGATCATAAATAAGGTCATGACAACATCGAATTAATGCAATACTCCAGGTATTGTCCAAAGGCCCACTAATTTAGTAGCAGCCCGTTCATGGATTTCCCAAACCTGACCCTTTCTACAAATTAACATAGATATTGAAGAGAATCTAGTTGTTACAATCGGTTTAAGTAATATCATAGCTATGTGGAGGTCATTGGCAGCCCTGACACCCCTGCCGGAGTTCAGTGAAGCCCTTGAGCTCCTCCTCCAAAATACCACAAAATATACCAACTTTGAAGATTACCCTTTCTATAGACATAACTAAGTTTTGACTTGCATAGATCTGAACCTGCACAATTCCAAATAAAATCAATGCTTGGGAGATGACCTACCTTCTATATGACTCTAGTAGTTGTCATTGAGCCTTTCACTACTGATGATGGGATGAGTTGCCTTTTTGTGAGGTGTGTCCCAATTTAAGTTTTGTTCAAAATTGCATGCTAAGTAGATCATAGAAACAAAACCTGTAGTTCTGAATCCTACAATCTCAAGGAAAGTTATTTCGAAGTAATGGACTATATACACAAACTCCAAATCTCTAAGAAATTCCTGTCAGTAAAAGATGCTCTTACACTGTTGGACACTATATCCTTCAAAAACACATAGTTCGCTAAAAAACTACAAGTCTTCTCGCACAGCAGCAACTCTATCTTTTCCTTGTTCACCATATACCCATGCAAGAACTCCGCAAGGTACGCATCCACCTCCCTCTCCAGCAAGAACTTGACCGACTGCCTCTCCTCAGACTTCCTGCACCTCAAGGCCATATCAAAAAAAATTAGAGAAAGCACATACAACCAGAGTACATGAGTTTATATTTTTTTCCATCCACACACATGGTATATAATATTGCATTTTAAAATCTAAACTACTATAATTATTAGCAGCAAATATTGCATCATACTAAATTAAATAAGCCAAACTCGGAGCATGAAATTATGCCCTGGGTCATGTTCTACTGAAGAACAAAAACCCGAGGTTTATAGATCTGATTCAAGTGGCTATTTCCTCCACCCCCGCCCTCAACATCTTCTAAAACATGTCCTCTACCGCCGTTGACGTCTTCTCTGCCAGCGCCGTCGCAAAGCCATGTCAACCATGTTTCACTTTACACATCACGTATCACAAGTACTACTACTCAACCATGCATATGAGTGAAGTATAGAAATGGATCTCTATTACAGTAATATCTACACAACATAATTAGTTTTGCTGAGTAACACTTGTATATTTGAATTTTTGAGGGTATTACAAATCACTAAAAACTGTGTCAGAAGCTATTAATCAATATTTTGTCTACAGTAGACCTACATACCATCTGGAGAACTCTCCACGTGGCTGAATTTTTTGATTGGGTATACATTGTCATGGCTGACAATCTCCCACGGGCTAAAGTTCTCAAAAGTGTTAAACATCATAGTTATTATGGATTTTCTAGATAAAAAATACTGTAAGATTGCCATGGCTGACAATCTTCCACAGGATAAATCTCTCAAAAGTGTTAAACATCGTAGTTATTATGGATTTTCTAGATAAAAAATATTGTAAGATTGTCATGGCTAAAGCTCCCATAGGCTAAAGCTCTCAAAAGTGTTAAACATCATAGTTATTATTAATTTTTTAGATAAAGGACAATGTATGCAAGTCCAAACTTGTAGACCCTAATGATCTGCTCACAGTGATATAGTAAACAACTGATTTCCAGTTCTTCTTTACCAATAATCTGCAACCAATCCGTGTATTTAGTTATAAAATTGTTTCTAGAAATATTCATACTAATTCGTTGAGTTCTGAGACACACAAAAGATACTTTCAACAGGGTTACAATATTAATCAAGATAAATTTATGGCTTCAGATCTAATACTATAGTGGTTCTCTCGCATCGTGCATGTTGTAAGATTTTTTTGTTTAGTTAAATAGGGGATAAAAATCTAAGCCACCCAACCAAATTTGTAAACCGCTTCTACAAAATCGAAACAAAACTTAGTACTTCAATTAGACAATTTCACAATCAAACAAAGCATCAATTAAATAGTGTTAGTCCCAAGTGTATGAATCACTTACAACAAAGCTTGCTAACCCGTCCAGCTACATCATCAATCTCGTATCCAAACTTCTTCGTGTCCTCTGTGTAGCCGCTGGTGATGTCGAGGTTGCCCAATGTTGTCGGTTAGAATACCGGCCTGCAGGTAATCCATGAACAGGTTGTAGTTCTGCTTCGGATCAATCTTTGGTAAGTGTCAATCCATCTAGTATAAGAGTGTTCTAAACTCATTTATCAAATACCGTGCTCTAAACAAACTCATGTGAGAAAATGAACCTAGGAAGTGTAAATTAGTAGCAGTAAGAATTGTAAGAAGCCCTCGGCTCAAACTATAACATAGCTAAAATAATAATTAATTTAACAGTTGTGATACATATGAATTAAACAACTACTTGATGAAAGATTCAATAGTTGGAACAATACAATTTTCTTTATATGGACATATATTAAAGAAAATTTAGGCATTTATAGTTGGAACACCATATCTCGTTATTTCTGCTGCCACGCCGTTCTCTCTGCCAAATTAATATGTGATTGCATCAGAACATAGCAGATATCTTGATCAACTCCTAACAGGATTCAAGTCAACATTGAAATCTGTAGGAAGATCGTGGATCAGCAATGTAAGAAAGGAAATAATCATAAAAATAATAATCAAGATGTTGTAATCCCTTGATGTATACGCATGGCGATTACATAATAGTGTAAAAAACAGACTGGAACAAAATAAACAGAACTGAAAGTTTCCTGTTAAGTTAGGAAATCAGAAGCATTGTTCAGCTTGCTAAAATCATGCTTCATTTAACAACATGAGAGCTCAAACTAAGTTCATCTGGATTTTGTTCAAGAGCGGTCATGAATTGTTCAGCAAAACAAAAAGAAGTGCATACGATTTTACCAGACAGCACGACAGCAAGCGCATAGAACACACACACGCTCAGTAATGACAGCAAGCGCACAATGGCAGGGGGACACCACACACATGCGAAGCAGCAATAGTAACAAGTGCACATCAGCAAGCAAGCATGCATGCTAGCGGCTACAAAAAGCTATACGGCGGCTTGTCTCCCTCAACCTCACCGGCAACCAAATTGACCTCGTGACCTCATGCCCACCCTGTCTCTCCCGCTCTCCGTTCCATCCAACACCGTCCAGCCTTCCACCTGTCATTCTCGTATTACTCCGGACCGAGACCATCCCGTCTATCTCCAATCAGCCTCCTTCCTCTCGTCTCCTTTCTCCAATCCCCGCTGCCACCTGCCTTTCTAGCAGATCAGGGCAGAGCAAGGCATCGAGGGATGGTCCAAACCTGTCTTCCAAGGGATCAAGGTCAGGTCGGCCCCTCCGATGTGACGGCGGTGACGGGTGGAGAAGGGAGACGGTCGACGGCCCGAGAGACGAGGACCAAGAGGAGTGGAGTTTCGTGCGGGGGTGGAGTATTTTTGTGCGTGCGTATGGGGAAGTGGAGATAAAAAATGACAAATAAACCATACGAAAGTGGGATACAGAAAAAACCGGGGAGGCTATCCCACCAAGTGAGACATTAGGAGTAGAGATCCTTATGGTTTTACACTGAGCATGAAGCCATAAACCACAAAAAAACCGACATGTTTCTTTTACTAAAAGGAAAACTTAAGTCAGCACATAGCAAGTTGTGGTAAGTGTACTTCATATCCAAGTGGTTTGAGTTAGCTTGATTAGTCAGATGAACATGCTCTAGGCTAGGAGGACATTAGCTAAGAAACTTAATATTAGCAAAGAAAAGATGGATAATCTTACCTGGACTTCTTGCCATGACGACGCCTTGACAGAGAGCACAACAAAGAGTACTACATCAAAAGAGTACTTAATATTAGCGAAGAAAAGATGGATAATCTTACCTGGTTATGTAGTATACTACATCAAACAATGATCACATTCTTTAAAGAAAAATATGTAGTATACTACATCAAACTGCATGAAAATCCCAATCAATATGAGGCAATGTGGTGCGTAAATGAGTGCAGAAACAAGAGTATATTCATTTATATAAAAATAAAATAAATATGCTCTATGAAAATGACTCACACTTGATCTATGATATGGACTTCTGCGCAACATGCTTTATATGAGTCCCCTACTGAATGACTTAAATAAATATACCATAAAAATTTCAGATGTGTCATGAATAGCTCACAAGAACTCGGTACAAGTTAATGCATTACAAGTGCTTAGAATGCACCCGAAAATATAGTCGATAGAGGAGCAACAATAAACTTGTTTATCAGTGTCTGCATATTGCGATCCTGATATGAAAAAACATCATCTGACATACAACTTTTGGTGAAACATCATATATTACAACTTACAACAAGGAGCTTTAATTTTTTTCTTTTATTTTGCGGGGAATAAGGAACTGTAACTTAAAGATCATGTCAACGTAGCTACCTAGAAATGCTTTGAATCCATGATTCAGGGCAGTCATCTCATAGATGCAGCAACCTGAAAATTGCAGATCTTTAGCCAAGAGAATAATGCGAGCAACACATGCAACGGAATGTTAATTAGATTTGAACTAGTCATCAACCCGTGCACCTGCACGGGCTAGATATTTCTCCATTAAAAATGTATAAGTGAGACTACCATTATACATTACTGCATATATACTTTGTAGGCATAAAACTGTAAATATAAAGCATGCTACATATTAATCTACCATTTAATATTGCTTAATCTTGAAAATTGCAAGAATTTATTGAAGTAGGTAAGATGAATTTTAAACATCAGAATCTAAAATTTTAACTTAATGGCAAAAAAATCTATGCAATAGTAAGTATAATTTTACATGCGTAATGGGATAATGTTTTCCTCTAAAGCGGTAGATGTTGTCAGTATAAATCCAGCTGTTTTTCACTTGGGCTGCAGTTATCATATAATCTCCATGATGACTACTTTTTTGGATATAAAGGCATTTGAAATTTTGGCAGTAACCTTTATCTCATTTATAAGCTTTGTAAGCATTCCAGAACTTTTGCAACAATGGTGCCAAGCCTAGTGGATGTCAAAATAAATTATATTTTAGTATTTAATCTAATTATATTTCTTCTTATGATCTGTAAAATATGTGATGCTTGAAATGCTACATTGATTTAATTAAGGGTATCATCGCGAACCTCACACTGTGGTCTCACCGCATTAAGAAGGTGAAGGACAGAGTTCACGCCTGCTTGAGGGACTTCTTTAGTTCTCACCTTGTCTAGTTTGTAAAAAATAAATAATAAATGAAATATGTTCAGGAGGGAAGTCTTTCCCCTTGTTGACAGTTTCAAAAAAAAAATCTCTGTAACACTTAATTATATAACTCATATATATGCAGGGTAACAAAAATAGAACAATATATACTTCTCGGAGATAGGGAATCAAGATAATACATGTGCTATCCTTACTTGACAGGCAACTATCAACTAAATGAGCACGATTTTTTTCACTGTCATGTTACCTCGTCAAAAAAGAAAGCGAAGAACAGAAGAGTGTTCCAAGACATGATCGTGCAGCCTCCTGTGATCTTGCAAATAATTAGGGATGAAGTCGACCTCCTTTCTCTTGCTCTAATGTTCTAACCTGCTAGCTGTTGGCTGTTGCTTGTGCTTTCAGTAGCTCCTTTTCCCACTTTTGTCGCTTTTTTCTCTTCTGTAAATTGTTCCCCTGTGCCATCTATAATGCAAAAGTCGAGGTCCTACTGGTTCGGGTCAGAAATGTTACCTATTCAAATGAGATCATGGAAGTGAAATAGTGCAAAAACGGCAAGAGAAGAAATATAATCATATAGAAAATCAGACAATTGGACTCAGAATACATTACAGACTGTCATTTTGAATAAGGACCAAACTGACTATGTATAATTAACTGTTCTTTTTGAGTAAGGGTAATAAATACACCTTTTGCTGTGAAAAAATGAAAGAAATATTGTCTGACTTGCTTTTTGTTAAAAACAATTTTTAGCTCTTACACACAAAAGCATTACTGAACTGATGATGTTAGTCATACTTCAGCCTAACAAATGTAGGGACGATGACTTTGAGTAGGAAATAATTTTTGTAGGGAAAAATGCGTGGTATTTAATCTAACTTTACTCTGAACCTGATTCATAATATATCAAACTAACTTTCCTCCACTGTATACATGAAATTAGTACTTGGAAATTGGAGTGTTCTGATTATTTTTCAAACTTCAATATATTGGGAGTTGCGTGCTTCACCCCATAGAACAATAAATTGTGGAGTAGATGTAGCATGACTTACATTATTTTTCGGATGCACCACTGAAAATTTTGAGTAGCACAACTTAATCAAATCCCCAAATAGCCACATGTTTATGATGACCATTGTTTACTCTGAAACTAAGGATTTGATATTTTTGTTTGTGAAATCAGAAATTTCAAGATAAAAAAAGTACTGCAATTTGACATATGAGAGATATAGAAGTAGACATAAATAAAGAGATTCTGAAAATCCTTACCTGTAATCGACACTCGATAGACATACAATAGAAGATACGACTGATAGAAGCTTAGTAATGTTGGTGTACAAAAACATAGAAGGATGGTCGGAGGGTCTTGACGGAACTGCTCGCATAGCCCTTTCTCTCTCTCTCTCTCTCTCTGTCTGTCTAGCCACTACATCCTGCATATTCTTGTGCATGACACATATTAGTTTTGATGAATCGAAAATTGAACCAATGATACATGCCGATACTGCATCCTCCAGTACCAACATGACCCAATGACATAGGCCAAGGAAAAACACAACACACTGGAGTTTTTACATCCAATCAAGCGCCTGGAAAGGTTACTAAATATATTGATGGACAATGCTCTGGCAATGCAAACCCATCATCCATCCGTGATTGTAGATTGCGTGATAGTGTCTGCCATGTGATTTACAGTCTCTCGTAATCTGATAGTTTCTACTTCAAATCAGTAAATAGTATACATGGATCTGATGCGGAAAAGGTGATCAAGGTGCTTACCTGAGATCAGTGGAAGTCGTGTGAAAGCCGAGTAGAGGGTGCAAGGTGCTGCTCAATGATATGGTAGATGTCTATGCCCGTATGGAATCGATGACTCAAACATCGGTTGCTGCTGCTGTGGCTGGGCAAGGCGACTTCTCCATGTTGCCTTGGCTGAATCAAAGTATTAGAATATATGAAAACATGAATATCAGAGCTACAGAAATTCCTGGTTTCCAGAGAGACCTTGCAGGAGTACACGTAATATAAGATACTAAGAATACACAGTGGAGGAACAAAACAATGGAATAGAACTTGTGTGCCATTGGCCGCAGCTCAAAGCCCCATGATGCTGTGTCACTGGCAGTTGCACATCCTCTCCTCCTTGTTATAAAGTTTATCACGACCTACCTAGGGCAGTTGATCTGTTGTTAATTTGACATCCTACCAATCTGCACCTCCGTCTGTTTCTCCTTCATCTCTGGTAAACTGGTCCGCCCATAACTCTAAACCAAGAAAACCATCCATTACATCACATGCCGTCTCTCAAACCGTTGAAAGGAGGTGACAGGAGGAGGGCGAGAGGACCTTGGAGAGGAGTTAAGGACGACCTACCTGTATCAAACTTCCATTGCTATACACCTCCACCAGTGAGCCAACCATCATGCAAAAATTGGCCTAAAAGCACAAAGAGAACAATGAGCACGATCCATGCCTGTGGCAATCCAATTAATTTTACTTGCTTGAGAAGTATTTCTGGCCGGCAGTGCAGAAACAATCAGTCAAGGTTGTGTACATGCGTGGGCTTGTTGAAGTTAGGGAGCCAGCTCTGTTTAAGGATAAACGTGTTGCTGCTGTACTAAGTGTCGGCCATCAGTAATTCATGAACAGAATTCTGCTTGCTTCGTCATCGTTTTCATAGGAAGTACTCGGTGGCATGGGGTTGTGCTAACAAATTGTACACATCAACTAATTTCACCAGTTGATAACCAACTATCATCAAAACAAAAATATTAGGGATCAAATTGATGAAGAACGAACCTGAACCTGTGTTTGGAGGCGTCAGAGTTTGGAAGACTCCTTGATTCCTCCTGATATATGGTCCTGCAGCATGATTTATGCCCTCTTGCACGGATATGGCCTCAAAAAGAACGCGACGGGACAGAGCTGAGGCGGAAGGTAGCTTCCCTGGGGCACAGGTGATTCAATGGCTGGAGATCAAGGGGATCGGGGAGAAGTTGGTTGAATTTTTGTAGATGGATTGCATCCCAGAAGTTTAGGACGTGAAAACTCCATGTGACAGGAAAGGAAGATGATGAGGAGGAGCGGCGCTAGGGTTGTCTTCCTGATGGGGAGGTGCCATATGCGAGGGAGATGTTCATTAGGGATCAAGCCAGACGTTTTCCCTTGGGCTGAGCGAGACATTTCTTGGCAGCCTATGTAGAAGTTTTTTTTACAGGTCAAGATGGCGTGGGGGTGGGATATCGGGCCAGGACTCTTGTGGTACTTCATCAAACGGATGTAAATAGCTACTGTTTGATCGGACGGATAATTTCTTTCGTCTTGACAATTAACGTGGAGCCTCGATTAGTGCTTCCAATTAGTAAATATATAAGATACTTGCCTAGCAACCATATGTTGGACTTGGAGCCATACGGAATGTCAGCAAGAAGTTCAGAGAACATGTAACTGGTTCCTACAACCTCAGAAGAGACATAATGTATCAAATCATAAGGAACTTAATTAGAACATCTACCTATGGGTTGAGCAAGAACAACTTAATTAAGGGCTCTAATAAATCATCAGAAGTCGATACTTTGGGCGGCCCAAAATCACATGTTTCAGACAATATATTCGGAACACAAGATAGTCCCGTTAGTTATTTCAACTATTCACAGTGCAATTATTTTTCAAGTATTTTTCCTATCTGGTTTTAGTAGAGCATACTTACCAATCCATATATTTTGGTCATTGGCAAGAAATATATCGGAACAGTGAAAAAAATACAATGCGTGGTGAGTAATTAGCTAGGATTAACTAAACTATGAATTAAGATAAGGCTGCTACTGTTATCACAAGTTCAGTAACTAAAAATGCAAAGACAGACTCACTCAATTTATTAGCGATCCAAGCCATCCAACTAAACTGAAGAAGTCGGGTAAGTAGAAGCAGCCAGGCTACTTTTCCTCGGGTTCTGAAACTGCTGCATGTGCAATACTAAATCATAGAAACCAGTGAAATTTCATGAACTCGGGATGGATCATGAGATGCTTACCATTTTTATCGAGGTGCCAGAACCTGAACGCATGGGTGGCGGCGGCGCCGCTGCTATACGAAACATCGGGCGCATACGAGCCAAAGGGGCTGTCTGCGACGCCATCAGGGGACGTCGTGCGACCCTTCTTGCTGCAAGGGTGGAATACGGAGGCACCGCCGCTGCTGATAGTTCAGCGGTGGAGGGCAATGGGAAAGATGGGTTTGGACGGGATTGGGAACATCGATCTGGTGGTGTGCAGAGGAGAGGCACTTCCAGACCTGGCCGACACTACTCTTGTTCCCGGCAGAGCGGGAGATGAGTAGGCCGCCACCGATCCCGTTTCCGGCCTCTTTAGATTTGCCCTCGCACGGCCGATCACGACCGCCTCTCGTTCCTGGTGGAACCATGGAGACTGAACGCAGGAAGACGTGGAACAAGGGGGGGCGGGGCCAGCATGGCGGCCGGAGGCGACGACTCCTCGCCCGCCTCGGTGGCCTCCGCAGCCACCCTCTCCCGGTTCTTGGCGTGCTCGCAGATCAACGCCAGGTACTACTGAAAGAGAAGCGACGAAAGGTGAGAACCATAGCCGGGTTAGGGAAGAAATTGGGGAGGGGGGGCAAGGAAGAACCGTGATGGAGGAGAGCCAGAGGTGGAGGGAGGAGAACGGCCGGCGGCGGCAGCACACTGGGCATGGAGGCGGCGGCGTGGAACCCTAAGCGGATGAGAGGGATGAGAAAGATGGAGGGTGAGACCGTGAGATGATGGAGCGTGGGGTGGAGTATCGGCTTTGCGGCACTAGAAATGAGACGAAAAAGAACAACGGAAAAAACCCAGCGAAAGTGGTGGGACGAAAAAAAATCATGATAGGTGAGACAAAAATAAACCCGAAATGGAGACTACCAACTGAGACATTAGGAGTAGAGATTATTATTATTAGAGAATTAGAGATTAGAGATTAGAGATTATTTGTTTCCTGAAAATCTATTATTTGTTTCCTAAAGCAAATTGCATTAATGAGAGAGATCCGTTGATTTGGCTAAGGTAGTAAAGAATCTATTATTTGTTTGCTAAAGCAAATTGCATTAATGAGAGAGATCCATTGATTTGGCTAAGGCAGGAAAGAATCTATTATTTTTTCCTAAAGCAAATTGCATTAATGAGAGAGATCCGTTGATTTGGCAAAGGTAGGAAAGAATCTATTGTTTGTTTGCTAAAGCAAATTGCATTAATGAGAGAGATCCGTTGATTTGGCTAAGGTAGGAAAGAATCTATTATTTGTTTCCTAAAGAAAATTGCATTAATGAAAGAGATTCGTTGATTTGGATAAGGTAGGAAAGTTAGATCCATGATCTTTTGTAATTAGGAAAGTGTTGAAAATAAACCGTACCAGACTACCAACTCCTTCATTAGGTTTTTTTCGCTGGTTAATTTTCGTAGGTTTTTTTCGCTGGATTGTCTTGGGTGCGATCGGAGGTTAGGCCCTGGAGTGCGTGGGGCGGGTGGGGGCTTCGGTACGTGGTTTTTTTGTTCGTGACGGTTTAGTGTGAGGTGGGATGAGGTACCAAAAAAACCATGGGAGGTGGGACGAAAAAAAACCTGGAAGCGAGACTACCAACTGCTCCATTAGGAGTAGAGATGACATGATGTAGAGGGATAGTTTCATGCAATATGATAAAAACTCCATCTTGTTATCCTCGATGGCAACAATACTATACTACCTTGCTGCCCCTTCTGTCACTGGGAAAGGACACCGCAAGATCGAACCCAAAGCTAAGCACTTCTCCCATGGCAAGAACAACCAATCTAGTAGGCCAAACCAAAATGATAATTCGAAGAGACTTGCAAAGATAACCAATCATACATAAAAGAATTCAGAGAGGATTCAAATATTACTCATAGATAAACTAGATCATAAACCCACAATTCATCGGTCCCAACAAACACACCGCAAAAAGAAGATTACATCGAATAGATCTCCACAAGAGAGGGGGAGAACATTGTATTGAGATCCAAAAAGAGAGAAGAAGCCATCTAGCTAGTAGCTATGGACCCGTCGGTCTGAAGTAAACTACGCACACTTCATAGGAGAGGCTTGGATGATGATGTAGAAGCCCTTCGTGATCGATTCCCCTTCCGGCGGAGCTCCGGAACAGGCCCCAAGATGGGATCTCGTGGATACAGAAAGTTGCGGCGGTGAAATTAGGTTTTTGGCTCGGTATCTGATCATTTGGGGGTACGTAGGTATATATAGGAGGAAGGAGTACGTCGGTGGAGCTTTGAGGGGCCCACGAGGCAGGGGGCATGCCCTAGGGGGGGGCGCCCCCCCACCCTCATGACCACCTCGTGGCTTTCTTGACGGGGGGGTCCAAGTCTCCCGGGTCTTATCTGATGAGAAAATCGCGTTTCCGAAGATTTTATTCCGTTTGGACTCCGTTTGATATTCTGTTTCTCCGAAACACTGAAATAGGCAAAAAAAACAGCAATTCTGGGCTGGGCCTCCGGTTAATAGGTTAGTCCCAAAAATAATATAAAAATGGAAAATAAAACCCAATATAGTCCAAAACAGTAGATAATATAGCATGGAGCAATCAAAAATTATAGATACGTTGGAGACGTATCATGAAGTTTGCACCAACTCTCAAGGTGAGAAAGGGCAATGCACGGTGCCGGAGAGGCTAGCAATGATGGAAGGGTGAGAGTGCGTATAATCCATGGACGCAACATTAGTCATAAAGAACTCACATACTTATTGCAAAAATCTACAAGTCATCAAAACCAAGCACTACGCGCATGCTCCTAGGGGGATAGATTCATTGGAAAAGACCATCGCTCGTCCCCGACCGCCACTCATAAGGAAAGCAATCAAAGAACACCCAATGCTTCTAATTTGTCACATAACATTTACCATACGTGCATGCTACCGGACTTGCCAACTTCAACACAAGTATTCATCAATTTCACAATTACTCAACTAGCACACCTCTAATATTACCACCTTTATATCTCAAAACCATCTATCAAGCATCCAACTTCTCTTAGCATTTAAAATTTATAACCAAAGTGAATTACCATGCTGTTCTAAAGGACTCTCAAAATGATATAAGTGAAGCATGAGAGATCAATTATTTCTATAAAATAGAACCACCGACGTGCTCTAAAAGATATAAGCGAAGCACTAGAGCAAAAAATTATCCAACTCAAAAGATATAAGTGAAGCACATAGAGTATTCTAATAAATTCTAATTCATGTGAGTCTCTCCCAAAAGGTGTGTACAGCAAGGATGATTGTGGTAAACTAAAAAGCAAAGACTCAAATCATACAAGATGCTCCAAGCAAAACACATGTCATGTGGCGAATAAAAATATAGCTCCAAGTAAAGTTATCGATGGACGAAGACGAAAGAGGGGATGCCTTCCGGGGCATCCCCAAGCTTAGGCTTTTGGTTGTCCTTGGATTTTACCTTGGGGTGCCTTGGGCATCCCCAAGCTTAGGCTCTTGCCACTCCTTGTTCCATAATCCATCAAATCTTTACCCAAAACTTGAAAACTTTACAACACAAAACTTAAATAGAAAATCTCGTGAGCTCCGTTAGCGAAAGAAAACAAAATACCACTTCAAGGTACTATAATGAACTCATTCTTTATTTATATTGGTGTTAAACCTACTTTATTCCAACTTCTCTATGGTTTATAAACTCTATTACTAGCCATAGATGCATCAAAATAAGCAAACAACACACGAAAAATAGAATCTGTCAAAAACAGAACAGTCTGTAGTAATCTGTAACTAACGCAACTTCTGGAAATCGAAAAATTCTAAAATAAATTGCTAGACGTGAGGAATTTATCTATTAATAATATGAAAAAATAATTAACTAAATATCACTCTCCAATAAAAAATGGCAGCAATCCTCGTGAGTGCTAAACTTTCTGTTTTTTACAGCAAGATCAAAAAGACTTTCCCCCAAGTCTTCCCAACGGTTCTACTTGGCACAAACACTAATTAAACACGAAAAACACAACCAAAACAGAGGCTAGATAAATTATTTATTACTAAACAGTTGGAAAAATCAAGGAATAAAAATAAAATTGGGTTGGCTCCCAACAAGCGCTATCATTTAACGCCCCTAGCTACGCATAAAGCAAGGATAGATCTAGGTATTGCCATCATTGGTGTTTATCTTTTTAATGGAGTTATGTTAGAATCCGAGAGGTTCCTTATGTTTCCCTTCATACTCGGAGATTTTTAGATCTAGAGCATCCAACCGCTTATTGCAAAGTGTAATCAATGTAATCATGCGGTGAAAGTTCCCTCCAACATTTTTAATAGGTTCAATAGACTTTTGCAATTCGCATAATTTCTCTAAAATTTGGGTTCCCTCAGGAGATGGTCCCGTTTGTGGGGGAAGTATTCCTACTATCCCTTATATAATTTCATAAGCAACACTAGGATCAATATCAATAAAATTCCCTTTGGCGGCAAAATCAAGGAGTTGCCTATGGGGTATGGTGATCCCAATATAAAAATTACGAAGTAAAATCTTGGAGTCTCCCTCTATAGTGCAATCATGATAAGATTTTATCATCCTATACCAAACATCTTTTAAGTTTTCTCCTTGTTTTTGTTTGAAGTGGAGAACTTAAAAATTGGGAGACAGTGGAGTAGATAAAGGACTAGCCATAACGACGAAGCAAGCGGAAAGGAGGCGAACTGAAAGAGAGGGCGAAATGAAAAGAGGGCGAATAAAACGGCAAGGGTGAAGTCGGGGAGAGGAAAACGAGAGGCAAATGGCAAATAATGTAATGCGAAGGATAAGGTTTGTGATGGGTACTTGGTATGTCTTGACTTGGCATAGATCTCCCTGGCAACGGCGCCAAAAATCCTTCTTGCTACCTCTTGAGCACTGCATTGGTTTTCCCTTGAAGAGGAAAGGGTGATGCAGTAAAGAAGTGTAAGTATTTCCCTCAGTTTTTGAGAACCAAGGTATCAATCTAGTAGGAGACCACGCGCGAGTCACCTCATACCTACACAAACAAATAAGAATCTCGCAACCAACGCGATAAAGGGGTTGTCAAACCCTTCACGACCACTTGCAAGAGTGAGATTTGATAGAGATAATAAGATAAGATAAATATTTTTGGTATTTTTATGATATAGATTGAAAGTAAAAATTGCAAAATAAAATAGATTGGAAACTTGTATGATGGAAAATAGACCCGGGGGGCACAGGTTTCAATAGTGGCTTCTCTCAAGATAGCATAAGTATTACGGTGGGTGAACAAATTACTGTCGAGCAATTGATAGAAAAGCGAATAATTATGAGAATATCTAGGTATGATCATGTATATAGGCATCACGTCTGAGACAAGTAGACCGACTCCTGCCTGCATCTACTACTATTACTCCACACATCGACCGCTATCCAGCATGCATCTAGAGTATTAAATTCATAAGAACAGAGTAACGCCTTAATCAAGATGACATGATGTAGAGGGACAAACTCATGCAATATGATGTAAACCCCATCTTTTTATCCTTGATGGCAACAATACAATACATGTCGTTTCCCTTTCTGTCACTGGGATCGAGCACCACAACATTGAACCCAAAGCTAAGCACTTCTCCTATTGCAAGAAAGATCAATCTAGTAGGCCAAACCAAACTGATAATTCGAAGAGACTTGCAAAGATAACCAATCATACATAAAAGAATTCAGAGAAGATTCAAATATTGTTCATAGATAAACTTGATCATAAACCCACAATTCATCGGATCTCGACAAACACACTACAAAAAGAGTTACATCGAATAGATCTCCAAGAGAATAGAGGAGAACTTTGTATTGAGATCCAAAGAGAGAGAAGAATCCATCTAGCTACTAGCTATGGACCCGAAGGTCTGAGGTAAACTACTCACACATCACCGGAGAGGCCATGGAGTTGATGTAGAGGCCCTCCGTGATCAATGCCCCCTCCGGCGGCGGAGCTCCGGAAAAGGCCCCAAGATGGGATCTCTTAGGTACATAAGGTTGCGGCGGTGGAAATAGGATTTCATGGTGCTCCTGGATGTTCTCGGGGTATATGGATATATATAGGAGGAAGAAGTAGGTCGGTGGACCAACGAGGGGCCCACGAGGGTGGAGGGCGCGCCCCCCTGCCTTGTGGCCTCCTCAATTGTTTCTTGACGTCCACTCCAAGTCCTCTAGATCACGTTCGTTCCAAAAATCACGTTCCCGGAGGTTTCATTCCGTTTGGACTCCGTTTGATATTCCTTTTCTGCGAAACACTAAAATAGGCAAAAAAACAGCAATTTGGGCTGGGCCTCCGGTTAATAGATTAGTCCCAAAATAATATAAAAGTGTAAAATAAAGCCAATTAACATCCAAAACAGGTAATATAATAGCATGGAACAATAAAAAATTATAGATACGTTAGAGACGTATCAATCCCCAGCCAGCTTTTTGTGTTCGGCAGCATCATTCTGCACGCCAACTCAACTGTTCGTCTTGACGTGTCGAAAGCTTCGTCCAGAACCAAGTCATCACGTTCGGAAATCTGGAATACACCATAGACTCCAGCGGAGATCTCGCCCTCTCTGGCTAGGTACAAGATCAGCTTGAGAGCTCTTCGAGCACCGCGGCCTTGGCCCCGAAGCCGACCCCTGATCCAGGTTTTGGGCCAGATCTCGCACCAGAACCAACTTTGAAGGTAGAGTCGATTGGTGTCACCTCGGGACCAACTTTGTGCACGAATTCAACCACTACCTCGTCAGACCTCGACCTCAAGTCTAGGATGACCTTGGACCCGACATTAAACATGGGTCCAATATCCACGTTGGTGGACCATGAGTCAGCCATGGCCAGCCAATACTCCGAAGTTGCGTCAAGCAAACCATGTAATGCGTTTCATATCAATCTAGCCTCCATTCAGGCCATGGATGCTGACGACCTCTCGCAGTTAAGCGAGATGCTTGATCGAATCTAGAATCTGGTGATTTCATCCTCGGTCTACTACCAGATCGGATGTAATGCCGGTGATAGGGAAATTT
This sequence comes from Triticum dicoccoides, assembly GCF_002162155.2. Lineage (NCBI taxonomy): Eukaryota > Viridiplantae > Streptophyta > Magnoliopsida > Poales > Poaceae > Triticum > Triticum dicoccoides. Next base: position 23,922,658 of record NC_041382.1, read on the forward strand.
ATGTCCCTCCCACCACCAACCTAGTCACTACGGTTGAAAACTTAAACAACATACTGAACTACAACTCCGGTGAGGCGACCGATATGGATGAAGATATTGGTGACACATTGCGAACAGCTTCACCCATGGCCATATCCCATATTGGCAGCTGGGACGCGACCTCCACTTACGACTTCTACATGGTTGACACGTCTAAGGAAGAAAAGGAAAAGAAAAAAGATTCCTCGAAGTGCCGACGAACTCGGAGGAGACCCAAGGGCGCCGACAGGGGAAAGGAGAGCCAGACCACTAATACGGATGCTACAGATAACGACATCACTCTGGACGACACCAAAGACCAAGTCGACAGCCATAATGCCACTCTCGGCCAGCTTAGTGATACGTCTCCAACGTATCTATAATTTTTGATTGTTCCATGCTATATTATATCCTGTTTTAGACATTATTGGGCTTTATTATACACTTTTATATTATTTTTGGGACTAACCTATTCACCGGAGGCCCAGCCCAGAATTGTTGTTTTTTTGCCTATTTTAGGGTTTAGCAAGAAAAGAATATCAAACGGAGTCCAAACGGAATGAAACCTTCAGGAACGTGATTTTCGGAACGAACATGATCCAGGGGACTTGGACCCTACGTCAAGGAACCAACAGGGAAGCCACGAGGTAGGGGGCGTGCCTACCCCCCCCCCAGGCGCGCCCTCCACCCTCATGGGCCCCCTGTTGCTCCACCGACGTACTCCTTCCTCCTATATATACCTACGTACCCCCAAACTACCAGATACGGAGCCAGAACCCTAATTCCACCGCCGTAACTTTCTGTATCCACGAGATCCCATCTTGGGGCCACTACTAGAAAAAGGGCTATAGATGATATGGACACTAATGGCGCACCAGACATGTGGTGCGCCACTACTGTATAGCAGTGGTGCACCATGTGTCGGTGCGCCATTAGTGTGATAGACAGTAATGGCGCACCACACTCACAGTGCGCCACTACTAACATATTTTTTTTATTTTTCCAAAAATACTAATGGCGCACCAGGGAACAGTGCGCCATTACTAGTTTAACTAGTAATGGCGCACCACTCACCACGTGCGCCACTACTATCATTTTGTTTTTTGTTTTTTTGCAAAACTACTAATGGCGCACCACCAGCTGGTGCGCCATTAGTAACCAGGGTTACTAATGGCGCATTTGTAGGTGGTGCGCCATTAGTAACCTGGGACCAGCTAGATATTTTGGACAACCACCTACACACTCATTTTCCCCACTTCATTCTCTCCACCTCCTCCTCCAAGCTTGTCTAGGCTGCCTCCTCCTCCTCACCTCATTTGCACCATAGATTCATCCAAATTAAGTGGTTAAATTACCTTTTTTTGATAGGTAAGTAAGGGGAAAACTTTCTTTATGTTGTAGATCTACTTTTTTCTCCCTCCAACAACATGCACATGCACTTTTTATGGCCTAGCTAGATCTATGTATGTTTTTGGTGTTGCATATGTTTGTGGTGTTGCATATATGTTTGTGTTTGCACGTACCGGTATTTGAAATGCGATAGTTGCCAATATTTTGCCGGAATGTTGATTCATTTCCGTTTCGGCGAGAATTTTGGCACTATGCATTCTTTTTGGTCCTATTTTTAGGGAAAGTCGTGCCAAATTTTTTCTTGGTTCTAAAATATCATTTTGCTCTACCCCGCAGGCGACCATGGTCCGCATGATGACCGAAGGCATCGTGAATAGGTTTTTGAGCTCCACGAAGGCCGAGATGCTTCAAAAGAAAGAGACGGAGATAAGATGTCTGTGTCGAAGATGCAAGCTGAAGAGCCTTATTACGGACCCGGATTCCGGGCAAGTGCGGGACCACCTGCTCTTGCGTGGTTTCATGGATGGCTAACGGTGGCAAGGTGATGAAGATGATTGTGAAGTCGTCCATGGGGGCCAGGCAAGAAATGAGGAAGGGCAGTAAGACAACCACCGCGGCGAGGGCGGGCGAGAAGACGAAGAATCTCCAGGACATGATCACGACGGTGATGTTGTACATAGTCATCATGTAGAAGATGCCAGACATGATGATGAGGAAGATGAAGATGCCGGAGCAGACGACGATGGACCATCGATGGGCTGGGTGCAGGACCCTCATATTCAAGAGCTACTTCTCAAGAAGACGGATAACACAAGAGCTGCCGCCTGAGAGAAAGCCAAGCTGGATCTGGAGATAGACGCGGTTACTCCATTGTATGAAGGATGCAGGCCCGAGGATACCCGCCTGAAAGTAACGCTCATGGCTCTGGAGATGAAGGTAAAACACAAAATGACCGATGCATGCTTCGACGAGAACATGTCATTCTGGCACGAATGTCTTCCCAAGGGGAACAAGTGCCCGACCAGTTTCGAGGAGGCAAAGAAAATCATGTGTCCTCTGGATTTACCGCACGTGAAATACCATGTGTGCATGAACAATTGAATCATTTATCGGGATGAGCATGCGAAGTCTACCATATGTCTGGTGTGCGGCGTCACTCGATACAAGAAGAGGAAGAAAGCTCCTCGAAAAGTGGTGTGGTACTTTCCGATCACTCCTCGTCTGCAGTGGTATTTCGTGGACCCTAAGCTAGCAAAGCTCCTGCGTTGGCACGCGGATAGGGAGGATAAGAAGCGAGAAGATGACGGAAATGATCCAGAGATAAATAAAAAAGATAAGATGCTGAGTCACCCTAAGGATGCGAGCCAGTGGCAAGCGTTGAACTTCGAACACCCAGAATTTGGGGACGATCCAAGGAACATTGTGCTGGGCGCGAGCACCGATGGAGTCAATTCATTTGGCAGCCAGAGAAGCACACTTAGCACCTGGCATGTGTTTGTGTGGATGTACAACCTTCCCCCCTGGTTGTGCATGAAGAGGAAGTACATTCACATGAGTATGCTAATTGAAGGGATGAAACAACCAGGGAACGACATCAATCTGTATCTGGAGCTGCTGAAAGAGGAGCTAGACACGCTGTGGAAAACGCCAGCCAATACGTGGGACGCCCCAGAGAAAGAATATTTCCCTATGAGAGCCGCACTGCTCACGACGGAGCACGACTATCTCGGTTACGGATATTTCGCGGGGCAGGTGGTCCACGGATTTTCTGGATGCGTCAGGTGCATGGATGACACAACGTATCGCCAGCTAGATAGAGATCCCGGGTCTTCGAAAACCGTGTTCATGGGACATCGAAGGTGGCTTCACGACGATGACCCATGGAGAAAACACAAGGATCTGTTCGATGGTGAAACCGAACCCCGAAGACGCCCGCGATGAGGAGCGGCGAGGAAATAGACGAGCTGTTGAAAAATTGGAAAGGTTGCCCACTGCCGGGAAAGAAGCAAAAGGCGCCAGAGCCGCTGCTGAAGGTATGGAAAACAAGGTCTGTTTTCTAGGACTTGTCGTACTGAAAGATCCACCGTGTGCCTCACAGCCTTGATGTCATGCATATCATGAAGAATGTGTGCGAGAGTATGCTTGGTACCCTGCTCAACATGCCAGAGAGGACCAAAGATGGGCCGAAAGCAAGGGCAGACTTGAAATCAATGGGCATTAGGGAGGAGCTTCACGCTAATGATGATGATGATGATGAGGCGAAGCAGGACACGGAAAGTCATCACAAAGGAAAAAAGGCCAAGAAGACCGGAAATGACTACCCTTCCGCGTGCTTCACTCTAAGTCAGGAGGAGATCAAGCAGTTTTTCACCTGCCTCGTAGGAGTAAAACTTCCTTACGGTTACGCGGGGAAGATAAGCAGATACCTAGACCCAGCGAAGCAGAAGTTCAGCGGGATGAAGTTTCACGACTGTCATGTGCTGATGACGCAGATACTTCTAGTTGCAATCCGTGGGATCATGGACGCGCACGTCCATGAAATGCTATTTGGCCTATGTAACTTTTTCGACGTCATCTCTCGGAAGTTGGTTGGCGTGAGGCAACTCAAAAAGCTACAGGAAAAGATTGTGGTGATACTATGCGAGCTTGAGATGTACTTCCCGCCCGCATTCTTCGACATTATGGTGCATCTGCTGGTCCGTATCGTGGAGGATATCATCCAACTCGGGCCAACATTCCTGCACAGCATGATGCCGTTCAAAAGGATGAATGGTGTCATCAAAGGATACGTTCGCAACATGTCACGTCCAGAGGGAAGCATAGCCAGGGGCTTTCTGACTGAAGAGTGCATCTCCAACTACACGAATTATCTAGGCATCGAGAACCCCGTTGGTCTGCCTATCAACAGGCACCTCGGCAGGCTCGTTGGATCGGGTCACCACGAGGGTCGCCGCGAAATGCATGTCGACTTCGAGGGTCAACTTGCCGACTTTGAAAGAGCAAACGTAGTCGCGCTACAACACATAGACATGGTCGATCCTTGGGTGGTAGAGCACAAAACCTTTATTGAGAAGACGTACAATGACCGAGGCCAACAAAGGACGGATGGAGATATAATCAAAGATCACAACTCATGTTTCACGCGTTGGTTCAAGAAGAAGCTTCTGTCGTACCCTTTACATGAGGATTCTTCCGTGGAAGAAAAACTCATATTCGCCTTGTCACAGGGCGCCGAGCACAACCTGATGACCTATGAGGCGTACAATATCAATGGCTACACATTCTACATGGAGGACAAGGACATGAAGAGCGATGGTTATCAGAACTCCAGGGTAACAATGGAATCCTACACCGGTAACGACGAGGACAGATACTATGGAAGGATCAAGGAGATCTGGGAGCTATGCTACGCTGGAGAGAAGGTCCCGATGTTCCGTGTCAGATGGTCCAAGAGCGTCCTAAAATAAGACCGGTATTTCACCACCATGGTTATACCCGAAGCCAAATCCAAGACCGCGGGCGCAAACGTCACCGCAAAAAATGGGCCATGGGTACTGGCTTCCCAAGTGGACCGATGCTTCTTCATTACCGACCCGTCAAAGCCCACTCGTGTTGTCGTGAGGAGAGGCAAAAGGAAGATCATCGGAATGGATGGAGTCGCCAATGAGCAAGACTTCGACAAGTACGGCGACCCGAAGATGGAACATGACGACGACGATGAATTGCCATACACCACAAGAAGAAGCAGGACCACCCTACCTAAAGGACATCCGTTCCACAGAAGAACTCCATTTGCAAAAAAGAAGGGCAAGAAGATTGTGAGCAGATAGCTAGCTAAGATCGGTTGTATTTAAATTGTAGCCTTCATTTCTCGATTGTATTTCGACATATTGAAATGATATTTCTTCTGTTCTAGTGTCCCCACGAATATTTATTTATGTTTATTATGGTATTGAATTTCTAATTCACAAAAATTATTGAATTTGTTAATATTTTTTGAACTCATGAATATTTTTAAATTTAATTCATGGGCACTTTTTGAATTCATGAATATTTATTCAAATTTGATGATATTTTTTATATTCAATATGAAAAAATATTGAATATTCATGAGGACACTCGATGTCGATCCCCCTCCATCTCGATCGCTATCCCCCCTCGCCAGACCCCCCTCGCCGCCAAGCACCCCCCGCACCCTCCCCCGCTCCACCGCCGCCGACGACCC